>NC_041739.1:32147175-32450230 GCF_004115215.2 Ornithorhynchus anatinus
ATTCTACCTTAGCTAAATATGCCCTTCCTATTTAAAAAAAATAAATGAATGATGGTAATTGTTGAGCACTTACTATGAGCGAGGCACTCTACTGAGCGTTGGGATGGATACAAGCAAATCGAGTTGGACACAGTCCCTGCCCCATGTGGGGATCACAGTCTTAATCTTCATTTTACAGATGTGGTAACTGAGGCACAGAGAAGTGAAGTGACCTGCCCGAGGACACAGAGCAGACAAGTGGCAGACTTGGGATTAGAACTCATGACCTACAGACTCCCAGGGCCGTGCTCTATCCACTACACCATGCTGCTTACCAAGGACTATGCAACCACCCTGGCTTTTAAGGAAATGTCAAATACAGAACCCATTAATGGCAACCAACTTATTATAAAAGAAAGAAACTTCAGCAAGTACATCTCAGTTGTAAGTGTACTTATCATCATTTAAGGACCTATTAGCTTTGAAATGTGAATTAGTAATTATGATATTTTGGTTCATTTCTCCCACAAATTAATAGCCTCAATATCACTCATTAAAATATCCTAACATTTCATGATTCCTTTACCCATGAGTTGAGTAACTTGATTAATCTTTTGAAAAGTATTGGTAGAACCCATTAAGAATGAAACGGGCATTTCTAAGTTTTCATAAGTAGCTTTGACTATACATGTGACTATCATTACCACTTAAAGGACTTTCTCCTCTCCTCCTTTGGGATTCATTAAAACCCAAAATCTTCCCTATTTGGAATGGGGCATTATTCATTCATTCATTCATTCAATAGTATTTATTGAGCGCTTACTATGTGCAGAGCACTGTACTAAGCGCTTGGAATGTACAAGTCGGCATTATACGCAGAAGCACATCGGGTAGATGTATTGAAAACTGTTCGGAGCACGACATTTCTTTCCCATGATCAGGTGAGATCGGTGTTCTATGTTGATAGCAATCCTGCCTCCTTCCTTCTCCCACCCGTAGAGTAGCTGAGACGAGCGCTCTCGTTCTCTTCCAAAGTCTATCACCGAGTTGTGCAAAAGATGCTATAAAGGGAGTCTCTGATCCCACTAGGTGAGGGAGGTAGTTATTTTTGAGGGATCCAATTAGGGCCGTTCAAGTTTTGGGGAATAATTCCAGACCTCCAAAAATGGATCAATTTCCAGAAAACGATTTACTCTCCAACGAGGACACTAAATGGAGGAAGCGATTTAGCTTGTGCTGGATCCCCCTGGCTTCTTGAAACTTAGTCTGGACCAGGGTACCTGGGCCGACGTGGGCCACCACCTATGGGGTTTGCGGTCTAGAGGAGTGGCGTGGCCTAGTGGAAAGAGAACAGCCTGAGAGTCAGAAAGACCTGGGTTCTAATCCTGGATCTGCCACTTGTCTGCTGTGTGTTCTCAGGCAGGTTATCTCACTTCTCTGTGCCTCAGTTCCCTCATCTGTAAATTGGGATGAAGACTGTGAGTCCTATGTAGGACAGGGACTGTGTCCAATCTTATTACCTTATATCTACTCCAATGCTTAGTAGAATGCCTGGCACAAGCCCAGACATCTTCCCTCTGGCCTGGAATAATAATAATAATAATGTTGGTATTTGTTAAGCGCTTACTATGTGCGGAGCACTGTTCTAAGCGCTGGGGTAGATACAGGGTAATCGGGTTGTCCCACGTGAGGCTCACAGTTAATTCCCATTTTACAGATGAGGTAACTGAGGCACAGAGAAGTGAAGTGACTTGCCCAAAGTCACACAGCTGACAAGTGGCAGAGCCAGGATTCGAACTCATGACCTCTGTCTCCCAAGCCCGGGCTCTTTCCCCTGAGCCACACTGAAGGCCCTCCCTCCTCAAATCTGACATTTAATTTCTCTTCCCTCCTTTAAAGCCTTATTGAAGGCACATCTCCTCCGAGAAGCCTTCCAAGACTAAGCCTCCCCTTTCCTCGTCTCCCACTGCCTTCTGCATTACCCTGACTTGCTCCTTTTTTTCTTCTGCCCTCCCAGTCCTACAGCATTTATGTACATATTTTAAATTTATTTATTTGTAGTGTTGTCTGTCCACCCCTTCTACACTGTGAGCTCAATGGGAGCAGGGAACGTGTCTATTTATTGTTGTATCATACTCTTCCAAGCACTTAACACAGTGCTCGGCACACTGTAAGCGCTCAATAAATATGACTGAATGAAAGTAGCAATAAGAAGAATCATTATTTTGCTTCATATAATCCCACATTTTGGGTAATAATCATGGGGCCTGATCTTACAGTTAACTAACATCGAGGGAGTGACCTAACTGACAGTTTCTAGTCCAGAAAATAAAGTGCATGAAATCATGAATCTTCAACAGGGTGCTCTTAATGTGGTTTCCCTCCTGCTTACTGATGATTGGATTTGTTTCTCTTTCCATTCTTTAACTTCAGAAACTGTATTCTTCGTCTTTATTCTACAGAAGCCTAATTGAGTTCATATTCAATTTTATTGCTTCCTCATGCGGTGAAAACAAATCACGATATTGCCATATATTTCTTTTAAAGAGAGACATTTTGCAATTTGGATAGCACTGGCTAAACGTCTCGATTGCTTTTGATACTATTACAAGGAAAAAAGAAAACAACCCTCACTAATATTTCCACCTTGCCGCTGTGTCAAAGTCAAAGCCCATGAGATGATGAAGATACAAGCTCTGCCGGAGACACTTCCACTATTTATTGCTCTGTGGGTCTGTTTAAATCTTCCTTCCCTTTATTAATATGTGTTCATGATCGAAGAAATGAGTCTTTCGAAGTTATTTCAAAATGAATCTACAAATAGTCTATCACCACGCCAACTATTTGGTACAGTTTTTCGTTTTAAGTGCGTTTAAATGACTCTAGCCAGAATCATTTTTCTAGCTGAAAGGATTCTGATACAATAGCCTTCCAATATTATTGCTGGTTGTTTCCTTTAACCAATATTAAAGCATGTGGGCAGGGATCGCATCCACCATCTCTGTCGCATTGTACTTTTCCAAGAGCTTAGTACAACTATTGATTGATTCAATCTTTTATTTTAATCCAACTCTTTTCTTGGCCCTTTCCCTTTCCCTTTTTGTAAATCTCCATAGAGCCCTTAAGCTTTGTGTTGAGACCCTGTCAGTTTCTTCCTTTGTCTGATGCTGTGTGCCTACCTATTCATCCCTCCCAGTCTCTCTATATCCTCCTCATCCGTATCTCCCACCTTGATGCTCTCTCCTTATAACTCCTTCTCGTTCTCTCTCCCCACTCAAAATGTGTTACTCTCCTTACTTATGCAGGTTCCATTCAGTCCCGCCTAGAGCGGTTTATTAAAACACCTGCTGTCGGTCATTTCGTCACCTGCCTTTTCCAGGGAAGCTGGCCTTTAACAGGCAACGTGATGATGCCTATAGATTGACTGCATTCTGGGGTCTCACTGTGGTGACACTTAGTCGCCGTCGGAAAACATCGTCTAAAGCATTTCTAACTGGGCAGCTACCAGCTACAGCCTGTCTGAAGCAGTGTCAGCAGAGTTTCAGGTAGAGAAGAATGAGATAATACTCTGAAGTAATCTTAAAACGGGAGAAAATTCAGAACTTTCTCAAGTAAACAAAGTTAAAACAACTCTCATAGAGCCGGAAAGCTGTTTGTTCCAGTATGAGGTAGATGTAAAAGAGTAACGTTTTTCAGAGTTGAAACGAAAGCCTCCAAAGTGCTGCTTAGCCACATTATTCTGCATACAGTAAGAACTGACTAAATGGCATTGATTGATTGATTAGATAAGGAATTAAAGTGATAGTAGTATGTGAGTGCCACTCACACTTTCCTGCCTACGTCGTTCATGCTCTCGTCCCACAAGGGGCATAGAAATTAAAGAGGAGGACACACACCCAGAGCAACTATCATGCAAACACAAAGGATATGAACTAAAGTGAAAAAATTAAAAAATCAACAGTAAAGTCGTGCCTCTTAAGAACTACTTAGTCTCAGGTTCCTCACCGATAGCTACTATAATAGCAACAATATTATTATTATTTATGATAGTAATAATACACACCAACTGTGGTGTTTTTTAAACTCTTTGTATGTCCCAAAGACTGTACTAAAGTCTGTTGTAGTGACGAGATAACTAAATCCCACAGGGGCTCACAGGTTAAGTAGGTGGGAGAACAGTCAGTTAATCCCCATTTTACAGATGAGTAAAATGAGGCCCAGATAAGTTAAATTACGCACCCAAGGTCACACTGCAGCCAGCGGCAGGGCCATTCCAACGAAACAGTCCTTAGTCACAAACTGTCACACTTGCAAGAACCTTCTGAAATTTGGGAATGCATACTGCCGCTGCAGGACGGGGTGGGAAGCAAGAAGCTGGTCTAGACATCAAATTCCCTCCTCGGACTGCCAGAGCCCCGATGATATGGAGCCTCTAGAACCCACAGCCATGCACTTCTGCCCACCAAATCTCAGAATTCTTTGACAAACGTTTCCCATTTATACATCTTTTAAGAAACCAAGCAATCAGTTCATAAAAGGAAATATTATCCACCTCAGTTATCTTACAACAATCCATACGCATTAAATGATTATCAATCCAGGTCTTTGTATACATATCACGATAGAAGCAGCGTGGCTCAGTGGAAAGAGCACGGGCTTGGGAGTCAGAGATCATGAGTTCGAATCCCGGCTCTGCCACTTGTCAGCTGTGTAACTGTGGACAAGGCACTTAACTTCTCTGTGCCTCAGTTACCTCATGTGTAAAATGGGGATTAACTGTGAGCCTCACGTGGGACAACCTGATTACCCTGTATCTACCCCAGCGCTTAGAACAGTGCTTGGCACATAGTAAGTGCTTAACAAATACCAACATTATTATTATTATTATTCTGTAAAGAATATCTGCTAGTCACAGGACTGGGAAAATATATCGAGGAACTGTTTAAAATTACTTATTTATCTTTTGCATTTGTCTGAATCTAAGTGTTATACCATCACCAAAAGTTCCATCATATATTACCTGCCAGTAACCACTTGTATACTTTCATCAAGAAAACTCTTCGGATCCACTATCAGAACGATTGCAGATGGAGAACGGGGAGTTCTGGAAGAGATGTGTCCGGGGTGTCGCTATGGGCCGGAAATGACTCGAAGGCACAATACAAGACAAGACAAGAGAAGGGAAATAGGAGATACGTGTATATCAGTTTGCCGTGCTGCAACTAAGTCATTTGGGCACTCAATAATTACTTGGTAAAGACTAAAATATATTTGACAGATTGCATTTTCCAAAAAGCAATTATATTTCGGGATTTAAAACTAAAATAAGCTACCCTGTTGAAGTGTGCAGTTTGCACTTCACTGAACACCGTGCTAAATTTCACGCCCTTTGGGAACAGTGGGGCCAGGTGTCTTCAAAGAGAAGAAGACAAGGGGACTGTAATTAGTAGGTTTGGGCCAATTCTCGCTGGATGTAATGGTCAGCAAGCCTAGTATAAAGGGGGAGGGGGAGCCTGTTGCTGCTGCTCGCTGTTATCCTAATGGACAACCGAGTCAGGCCGGGCAGAAGAGACCATCCGAGGGGATGCCCGCACTGGTCTTAGCCCCTGCTTTGCTGCTCATCATCCTCCAAAGGGAAGGCCGAGAGAGGGGCGGCCCGGGAAGGAGACCTTGTAGCCAGGGGATGCCCGCACCCATCTGGCCCATGGAGGACCTGAAAACCGAATGGCACCGATCTCCCACGGTTAGAAATTCTCAACGCTCCTGGGTGGAGGGCGTAACAGAAGCAGGATCTGTTGTGCTTGATGTATCTTCCGCACATTAATAAATGTTTTCTTAATATCATGCTTTATTTATTTAGAGAAGTAGCGTGGCTCAGTGGAAAGAACCCGGGCTTGGGAGTCAGAGGTCATGGGCTCTAATCCCGGCTCCGCCGCTTGCCAGCTGTGTAACTTTGGGCAAGTCACTTCACTTCTCTGTGCCTCAGTTACCTCACCTGTAAAATGGGGATTAACTGTGAGCCTCACGTGGGACAACCTGATTACCCCGTATCTACCCCAGCGCTTAGAACAGTGCTTGGCAAATAGTATGTGCTTAACAAATACCAACATTATTATTATTATTATTATTATTATTCTCTGGGCCTCAGTTCCCTCATCTGTAAAATGGGGATTAAAACTGTCAGCCCCACGTGGGACAACCTGATCACCTTGTATCCCTCCAGTGCTTAGAACAGTGTTTTGCACATAGTAGGTGCTTAACAAATACCACCATTATTATTATTTTATCATTCCATCGGTAAAGCCGACTCATGAACCCCCTTGTCCCCAGATGACTCTATTGGGATGTAAAGACGATGCACACAATTAAAAAAAAAAAGAGACACGATCCAAATATTGAAGTACAGCTCATTAATGATTACTACTGTTCTGGCTGACAACTTCTGGTAAACCATTTTCACCAATTCACCAATTTCTCTAAAAAGAGAAATTATCCAAATTGACATATATACCGGAATTAAGTGATGTTCTCATTGAGAAAAAAAAAAAATTGTCCCAAATTGTATTCCTTCTCATATTTTTTCCCATCGTGTCACAACCAGAAATAGTTTACATGCAAGAGTTAAAACGCTGTTCCTTTCCTAAAAGTAAAATGAAAGAGGCCTTCAGGGTAGGATGCCAAGCAACAGCACATTTTATTCGATAATCAATAGGGGTACACGTTCTCCATTAAGTGGCAATCGATTCTACAAGTACAACATGGTAATTAGCTGAAAGCAGGGTGAGCAATAAGCATGGCACGTGATTTCTTGCGAGAAGGAAAAGCTATAGGGCCACTTCCATAGCATTGTAATGAAAATAAAGGTTTAAGGCCATCACATAAATTAATGCTGTGAAGCATTCAAGTGAAGACAATGAAGCTTACCAAAATGTGGAGAAAGTGTTTTGAGCAGGAAGGGCTAGATTCATGATTGAAATAGGATTTTAGAGAACATCAGGATAAACAAAAGACACACTGTTTACCTTAGTGGCATTAACACACACATACACAACACACATAATACAAATACACCCCCCCCACATCCCTTCTCAAGGGATCACAATAGTCATAATATAATCTGTGGTCTAGAATGGCATTTGGAATATTCAATTAAAAACCCATATCTAACAAATCTGGAATGACTTTATTGACTGCTGAAATTCAAATACTTGAATGGAAAATTTGCCAATTGCTGATAATCCCCTTGATTCTATTGATTATCCCCTTGATTCTATTTATTGCTTTGTTCTCGTCTGTCCGTCTCCCCCGATTAGACCGTAAACTCGTCAAAGGGCAGGGATTGTCTCTATCTGTTACCGATTTGTATATTCCAAGCGCTTAGTACAGCGCTCTGCACATAGTAAGCGCTCAATAAATACTATTGAATGAATAATCCAAGAGTGTTACCTTCTAACCCACTAATAATTTGACCTGGGTGTCACGATCTAGGCTCATAGGAAGCTTCAAACATTTTGGGAGAGCAGAAGACTACACCTGATGCGCCATAATCCAGGTAGGACTGCTCCCCATTAGAAGAGCCTAAGAAGACACCAAAATGCAAATTTGAACACAGCAACCAGGAATCCACATACGCCAGTAATTGTAGAGGGCAAATCGTTCCGTGCACACAGAAACCCGGTGTACAACGATTTGTTGATTGATTCTGAACACCAATTTGGTCTAGTGGGAAAAACCACGGCCAGGGATCCAGACATCCTGGATTCTTATCCTAGCTCTGCCACCTGCCTGTTTTGTGATGCTGGTTAAATCATTTACCTTCTCCGAGTCTTTTCTTTAACCGCAGAAATAAGGATCAAATACCTGTCTTCTCTCCCACTCAGACAGTGAGCTCCATGTGAGGCAGGGAAAAAGTCCGAACCACTTATCTTTTATCTACTCTGCATTTAGAGTGCTTGGTACATAGTACAAGCTTAACAAATACCACAGGTATTACTGTTATTTGTCTTCCCACTCTGTAAAATCTTCAGTGGTTTCCCATTTCTCTCCTTTTCAAGCAGAAATGCCAGATCATTGGCTTTTAGTCACTCAATCCGCTCTCTTCTCCTTAATTACTGACTCCTGTCTCTCACTCCACCTCAGCTCGCACTCTTTTTTTTTCACCCATTCTTTGTTCGAAGCCCAACGGTCAGTGGTATTTATTCAGTGCTTACAATGTGCAGAGGCCTCCTGACTCTGATCTCTTGTTCTTGCCCTTCTCTCTCCTAACTCTCTCTCCATCCAAATCCGATAGAATACAACTTTCCCTATCTTCAATGCGCTCATATCTCTTCCACGAAGCCTTCCCCCATTAATTTTTCTTTCACCCAGGTTATAACTCCTCAACTCATACTTCAGCCATTTCCACTGAACTGCTCGAGCATTTGTGACCATACCACCTTATGTACATAACTTACATATATTGCTACTTAAGCAATTAACTCCTGAACACGGTTCTCTTTCTCTTCCTCCTATCTGTAAACTATTTTAGTGTCTGCTGCCATCAGTAAATTGTGCTCCTTGAGGGCAGACACCATGTCCATTAACTCTATTGCACTGACTCAAATACCGAGTATGGTGCTCTTCACACAGCAGATACTCAACAAGTGCTCTTGAGAGGTTGAATGATGCATTGACTGAGGTAGCACGTAGTTGACAGAGATCTTCAGTATGCTGTTCAGAAGGTCTTGGGCTAGAATCGTGCCAGGAGTGGGAAGCGGAGATCAACCCCCTTTGGCTCTCTGGCTTCACAGTCAGCACTTTCATTCCATCTTTCTCCCTTCTCTCCACTGTATCATTCTAACTTGAGCTATGAAAGAAAGCATCTGAATGGAATTCCAAAGGTCACTTCTTCCTTCCCCAGAATCCTCATCAGTCACCACTGACAAAGTGAACACAAACCACCTTCTTCCTTTCCTGAAGCCTGCTTTCAATTCAGAGACTCTGGCTTTATCAGCTGATTCGCGTAACGTATGGAAAGCCCCGTGTATCGGACCTGTATCCTTATTTATTTCAGATAAATGGAGTCTTAAGAAGCCATTAATGGTTGCCACATAATTACAGGACATAAACTTGACATATGCACAGATATTCCCTGGGAAGAATAACAGGCAGATTAACCGAATTAAGTAAATGATCATTTGGCAAAGGTAGCTAGATATGCACACCTATGTTTGTAAAATGTGCCGTTCTTACTGGGGGCTTCAAATTTTCACATCCCTCTAACCTCATGTTTAAGTGAAAACAAAGGCACTTAATCTTGACCTTTCCTCAGGATTAAATTGGAGAGGAGATGGGGTTTCAAGGGGTTAGTGCTTCCAAGGGAAGGACTGAAAAAGACAGAAAAGGCAGATGGAGAGAGATATCAGCAGATAGAAGAAGACTGGGTCAAAAAGACAAAAATGATCTCCCTCTGAATATTTTTAGCATCTTCCTGCCAAACACACATTTAAAGTGTTATCCTCTGCCATGTTGATCCTCCGATAATTTGGAGAGGAAAACTGAGCCATGGGTTTGGAAATTCACTGTAATTGGCTAGATGTGAATTCCCTCTCCTGGGATCTCCCACCCCTCACTCTCAAACATTCTCCCTGGACTAGAGTTTAGTGGTGGCTTTTGGTTTGCTGACTTCCCTAGCTTATGTAGGGAGACAGTATAGGGTAGTAGAAAGAGCACAGGTCTGGAAGTTAGTTCTGCCACTGGTTTGCTGTGTGATTTAGGCCAGCCGTACAATCTCTCTGGGCCTCAATTTCCTCATCATTCCCCTGTGTCTACCCCAGTACTTAGAACAGTGCTCTGCACAAAGTAAGCGCTTAACAAATACCAACATCATTATTATTATTATTATTCCCCTTAAGATTCTAAAGTCAAGGCACATTTTTGGGGTCCTTTAACCTGGATGATTTAAACAGAGTGAGGAGGCACTGAAAATCCCTAGGATGAAGTTAGGAGGAATAAAAGGAGCAGGAGGAGGAGAAGAAAGAAGAAGAAGAGAAAGAAGATTAGGAGGAGGAGGAAAAGACTGTAAGCTCATTGTGGGCAGAGAATGTGTCTGTTTATTGTTAAATTGTACTCCTCCAATGGCTTAGTACAGTGCTCTGCATACGGCAGACGTTCTATCAATATGATTGACTGCCTGAAAAAAAGGGGGAGGAAGAGAAGATAGGAAATGGCACCCATTTGTAGCCATGCTCTGAAAAACCAACCACCTCTGGGTGTGTGACACCTTAATGGATTGAAAAAGGAAGAGCAACATTCACATGGGAAATGATACTGACAAAGAAAGATACATGAACTGTCTGAAGAGACTCTCTTAACAGTGACTCCATCAATAAGGGCTTGAATGAGACAGTTGAGTCCACCTAGGTTGCTGTGACCAACAGGATGACAATTTCAGGAGCAGGAGGGAATGGCGGCTTTAATTTCATTGCACTGTGAAAGAATGACAACTTAAAAGAGGTCTTGGGGCTATTTCCAGTGGCAACAGAACTACATACATTTGATGACTTACATCCATATTCCTTGGTCCCAAAGAATTGCACGCCACCTCGAATGTTATGTGTGTTTTTCTCATTTTTGAATTTTGTTTTTGTCCTGGGAAGATTTGCATGCAATACTTGCAATGTAGTCAAGGAGGGGCAGATTCTAGACTCATTTACGGCTTTTCAGTGTTATATATCTCTGAGTAATGCCATTTGCAGTGATAGAGCTGGTTTGGTCATTCTTTGGGGAATATTTCCAACTTACAATGTGAAATAGGTATATGGTTGGGAGTTGGTTTATAGTCGGTGAGTAATTTGAGACATATTGACAGGAGAAAGGAAATTGGAAGCTGGGATCATCACCTTCGAGATAGGAAAAGTTCCAAATTTTGAAAGCGCAAGAATACAAAAATGGACAATGTTGGTTATACGGCCATCGTGCAGGACATTGTGAAGCAAGTCTTTCCAAGTGCATTGCTTTTGGAAATTGGAAAACTCTAAATGAAGGAAGACAGAAGGAAGTCATGGATGCATATGAATCTAAAGCTAGATGACTCCTGAACAATATGTTTTGTGCTTGTTGGAGTTTGGAAATTACACAGAGAAACACTGCAAATCGTAAATCCCAAGTCTGTGAAACTAATAAGGAAATCCATGGCTGGGGGATCATTAAGGTCTTTGATGATCCCCACAGCTCTTGTAGCTATAGATATGCACCATGTTATAGAGATGATTAAACAGAAGAAACTGGCTGCACAGTTAAAATGGACACAGATTAAAATGTGCACTCAGGAATAAGAAGGAGATAGCTGAAAAGATCAATGCATTTCTTGATTTGGTCTTAATAAAGCAAGACGTTAGACGTTTGTTTTTTTTGATAGTGGGAAGTTCAGAAAAAATCATGTGAAATCACTAGTAAATGTACAAAATAACTTAGAATACAGTGGTCAGAAGATGTAAACAAATTACCACGGCCAGGAAAGAGCCACTGGAGAACATTAGAGGTATTTGGAGGGTTTGTTTGGAACCGCTGACGAAGGTTCATATCCTATTACAGCAAATGGTCACTGTACAGACCGATCACCGGTTTACAATAAAAAAGCAGAGTACGCTTGGAATAGAGTATGGACACCTCATTTTAGGAAGAGTTAGAGAAGGTTCTGAGAGTCAACAGAAGGTGATCAACGGTATGGAGAAACTCCTGTTTGAGAAGAGAAGGAAGCTGCCAACTGTGTTGTGACCTTGGACAAGTCACTTAACTTCTCTGTGCCTCCGGTACCATATCAGTACAGTGGGGATTAAGACTGTGAGCCCCGGGTGGGACATGGACTATGGCCAAACCTAATTAGTTTGCATTTACCCCAGTTCTTGGTATAGTGCCTGGCACACAGTAAGCGCCTAACAAGTACCATAAAAAAGAAGAGACTGTAAGGTTAAGCCTCTGCCATGTGGCAAGGAGGTTGAAAGGAGGTGTGTAATGAGTATTGCAAAATCAAGAGGACAGGGAAAACAAGGATTCCTCAGTACTCGAGAACAGCCTTTGAAGGTTATGAAGTCAGAGCAAAGAAAAAGAAAGAGTTTCACCCAGTGCGTAGTAAGCATAGAGAGTAGGCTACACAGGAAATAGTCCAGGCAGAAACTATCAATAAATTCAAGAAGAGTAAGGACAAATTCATGGATGAGAGGTCCATAATGGGTTATTAGAGAGAATGTTATGGATGTTAAATGGTACATCTATAACCATGAGGATGAATGTCAAGGAGGACAATCAACAGCCTGTTCTACCAAGCATTCTTTGTTGCCTCTGTCAGAGATAGAATACCAGGTTGTATGGAACATTGGTCAGACCCAATATGTCATTTCTTATGTTCTTTCTCAGTTTTCAAATCGTTGGCTACTTCATTTCAGCACTGACACAGTAGCTCATAATAATTCCCTCTTCACTGAGCTAAATGTGTTTCTGAAAACTGAAAAGGTAAAGACGAAAGAAGGAAAGAGTATTTTAAATCTAGCGATTGTATTCAATTATTATCAGTTGGCTCTATTTGAAACTCCTCTGAACTTGAATTTCAGATGTAAAGTGGCATCAAATGCGCACCAACTTCCGGAATGAAAATCCTCAGGAAATCAACAGAATAGACACTGAACAGTTATTTCAGGAAAGTTTCCCTCGGTAACGGTGTCAGGCAACTGTTAGTACACCTCTGTTTGGAAGGATCAGAAGTGCTGAAGTGGTAGGTCAGGAGGATTTAACTTGGGAAAATAAGAAACTAATCATGAAATGGCTCTTGAAGGGGATCAATTCCTGAAAGACTTTGAAGATGGGGTGGGCTGTGGTCTGTCAGACTTGAAGTTAGAAAGAGTTCTCAAATAGAGGAAAAGGCCATGAGAAGGAGGTCAGTCGTGGGAGAGATGAGAACCTTGCTACTCTCTTGCTATAACCTCCTCATATCCTATAATTACTCGTCCCACCTGCAAAGCTTTATTGCAGGCACCTCTCCTCCAAGAGGCCTTCCCTGACTAAGCCCTCTTTTCCTTTTCTTCAACTCCCTTCTGCATCTTCCTCACTCGCTCCATTTATTCATCTCCCATCCCCGCCCACAGCACTTACGTACATATCTGTAACATTTATTTTACTGTCTTCCCCTTTAGCCTGTAGGCTTGCCGTGGAAGGGAATGTGTCTGCTATATTGTTATACTGTACTCTCCCAAATGCTTCGTACAGTGCTCTGCACACAGAAAGCGCTCAATAAAAACGACTGACCGATTGATTAGCTTGAAAGGAGCGGATATTGCGAGCTAGGTGAGCTAAGAGACATCTTGGTAGCATCACATCTGTTCTCAGTCTGTCCTCGATTCCAGGAAGAATGGGTCACCGTGATTATCTCCAGCCACTGTAGTGGATTCTCCTTGGCAACCACAGGCTTGGTTTCCCTATACCAATTCTGACCACTGCATTAAACCAGACACCAGAACTGTACAGAAACATGACTCTTTGGTACGAATGTATTATATAAAGGGAATAAAAACCAAACAAACCCAAAATGCTAAATTGGGAACTCTAAAGCAATCACTGCGTTAAAGTTGTTAAACTGTTTCCGGCAACAAATCACACCTGATGCAATATTCACAATGTCTCCTGAGGAAAAAAAAAATATGTTTTGTCAGTGACAAACAGATGCTGGCAGAGACTGCTATAACATATAATAACGTGGCTACTGGAATCAATTTTTATCATGCCCCGAAATACTAGAGTATTCAATACGTCATTAGAAAGACGAATGAATTTAATAAAAAATGCAAGCTCCTACTTCATATTTTACTCAGTGCATTTTACTCTAGTTTCAAATTTCATTTTACAATTTTATGACCGATATTACTTAATTTTACTCAAATTGTTCATTCTGCTTAAATTAAAATGCATTAAATTGATTTGGGGACAAAACATAACGGTAGGAATTTCCGGAAATTAAATTAAAATAGAAACATGGAAAACACCCACTATGTACTTTGTCTCCAAATAACGAAAGCTTTGTACTCTGCCAGTCAAATTACCAGGGCAGAACCCTGCAAATATTAACACCAAAATGCAGAAAAAAAAAAGCTGATAGCATTGACTTCTAATACCATGTCTAGTTGAATTAATTGTGTCATTGAGAAAGCCTGCTCACAAGAATCTCAGAAGGAGAACAGTAATCTTAACCTAAGAATTTAGGATTAGAAGGTTGAAGAGCTCTATACCAGCTGGTACTCTTCTAAACTTTATCTTCCAAAGAGAATGCTTTTCTGTGATTTTCTGAGTTTCCTATGTACTTGAGTCTGTTCTCCTTGAGCACTTTGATTTTCACCACGACCGCATAGCACTTCTGTTCATATCCATCTCTAATTTATTTCAATTTCTGCCTCCCCCTATAGTTTGTAAGCTCCCTGTGGGCAAGGACAGTATTTACCGACCCTGTTGAATTGTACTTTCCAAAGAGCTTAGTACAGTGCTCTGCACACAGTAAGTCCTCAATAAATATTCGTTCCATCGTATTTATTGAGGGCTTACTGTGTGCAGAACACTATACCGAGCACTTGGAAAGTACAATTCACCAACAAATACATTTATTACATAAAAGGAAAAAGACAAAAAAGCAAAGAGAAAAAACCCAAAATGCTAAATTGGACATTCTGAAGCAATCACTGTGTTAATGTTATTAAACTATTTCCAACGACAAATCACACCTGATGCAATATTCACAACATCTCCTGAGGAAACAAAATTCCCTGCCCACGATGGGCTCACAACTGAATTTGATTGAATTTGTTTCACTGATGATGTTACAGAAACCCATTCTAGAGACTGATTCATAACCCCCTTGCTTTATAGATATGATTATTCCCTTTACTTTTTAATACTTGTTCTCCTTCCTATTTGGGCTGGAAGTACCCAGGTGAGCACTCTGTCTCTGTGTTTGACCTGATTATCTTGTATCTTTCCCAGATTTTAGTCTAGTATAGCAGATGGTCTCCTCTCGGGATCGCACTTGGAGAGTTTCCATTACTCTACCAGTCTCGGCGATGGGAGGGAGAGATAAGCAGAGGCATACCCGCTCTATTCCTAGCTTGGGCAGCTGCTAGGGAGTGGAAGCTAGTCTGCTACAAGTCAAAACTCACCTTGCTGGGCAGCAGTGACATGGGAGAGAGCTGAGGGCAGACACTCAGGTTTTCTGTGCAGAAGAAGGCAATGGTAAACCACTGCTGTATTTTTACCAAGAAAACTCTAAGGATACACTACCAAAATGATTGCAGTTGGAGGTGGGACCTTCTGGGAGAGATATGTCCATGTAGTCGCTCTCTTTCGGGAACAACTGGAAAGCATAGGACAAGACAGTGGCAGATCATAAGCACTTTAAGGTCATCATCACCATTATTATTTATACTATGAGTCAATTTATGCATTTATGGTTTGCAGAGCACCGTATTAAGCGTCATCACCATCCTTCTCCTCCCCGAACTTTTCACAAGATACTTCTGTGGATAGGGAAGAGAACAGTGCTACATTAGGACCTGAACAGGGTAGCAATTCTTGCAGGAACAAGTATTTGATGAAAATGAGAAAATTAACAAAAGCCCCTAGAGGCAGCTGTCTTGCATTTCTGTTGTACTTTTCCAATCAGTGAATCAATCAATCATATTTATTGTCCACTTACTTTGTGCAGTTCTTCTCAGGGTCACAACTAGAGAGTTTCCAGTACTCTACCAGACTCGGCTAAGGGAAGGATAGTCAAGCAGAGGCCTGTCCATTCCATTCCTAGCTTGGGCAGTGGCTAGTGAGTGGAAAGCCATCTGCTGCAAGTCAAAATTCACCCATGCTGGGCAGAAGCGGAATGGGAGAGAGTCGAGAATGGAGAGTCCAGTTTACTGCGCGGAAGGTGGTAATGGTAAACCACTTCTGCATTTTTACCAAGAAAACTATACGGATCCACTACAGAATGATTGCAGATGGAGAGCGGGGTGTTCTGGGAGAGATGTGTCCACGGTGTCACTAGGGGTCGGAAACGACTTGACAGCATAAGACAAGACAATTATGAAGGAAATATAATCTTCAAGCGTACGTGCTAAATAGATCTAGATTAGCAGAGTAGTTGATCATTAATGATCAAATAGTGAATGAAGAGTGAGAGGAAATTGGTTGTTTTTTGGGTAAGTGTGCAAATTCTTCAGACTTTGAAGAAAACATTACTCATCCTGCGGGTTTTTTTTAATCAAAGCGTGGGTATGGGTGAAAAGCCCAATGTGTGACTCCAAACCATCATCATGAAAATTGCTTCTTGCTGTGCTACACAATTTAATACCTGCAGTGTTTATTTCCATTTTTATCAATCATTAGTGGTTACTGTGTGCAGAGCATTATATTAACTACTTGCAAGAGAACATAGGTAACATTTCTACCCTTGAAATGTTCTTCTATATCAACAACCACACACACACTTAGCACTGTGTATATAGCATATCTTTAAATTATATAGCATAAATTACTTATTTATTCATGCTAACATCTGTTTTCCCCTCTCAACTGTAAGCTCGTTATGGGCAGGAAACTTATCCACTAATTTTGTTGTATTCTCCCGAGTTCTTAGTATAGTACTTTGCACATAGTGAGAACTCAATAAATATCATCGATTGAAGTAGTTGAGTCGAGATTGGGACCCAGGTCCTCTGAGTCCCAGGCCTGGACTCTTTCTATTAGGTCACACTGTTTCTCATACAAAACTCCCAAACTTGGTGAAGGTTTAATAGAAAAATCAACAAAATACTAGGAAAAAAAAACAACTTCTAGGAACTGTGAGTCAAGGAAATAAATAAATCAAATTAAAACAGAAATGCCTGTTTTTCTCCATTCCCTTTACTCCGATCACCATGGAAACTTGCCATTTCCAACCTCTAGGACACTTTGCCAAAGTTCTTTTTGCCTTAATTTCAGTGGGACTGAGTTTCCCAATGCAGCAGTAAAGTATCAAGATGAAATACTTTAAGCTTTAAAATGGATTATTTATTTAACGCTCTTTACCCCAGAAGCCACAAAACCACACTTCAGCTATTTGGGACTAAGAAGGGTAAAAAGAGCTTTCTATAGCAGGAAATGAGCATTTAGGCAGAGTTCTCTTTCCTCAAAAGAGAGGAAATTGAAGATAGAAATACATACCTCTAAGTATTTGTGCTATGTTACACAATTGCAAGTTTGGAGACACAGAACCAAGTATCCCATAGGCCATGACTCAAGTCCTCTTCCATGCATCTCCATTACCTGGAAAAAAAACTCGAAAGCACTTTCCCTCATGTTTCTTGTCATCAATTTTAAAAAAAAATCAGATGAGATTGGATTTTCACATGCCTTCTAATCAGAGTTAGCTCCCTAGCCTGCAGAATCAGCAAATGGCTTCTTCAAATGAAATAGCTACTTCACAATCATTTCTGCCCACTACATTCTAACAATTGATTTTCCCTTTGCTTCCTAATAAAAAATAGCAAATAAGAGCAAATGCCTAACACCAAATTTACGTTCGTTTGACTGGTTCATTCCAACTATCAGTAAATGGAGCGGGGGGAAGGTAGATTTAATTTAATCACCTGTGGCCAGAAAGAAGTCTAGGTGAGAAGACAAAACAGGAATCCAGTGACTCTCTAAGATTC
Organism: Ornithorhynchus anatinus; assembly: GCF_004115215.2. Taxonomy (NCBI): domain Eukaryota; kingdom Metazoa; phylum Chordata; class Mammalia; order Monotremata; family Ornithorhynchidae; genus Ornithorhynchus; species Ornithorhynchus anatinus. The sequence continues at coordinate 32,164,851 of NC_041739.1, forward strand.
TGCCAGGACTATCAAGCCTATCTGCTAGGAAGTCCTGAATGACTGTCTCAGCGGCTTTAAGGTAACCTTCGCAGTCTGAGTGGGCTGAACATCTTGGATCACTGGAAACGTTCTCTAACAACACCCACGGTTCTGGCCCCTTGATGCCTCCTCCAGCTTTCTATGTCCACTCAATAGAAAAGGCCCAAATGGACATGTCAACCTGCTTTTTGGTGTGGACAACGGCGAATGAACCAAACCATGCAGCATTCGGTGGTGGGAAAATCATGTTTGGCCTAGGGAAGAGTCTGCAGCTCATTGTGGACAGGGAATGTATCTGTTTATTGATATACTCTCCTGAGTGCTATGTACAATAAGGGCAAAATATAAATAGAATTGACTGATTATGCCGTCACTGTGGAGCAGGCTTGGGCTAGCTCTGGAGGCTACTGTTGGGGGAAAGGGAGTGAAACTGATCTTGCAAACACAGCTACTATTCAAAGGTAGAATCACGCTGGACTAAGTCCCCTTCACTGGGCGTGTGATCAAATGATCATGTTTCCTGCCTCATTTCCCTCCCACACTCCAAACGGATGCAACCTTAAGTAACTTTCTCCAGCAGTCTTTCTGCTGTCTGCTTCTGGAGACCCTGGATCCCCAGAAGCTTAAGATACTTTAGGCCCTCCCATAAGGGGACACATTTGGCTTTCAGGCTGGGGTTGTCTCAAGCCACTGTGGGGACTGGCCCATCTTTTGAACTATCTGGCTCAATGTGAATCATTATCATCCATCGTTATCATGGAAAGGAAAGACAGAAACCTCAGGTTGCGTGATCATCAACAACGGTGTCCTTAATGGTATTTACTGAGCTCCTGTTTAGCAAAAGGTACTGTACTATGTGCTTAAAAGAGAACAAAAGAAGGGGAAGATATATCACCAAAAATCATTTATAATTAGTTCTAAATGATCACCCCTAAGAGCACCCTGCCTAAACTTCTTTTTAATTTAGCACTTAGATATATAACTTACAATTTCAACCTTTCTACAGTGAGCCCACCCTTATTGACCATAACAGCTCCTGCTGCATTCACAAGCAGAAACTTTAAAGCCTAAGAAATTTAATCATCACAGGCAACTTAACTTTTATTCTTTATTATTTTATTTTTATTTATTGTTTTATTCATGGTTATCAGGCAAAGTCATCTCAATCTCCCCTTACTGAGGAGGGTCGGTACCATAACTTTGATAATGCATTGTTGATGAATTGGTTTATCTTCTGGCAAGAGTATTCTAGTCTATCGCTTACATGTTGTGGCGTGGACATTGTTTGGGGCTTTTTGCTTCTTCCCCATTAATGGCTACTGTTCATTGCACTGTTGATGTTTGTGACTCTCTTGGAGATAGGGTGCTTGTCTGTGCTTCTAATTTATGCTCTGTATAGTCAATAAATCAGTCAATCGATGGTATTTAATGAGCACTTATCGTGGGCAGATCACTAATCCCTCGGGAGAGTACAACAGGGTAAGTAGACAAAATTCCTGTTCTTAAGGAGGTTACAATCTAGTGGAAGAGAGGTACAGCACCGAATAAACAGATATCTACAGAAGTGTTGTGGGTGGAGGTGATGTGAATACCCTAAGTGCTTAGGGGGTAGGACTAAGTGTACGGGTGGTTATACAGCAGGGTGGGAAAATAGGGTAGGCAAATGAGAGAGTAATTAGGGAAGGCATCCTGGAGATGAGATTTTTAATGGGGTGAGTGGTGGCCTACTGCACATGAAGGTGGAAAGTGCCATAGAAGCAGAGGGTATAAGCAAGGGTTGATGCTTAAATAATGATGATGATGATGGCATTTGTTAAGTGCTCACTATGTGCAAAGCACTGTTCTAAGCGCTGGTGTAGATACAAGGTGATCAGATTGTCCCACGTGGGGCTCACAGTCTTAATTCCCATTTTACAGATGAGGTAACGGGGGCACAGAGAAGTTAAGTGACTTGCTCAAAGTCACACAGCCGACAAGCGGCGGAGCCGGGATTAGAACCATGACTTCTGACTACCAAGCCCGGGCTCTTTCCACTGAGCAATGCTGCTTCTGAGGCCTAGGCAAACAGACTGGTTTTGGAGAAGCAAAGTGTATGGGCTAGCTTGTAGAGGAGACAGAGGAGGAGGGAGAGAACTGAATAAGTACCTTGAAGCCAACAGTGAAGAGTTACAGCTTTTCAGTAATTTTCCATCACAGTCCACGAAAGAAGGGACAGTAAATGATGGTGCCTGAGGCCCCGATTACCAGTTATGGAAACAGATTGATTGAACATGCCTCCCAAATTCAACTAGCTTACCAAAGGATGGCAGAGAAAATTCTCTAAATCTTTAAATCTTTAAAAAGTATGATAGAGACGTCAGTGGCGTTGATTGGCCAGGCCGTTGTTATTAGACATCATCTAAAAATACACCTTTTCCTTCCTTGGCAATTTGCAGTTTCAATCACTTCTTTCCATTGTAAGTGGGAGTCAGATGATCTTTATGTGCACATGGTGTGGAATTGAGCGTGGGTTGCACATGGATTTTTTTCTGCCACATCATCATGCCTGAAAAAGATCTCATGTCAGGAGGAGGAGGAGGAGGAGGAGGGTGGGAAGAAGGAGGAGGAGGAAGAGGAGAAGGAATAGCATTTATTAACCACTTACTGTGTGCAGGATAGTGTAGTGAGCAATGAAAGAATACACAGGGGGAATTAGACTGATACCCCGAACTTCTTGGAGCTTCCCATCTATGAATATAGGTCAGGGAGAGGGCTGGAGACAGAATCATTGGGAGCGATGAAACAGTGAAACGTTAAAATGGCATAACAGAAGTAACGAACAAACACACAATACATAGTATAAAAACAAGTGTCAGTAGGAGCTGTGGCTAAGGGAGCAGAATTTCAGGCTCCTTGTGATTCAGTAGCATCATATTTAAATTTGGACAACCTATTTGCATTTGCATTCCCTTGTATTATTGATTTTCACAATTTATTCTTTCTCTCTGAACTAGAGGACTGTGTGATTTTTATTTTTCCATACAGCTTTTCGCTTCCTCCTTTTTCACCATTTACCAAGACTTTAAAACTCCATTTTATTTTAGGACTTCATAAAACTCAAATTGGATGCATTCCAATTTTTTTTTTTGGTTTGTTTGTTTATTAGGGAAGCAATGCGTAATGTTTGCTTAGCATATTGATGGTATATCGAAAATGAAATTTTAAATTTCACTTCAGGAAACAAATATGTTAATCGACATTGAGGAATTGTGACCTACTTCTCAGTGAGTTGACACTGATGTTAAACCATTATTGATTGCAGGAGTTCAAGATTACATTAAAAGATAAGACAGTGATTTGTATTACTGTGCTTGGTCTAGATTAGTCTTGGAAAAGCCTCTATGCTGTAAATGAGGAATGCATCATTCTGATGAAAACGCTCAGTCACCGTATGGGAAGAAAATTTAGCCATGTCAAAATTGATTGAGTTAGTCTGTCCTTAACATTATATTCAACTTGATTTTCCTCTCAAAATGATGTGGCAATAAAGGATAACACATAATGGTGAAATAGAACCAGTGAGCCCATTTATTAGATTTCATATAAAATGAATTCCAGAGAGTAGTAAAAAGAAAGATCATTATATATTTATGGCAATGAACTTTCGTTCATTCTTTAGGCATTTAGTATTCACCCACCCTCAGCCCCACAGAACCTATGCTCATATCCCTAATTTTATATATTATATATATCCTATTTAATAGGATATCCTATTATATATATATATCCTATATAATATCCTATTTATTTTGTTAATGAGATGTACATCCCCTTGATTCTATTTATTGCTACTGTTTTTGTCCGTCTGTCTCCCCCAATTATAATAATAATGTTGGTATCTGTTAAGTGCTTACTATGTGCAGAGCACCGTTCTAAGCGCTGGGGTAGACACAGGGGAATCAGGTCGTCCCACGTGGGGCTCACAGTCTTAATCCCCATTTTACAGATGAGGTAACTGAGGCCCAGGGAAGTTAAGTGACTTGCCCACAGTCACACAGCTGACAAGTGGCAGAGCCGGCATTCGAATCCATGACCTCTGACTCCAAAGCCCGGGCTCTTTCCACTGAGCCACGCTGCTTCTCCAATTAGACTGTAAGCCCGTCAATGGGCAGGGATTGTCTCTATCGGTTGCTGAATTGTACATTTCAAGCACTTAGTACAGTGCTCTGCACACTGTAAGCACTCAATAAATACTATTGAATGAATATATTTATATCTGTCTCTCCCTCTAGATAGTAACCTCTGTGGCCAGGGAGGATGTCACAGATTCAATTTTACTGTACTATCCCAAGCAAGTGGTAAAGTACTCTGTACACAGTAAGCACTCCATAAAAACCACTGATTGATATTCAGAAACTATTGCAAGGTTTAATCTGATTAACCTGAAAAGAAGGGTGATAAGCAGAATTTCTGAACAAGCCATCACTCTACTCCCTCTACTCCCTCTCCTCCCTCTACTGTCCCCCTTCACCTCTCCCTCTTTTCCCCCCATTTCCCTCTGCTCCTCCTCCCTCCCTTCCCATCCCCTCAGCACTGTACTCCTTCGCTCAACTATTTTTCATTTAATATTTCTAATATTTTCATTACCCTATTTATTTTGTTAATGAAATGTACATCGCCTTGATTCTATTTATTGCTATTGTTCTTGTCTGTCCGTCTCCCCCGATTAGACTGTAAGCCCATCAAAGGGCAGGGATTGTCTCTATCTGTTACCGATTTGTACATTCCAAGTGCTTAGTACAGTGCTCTGCACATAGTAAGTGCTCAATAAATACTATTGAATGAATGAATGAATGAATGAATGAACATTTCTTCGGATATTTATTGATACAGTGTGATTATACCTCTTAAAAAATGCAATTGGGGTAGTCTGACCTATCTGGGAATGGTTCTATTGAAATAACTGTTGTCAACGGGGCTCATAAAGTGTTTTCGTAGAACACATAGAAGAACCATCGATGGATAGAGTAGCTTCCCTAACTTTTGATATTATCGAAGACTATGGGAGTAAAGTCTAACTGCAAATATGTGGTTCTTACCACTCCTATAAACATTAAGGAATCTATATGCATAGAAATAATGTCATGATAGATGACAAAATGATACTTGGATTGTTCAAGCCTTTCTTACTATAGTCCATTTAGTGTTGTTGGGGAATATGCAATATTATCCACTCCTGCATTAGTCAATTTTGGGGAGGGCTACTGATTTTAAAACTTCAGTGGTATTTATTGAGCATTTAACTGTGTGCAGAGCACTGTACTGGGCACTTGACATCCAAGCATCCATTCAGAGTTCCTACTTAAAGTTGATTGGGAAATTGCAGAGACAGAAGGGAGAAGCTACAGTTCCTCGAAACCAGAGAGGTTGATTCACTACCAATCAATTAATCATTGGCATTTGTTGATCACTTACTGTGTGCTGAGCACTGTACTAAACACTTGGAAAAGCAAAATACAACAGAGGTGGCTGTGAGCCCGTCACTGGGCAGTGATTGTCTCTATCTGTTGCCGAATTGTACATTCCAAGCGCTTAGTACAGTGTTCTGCACATAATAAGCGCTCAATAAATACTACTGAACGAATAGCCTCTGCCTAGAGGAACTTACCGTCTATAGGGGGAGAAAGACATTAAGTCAAATAACTAATTACTATATTCCACAACTGTAAGAAGCTTGTTTTGGGTAGGAAACCTATCTACCAACTTGGTTATACTGTACCCTCCCAAGCACTCGGTTCAGTGCCGTGCACAAAGTAAGCAGTCAATAAATACGATCGATTGACTGAGTCTCTTCTGGGTAGAGCTAAACTCCCAGAGGTCGCTTCTAGGCAAGAGCTAAGCCCTGACTCTGTTTCTGCCCTGACGTGTTGGAGAGATGGCTGTGCTCACCTGGACTATCCCTGCCATAGACCCAGGCTGTCCAGGTGGTGATCTCTCCCCTGTTTAATGAGAACTTGCAAGAAAATGGGCCTCAGAAATAAATAAGGCCTTATGGATTACTTTTGGACTATGTGGTTTAATCTTAGTTTTCTCTTTTCCATGTTAAAGCTGTAGAATAAAGTTCGTCCACTCTGTGATCCAGGCCAACCATTTGGTAGGGGATTTCAGTACCAACTAGTCAAGCCAGTAAGCCTTCTGGCTTTATTTCGGAATGTGTGGTCTCGATCTGAATCTTCTCTTGCATTCCTTTTGGAGGAAATTCTTATACGCTGCTTCTGAACATTCTCTCTGCCAGATTCAGTCAGAGTTTTGCAACTCTACGGAAGATTTATGCAGAGTTTTCTTCCGATCCTCACTCAGGCTATGTTTCCCTTTCTTTTTCTGAATGCCTTGAGTGGAGGAGAGATGCTAATTCTGCTCAAACAAGGTATTTTAGCAAAAGGGTCCCAGGCGCATAATTCCAAATTTAATACTCGTATGTAGCCCTGACACCTAACACTCATATGCTGTTGAAGATAAGATATAGAAGATTCATGACCACTAGAAATCGTTGTTTCGTATAGACGTTGAGATTCATGGGAATTGGTTCAATTATTTTTGTCTATATCAAGCCATACAAACTTCTTTAAAAGCAAAGTAAAGCCTAATCAGATTCAGCTTCCAGAACTATGTTTCTTTGGTGGATATTGGTGCTCTAAGGGCTTATTGCAACAGGTGATGTATTGAATGGTACATCTCACATCTCAGATATGTGAGTTCCTCAGTTCATTACACTGGAGATATTAAAAAAAAACAAAGCAAACCCGGTTATCTTAACTGCAGAGAGAAAATATGAAATCAGGTTATTTCAGGCGCAAGACCTTCTTGGAGAGTGATCTCGAGGGAACAAAGTGAAGTTAGTGGAACTCTCATTCAAACCTTGACCCCATTATTAAACCAGAAAATGGAGGAAGCGGCAGCTGCAGTAAAATGCAAGGATGAATGGCAAGATTTGAGATCTGTCTCCTTCAAATCAGCATCACTTCTCCTAGAGCTTAAGGACATACATATTGAGTAACAGTGATATTTACATTATATAACGTTACACTTAAACATTACTGATCTTCTCATCCATTTGGCCAAAAGGGAAAGGTTCTGCAAATGCTATAGTCACAGGTTTGTAGAAGTTTATATATTTAAAACTTCCTTTTAAACTACATATATAATTATAGTACTAAATAGTCGATTTTCATCTATTCAGTTTGGGTCAGTGTGTTAAATCCCGCCAAAGTACAGTGTTGTAGCCAGACTTAAATTTGTATCCTATTCCTGACTGAAATAAATGATATAAACTGCAATTAAAAACAATAACAACAAAACATCATAGCCTTATCACCTCTTATGGACTTATTGCCTGGCCCACAAGGTGAGATTTTTACCCATTTGTTAATCAATTTTAGTAGCAGAAGTTATCAATATTCCTAAAAAAGATTTTTTTTTAAACTGATGCTCACATTTAAGGTTCACTATTCACAGTAATTCACTATTAGATTCCTCAAACCAAAGTATTTCCCATTTCATTCCAGAGTCTTTCCTTCCCTGTTTCCCTAAGCAACTGAATTTGGAGATGGACAAAAATGGGTAACATTAACATTATAAAAATGATCGTTTCAACCAAAAATAACAAAACATTTAAAATGGGAGAGGGCTCCTCTTATGAATGCAACCGAAAACTCCACAAAAGACCAAAAGCTGGAAGCAAAGAGAACTCAACTAGAACTACTACGGACAATGAACCAGGTTTAGAAGAAGTACTGATTTCCTTTGCCATGAAAAATTTTAATGCCTTAGCACAAAACATGTTCCTCACATCTCTTACCTTCTCCACATCTCTAATCTTATCCCTCTTCTTCCCCAGCTGCTCCACTTCATCTTTCCTAGAGATCTTTTTGGGCTCACTTGTACTGCCTGGGTTTTTTCCTTCTTTAGCTTTCAGTAGAGAAAATCAGTAGAGAAAAGTGATATCGCTTCTCTCCCTTATAGTCTAGAGATACGAGCCCTGTTCTTCTCCCAGTGGGAAGAGCACAGCTCTGGGAATTAGGTGACTTGGCTTTAGTATCAGCTTTGCAAGTACGGTATAATAATGATAATAATAATATTGGTATTTGTTAAGCGCTTACTATGTGCAGAGCACTGTTCTAAGCGCTGGGGGAGATACAGGGTAAGCAGGTCGTCCCACGTGAGGCTCACAGTTAATCCCCATTTTACAGATGAGGGAACTGAGGCACAGAGAAGTTAAGTGACTTGCCCACAGTCACACAGCTGACAAGTGGCAGAGCCGGGAGTCAAACTCATGACCTCTGACTCCGAAGCCCAGGGTATGCTTGCTGGGATCCTGAAACTCCACGCTTGGGACAGTACAATATAATAGATTTGGTAGATACGTTGGCTGTTGACAGAGAGCTTCCATTCTAAAGGGGGAGACAGACATTAACATGAATAAATGACTTATGGATATGTTCGTGAGTGCTGCGGGGATGAGGATGGGTGATTAAAGTGTGCAAATCCAAGTGCAACCGTGACATAGAAAGGAATAGGAGAAGGTAAAATAAGGGCTTAGTTGGGCAAGGCCTCAGGGAGGAGATGTGCTTTTAAGGTTTCTGACTCAAGAATGACTTGGAGTGCTCTGTGAGGTGGGCAGGACCAGGAGGAATCCTGGAAAAGAGCTGGCATACAGATAGGGAAGATTAATGCAGCGTGGCTTAGTGGAAAGAGGCCGGGTTTGGGAGTCAGAGGTCGTGGGTTCTAATCCCGGCTCCGTTACTTATCTGCTGTGTGATCTTGGGCAGGTTACTTAACTTCTCTCTGCCACTGTTACCTCATCTGTAAAAATGGGGATTAAAAAATGTGAACCCCACATGAGACAATCTGATTACCCCGGATCTACCCCAGGGCTTAGAACAGTGCTCTGCACATAGTAAGCGCTTAACAAATACCATACTACAGCTAATAAAGCAACCACTTGCTAGATTATGCTCCTCTTCCACCGAAACAGAACTAGGCTGTGTTTACTTCAGACATCACTGGGTTCCTACACGTACACAGCCTTTCTGTAATCATCATAACACGCTGAATCCACACCCTCTTCTTCACTCACTGCACTTCCTACCCCAGCAGGAACACACGTGGCCGGGGGTTAGTGGTGCTATAGAAACCGCCATCATTATCAACAATTCCTCTGCCCAGATTCCCATTCCTGAAGTCTCACGATCTAGGGTGCATCCATAATTCACAAAGGGAGATTTTTATCATCACGTTAATCTTCATCATCAGACTAGAGAGGTGGAATAGGGAACAGTGGTTACAACATTCACCTGGCACGTTTTCTGGCTCCTCTCCTTTCACTGGATAGCCTAATTCTGCATCTTTGGATTCCTACCTCTTTTTCTGACAACATTCCCAAATGACATCGGCAGGTATTAATTAATTAATTCATTCATTCATTCAATAGTATTTATTGAGTGCTTACTATGTGCAGAGCACTGTACTAAGCGCTTGGGATGAACAAGTCGGCAACAGATAGAGACAGTCCCTGCCGTTTGACGGGCTTACAGTCTAATCGGGGGAGACGGACAGACAAGAACAATGGCACTAAACAGCGTCAAGGGGAAGAACATCTCGTAAAAACAATGGCAACTAAATAGAATCAAGGCGATGTACAATTCATTAACAAAATAAATAGGGTAACGAAAATATATACAGTTGAGCGGACGAGTACGGTGCTGTGGGGATGGGAAGGGAGAGGTGGAGGAGCAGAGGGAAAAGGGGAAAAAGAGGGTTAAGCTGAGGAGAGGTAAAGGGGGGATGGCAGAGGGAGTAGAGGGAGAAGAGGAGCTCAGTCTGGGAAGGCCTCTTGGAGGAGGTGAGTTTTAAGTAGGGTTTTGAAGAGGGAAAGAGAATCAGTTTGGCGGAGGTGAGGAGGGAGGGCGTTCCGGGACCGCGGGAGGACGCGGCCCGGGGGTCGACGGCGGGACGGGCGAGACCGAGGGACGGCGAGGAGGTGGGCGGCGGAGGAGCGGAGCATGCGGGGTGGGCGGTGGAAAGAGAGAAGGGAGGAGAGGTAAGAAGGGGCAAGGTGATGGAGGGCCTCGAAGCCTAGAGTGAGGAGTTTTTGTTTGGAGCAGAGGTCGATGGGCAACCACTGGAGTTGTTTAAGAAGGGGAGTGACGTGCCCAGATCGTTTCTGCGGGAAGATGAGCCGGGCGGCGGAGTGAAGAATAGACCGGAGCGGGGCGAGAGAGGAGGAAGGGAGGTCAGAGAGAAGGCTGACATGGTAGTCTAGCCGGGATATAACGAGAGCCCTTAACGGTAAGGTAGCCGTTTGGGTGGAGAGGAGAGGGCGGATCTTGGCGATATTGTAGAGGTGAAACCGGCGGGTCTCGGTAACGGATAGGATGTGTGGGGTGAACGAGAGAGACGAGTCAAGGATGACACCGAGATCGCGGGCCCGAGAGACGGGAAGGATGGTCGTGCCATCCACGGTGATAGAGAAGTCTGGGAGAGGACCGGGTCTGGGAGGGAAGATGAGGATCTCGGTCTCGCTCGTGTTGAGTTTTAGGTGGCGGGCCGACATCCGGGTGGAGACGTCCCGGAGGCGGGAGGAGATGCGAGCCCGAAGGGAGGGGGAGAGGACAGGGGCGGAGATGTAGATCTGCGTGTCATCTGCGTAGGGATGGTAGTCAAAGCCGTGAGAGCGGATGAGTTCACCGAGGGAGTGAGTGTAAATGGAGAACGGAAGAGGGCCGAGAACTGATCCTTGAGGAACTCTAACAGTTAAAGGATGGGAGGGGGAGGAGGCTCCGGCGAAGGAGACCGAGAATGACCGGCCAGAGAGGTGAGAGGAGAACCGGGAGAGGACGGAGTCCGTGAAGCCATGGTGAGATAAGGTATGGAGGAGGTGGGGATGGTCAACAGTGTCAAAGGCAGCAGAGAGGTCAAGGAGGATCAGAATGGAGTAGGAGCCATTGGATTTGGCAAGAAGGAGGTCACGGGTGACCTTAGAGAGAGCAGTCTCGGTAGAGCGGAGGGGACGGAAGTCAGATCGGAGGGGGTCTAGGAGAGAATGGGAGTTAAGGAATTCTAAGCATCGACTGTAGACGACGCGTTCTAGGATTTTGGAAAGGAAGGGAAGTAGGGAGATAGGGTGATAACTGGAGGGGGAAGTGGGGTCGAGAGCGGGTTTTTTTAGGATGGGGGAGACGTGGGCATGTTTGAAGGCAGAGGGGAAGGAGCCCTTGGAGATTGAGTGGTTAAAAATAGAAGTTAAGGAAGGGAGGAGGGCGGGGCGATGGTTTTAATAAGGTGAGAGGGAATGGGGTCCGAGGCGCAGGTGGAGGGGGTGGCGCTTGCGAGGAGGGAGGAGATCTCCTCTGAGGATACTGCAGGGAAGGATGGGAAAGTAGGGGAGGGGGTCGGTGGGGGGGAGGGGAGAGGCGGAGGGGTGACTTTGGGGAGCTCAGACCCGATCGTGTTGATTTTCCTGAGGAAATAGGTGGCCAGATCATTGGGGGTGAGAGATGGGGGAGGGGGAGGAACAGGGGGCCTAAGGAGAGAGTTAAAGGTCCGGAACAATCGGCGGGGGTGACGGGCATGGGTGTCGATGAGGGAGGAGAAGAAGCTTTGCCTGGCGGAGGAGAGGGCAGAGTTAAGGCAGGAAAGGATAAATTTGAAGCGTGTGAGGTCGGCTCGGTGCCTGGACTTTCGCCGGCGGCGCTCGGCGGCTCGAGCGCAGGAGCGTAGGAGGCGGACGGAGGAGGCGATCCGGGGCCGTGGGTTAGCGGCGCGAGAGCGGCGGAGGGAAAGGGGGGCGAGAGAGTCGAGATGAGTAGAGAGGGTGGAGTCGAGAGCGGAGACCCGATCGTCGAGAGTGGGAAGTGAGGACAGGGTGGCGAGGTGAGGAGAGATGCTTTTGGAAAGACGGATGGGATCGAGAGAGCGGAGGTCTCTGTGGGGGAGTAGCGAAGATTTGCAGGGGGAGGGAGTGTGAGAGATGAGGCAGGTGAGAAGGTTATGGTCAGAGAGAGGGATTTCAGAGTCGGCGAGGGAGGAGATAGCGCAGCGGTAGGAGATGACGAGATCGAGGGCGTGACCGAGTCGGTGAGTGGGCGCGGTACGGTGGAGGAGGAGGTCGGCAGAGTCGAGGAGGGATAGCGGGCGGGCGGCGGAGGAGTCGTCGGGTACATCCGTATGGATGTCGAAGTCTCCGAGGATCAGAGCGGGCAGAGAGAAGGAGAGGAGGAAGGTGAGAAAGGGGTCAAGGTGGTCGAAGAAGTCGGAGGTGGGACCGGGAGGGCGGTAGATGACGGCGACAAGTAACTGGAGGGGGTGGTAGAGGAGAAGGATATGGGCTTCGAAGGAGGGGAAGGAGGGGGGGGGGAGGAGGGATAGTGCGGAAGCGGCAACGGGGGATGAGGAGGAAGCCGACGCCTCCTCCCTTACCGGTGAGTCTGGGGGAGTGGGAGGTACTTATCCCAAAGAGGGGGGTGACACAGAGACTGTAAAAAAATCCCTCAGAACCTAATGGCAGGCCACTTGCAATAGGAGAAATGGAGACATTTATCATTTCACAATGTTGCTCTATAGTAAAGCGTGCTGAATGTTTACACCGATGTCCAAAAAAAGCTAGGATTAAGAGGAGATAAAATACATCTCTAGGTATTTAGAAGGAATGGTCTGCAGAATGTTTAAAATCTCAAATCACACATTTATGATCAGTGCCACAGGGAAACACTGAAAAACGGCAGATTCTGCATTTCATCTTATTTCTTTATCCAGGGCTTGCAAAACACACTAATACGGATATTAAATGCACTACTGTTTTCTGATTGTGTGATAAAAGTCCGTTTATTCTCCCTCAGGGCATTTTGACATAGTGATTTCACGCCTAAAAGTGCATATCGGTTAGAAAAGAACAGCGAGGATCTAAGTGGCTCTCACCTGCTGCTGAATGCTAATAGCCTTACAAGTCCTTGCCTCGAAAGTGGGTCTGATACTTAGATTTTTCATCACGATTCGGTTTTGCCATGAAAACACTAGCTGGGCTTGTGGAGTCACGGCAGATTTTATAGTACACACCAAACTGCACAAAGCACAGCTCCCACTATGGTACGGTCCACATCCGGTATACGAGGTGAAATGAACCCGTGCACTAAACAATTGACTTTTGACAGAACTTTACTGTGGGTCTTCGGGAACCATGTCAGAGATAGCACTTGACCCCTGAGACTGAATTTCCCCTCTTATCTGATCCATCTAGAATTCACACACTCCCTCTCCATCATTCAATGGTATTTATTGAGTGCTTACTGTGTGCAGAGAACTGTACTGAGCACTTGGGAGAGTACAATACAACAGAATTGGAAGATACGTTCTCTGCCAACAAGTTATGCCCCTGAACTCCTCTCCTGGCACCCTTTAGGATAGTTTCAACTGAGCGGCATTAATGAGAGGATGGAGCAGGATGCTATGAGCTGCTGAGGTGATCTCCGGGATCTTGGGGTCTGGTACAGCTGACCCTTATCCCTACCCATTGATGTAGACTTGATCAGTGAATTTTTTTTATGCCATCTGTAAAGCGCTTACGATGTGCCAGGCACCGTACTGCGGTAGATCTAAACTAATCAGGGCGTAGCATGTCCGTCATGGGGCTCGCAGTATTAACCTGACCGGTACTCTTTCCTCCAGGCCATGCTTCCAAGGATTATGTTCTTTGTGCAGCTGATGTTTGCTTGAAAAGAATTAGAAGTGTGGGTTTCATTTCAGGCCATATTATATTCCCAGGGCAAAAAAATTCCAAAACTCTAGGCCTGCAATATTTTTTTTTTCAAGCTCCATTGCACTGGCTGAATTCACATTCATTATTACAACTCCTTTCCTACTCATCCCCACCTTTTCCAAGGTGATCATAGTAGAATGTCACAATAAATCAGACAGACTCCCATGAAAGTAAAAGAGAAGAGAAATAGGTGAGGCAGGGCATTTTAAATGCTGTAGATTCTCCTTAGAACTGTCACATTTTTTCTTTGGAATAGATACATGACCAGAATTTATTTACCTGACAGTCCTATACTACTTAAAGAGCTGGAACAATACTGTACTCTGGCCCATAATTTCATGTATATGAGTTTATAAATTTTAATTCAATCACCAATCAATGAGTGTCATTTGCTGAGTATTTACTGCGTGCAGAGAACTGTACTCGGGAGCTTGGGAGAGTACACTGCAGACTTGGTAGACAAGTTCCCTACCCAGGACAAGCTTGCTGTACATTTATGATAACTGTAATCTTATAATACCAGCATTTTTTCCAGAAAACCAGACAGAAGATAAGGAAGTGGGTCTTAGGCATCAAAAATAACTATCCACAGACAGGGATACCTTCCTTGGCCTTTAACATTAAGGGGGAAAATTAAACTTGAGGCTCACTGCTCAAGACATTTCGTCTAGAATGTCTGTGAGTCAAAAGCGGAATCCTTTCATGTGAGCCATGATGAGGAATCGCTATTTATTCTTTCGTGTGGAAAAATATTATCCAAACAAAATTTCTTAAAGAAGAGAGCAGGCTGGTAAGGGACAATCCACGATCACCACCACCATCACCATCTAAGGGGTATAACAAATGATGGCTTGAGAAAAACGATATCAATCTGTCCATAACGATACAGGATGAATGAACCGATTCCCCACGGGCCCCACGGACCCTAGCGTTTCAGTTTCATTAGCTATTGATCGCCAGTCACCAGACAATCTGTTCCATCTGCATGCTGCAGGGTATGAATGATGCACCTATTTTGACGAAATACAGAACAAAGCCCTCAGAGTTTCCATAGCAACTGAACTGCGAAGGAACTCTCCTGGCACCTCCTGCTCCTTGCTCAGGGATTTTATTTCTCTTTAGTTAAGCAGTTTACACAGGTGTATGTGGAAAAATCAGAAAATTACACAGCATCTGGATTGAATTATCTCTTCAAGCCAAGAGAAGAGTCTCTGTTTTCATTCCTCTGAAGCATGTAGCTGCAAGGTTTACTCTTCTGAACCTCACTCACTTAGAATATATTAAGTCCATATTCTTTGTCCTATAATATTTAATGTTGAATGGAATACGAATGGGGAATTGGGTCTGGCTGGTCTAAATGCTGTGATATATTGTTGTCTATTCAATTTGCTAAATTTTATAGATATGCATTTATAGGTAAACATATGGGTCTCTCTTCAGGATGTTCAACCTGCTAGCTTTAATCTTTTTTCCTTAAAACGTTCCCATTTAAAAATTATTTTGTGAGATTTATATATCCCAGAAAATGGTAGACCCATTGCAAAAGATAAATGGGCTTTCCATTCATCGGTTCTGTGTTTGCATATTTTCCACTTTCTTCAGTAGGCAAGAAATCACAAAATGGTGCCCTGGGTCCAAGGGGTCATTGAAGTCTCCGAAAAAGGTGGGGACTAAGGCTGTTAGTTACTGTTTATAAATTGAGAGTTAATCCTTAAGGGTTTCCTTTTCCTTTTGTTGACCGGAGTGGAAAAACCCTGAGAATAAATGGATTCTAAAATGAGCAGCTGTAAGAATTAATTTTAAATTTAGAAATTTAAAAGAAGCAGCATGGCATAGTGGAGAGAGCATGGGCCTAGGGGTCCGAAGGTCCCGTCTGGTTCTACTCCCGGTTCTGTCACTTGTCTGCTCTGTGATCTTGGGCAAGTCACTTCACCTCTCTCGGTCTCAGTTAGCTCAGATGTAAAATGGGCATTGAGTCTGTGAGTCCCATGTAGGACAGGGACAGTGTCCAACCCGATTTGCTTGTATCCACCCCAGTGCTTACTACAGTGTCTGGCACATAGTAAGTGCTTAACAAATAGCATAATTATTATTAGAAAGAAATCCACTCATTTCACTTCCACCCTTCCTCATTCATTCAATTCTATCTATTAAGTGCTTACTGTGTGCAGAGCACTGTACTAAGCAGTTGGGAAAGTACAATACAACCATAAACAGGGACATTCCCTGCCCACAAAGAGCTCACATTGCCCCATCGAGAAAGTGAAATGAAAGGAGCAGCATGGCCTAGTGGTTAGAGCGTGGGTCTGGGAGTCAGAAGGTTCTGGGTTCTCCTCCCGGCTCAGCCACTTTTCTGTTCTGTGCCCTTGGGCAAGTCCCCTCACTTCTCTATGCATGAGTTACCTCATCTTGGGACATGGACTGTATCCAACCTTAATATCTCGGATCTACCCCAGTATTTAGTAGAGTGCCTGCACATAGTTAGTGCTTAACAAATCCCTTAAAAAGAAGAAAAAAGGAAAATCTGCCGCTCCTCAGTAAATGACCTAATGCTGAGGCCCTTCCATTAGCCCCGTTCACAGGGCTCTTATCTTGGTTACCCCATATAATAAAAACAATAATTAATAACAAATAATCAAAAGCAATTTATTAATAACCAATTGACCGATGAATATTCATTAAGCTATTATTTATAATAAATGAATATTGTTATAATTTAAAAATTAATTTATAAGTGATTAATGAATAAATAATGACAAAACAACACTTAGATCAGTGCTTGACACAAAGTAAGTGGTTGTGGTATTTGTTAACCACTTACTTTGTGTCAAGCACTGTTCTAAGCGTTGGCATAGGTACACAGTAATCATGTCAGACGCAGTCACTTCCCCACGTGGAACTTGGCCTAAGTACAGGGCAGGATAGGAATTTAATCCCCATTTTCCAGATGAGGAAACCGAGGCACAGAAAAGTCAGGTGATCTGCTCAAGGTTACACAGCAGACCAGTGGTGGAAATGGGATCAGAACCCGGGTGTCCTAACGCCTGGGCTCTTGTTCTTCCCAGTAGGCCAAATGCTCCTAATTCTCTTTGGAGGTTGCCAGTAGATCCTCATCTGAAAATGACTAAAAAGGGATAGAATGCAAGTCTTTTCGAAGAACCAAGTTGAAGTTTATTTAGGGTATGAATTGGTGTTAGAGGGTATTGGGGCGGGGGGGTGGAGTGGGGGGAATGACAATCCTAGCTCCTTGTGGCAGGGATGGAATCTACTGATTATTTTCAATGAGCTTTCCCAGCTTATAAATGTCTTGCACCCAGTAAACACCCAATAAATATCATGAATTAACTGATGATGTTTGACCTATATTTTAGGTTTAGTTAGTCAGAGATTTTCACTGAGTCTGGTCCTTAATTTCTGTGTCTATGCCTAAAATAATCACCATAATATCTATGTCCCCCACAGATAGTAAACTCGTTAAGGACACGGAATGTGTCTACCAAATCTGTTATATTGTTCTACTGTACTCTCCGAAGTGCTTAGCACAGTGCTTGGCACAGAGTCAGTTCTCAATAAATACAACTGATTGATTTGATTGTTGAAATGAGAGGCAGCCACTTCCGAAGAGCTCTAAGGGAGGGATCCTTTAACAATCCTGGTTTTGTCGAGAGTGGTGGGAAACCAGTCCTTAGCCAGTTTGCCGATGGCAGCAGTGGCAGCCATGACACCAGCAGTACCGGCGGCTATGGCAATGGATTCCGTAGGAATCGTCAAAGAAAGGGAGGAGGAGGAAGAAGAGGAAGGGGGAGGAGGAGGAAGGAGAAGAGGATGAAGGGGAGGAGGGGCGGAGAGGAGAAAGAGGAGGACATGAAGAGGAGAAGGAGAAGGAGGGGGGAGAGGAGGGAGAGGAAGGGAAAGGGGATGAGTAAGAGTGGGGAGAGGAGAAAGAGGAAGAGAGGATGAGGAGGGGGAGGAAGAGGAGGAGGGATGGAGAAGGAAGATGGGAGGAGGATGGGGAGGAAGAGAAAGAGGATGAGGAAGAGAAGGTGGGGAGGAGGAGGAGAATGGGGAGGAGTGAAAGGAGGAAGTGGAGCAGGAGGCGGAACAGGGAAAGGAAGAGGTGGAGGAGGAGGAGGAGGAGGAGGAGGAAAATTCTGCCAACATAGCATGTGGGTTAACAGGTGAAGACTTTCTAGACTTTGGGCTCACTGTGGGCAGAAAATATGTTTAGCGAATCTGTTCTGTTGTAATATCCCAAGCACTTACTACAGTGTTCTGCACGCAGTTGATTGATATTGATAATGCTAATGCTAATAATATTTAAGTGCTTGTTCTATGCCAAACACCACATTAAGTACTTGGGTAGATAAAAGATAATCAGGTCAGATACAGTCCAAGTCTCTCATGAGGCTCACAATCTTAGTAGAGGGGAGAACAAGTACTGAACTTCCATTTTAAAGATGAGGAAACTGAGGCACATAGAAGTTAAGTGATTCGCCCAAGATCACGGAGCAGGCAAATGGTAGAAGGAGGAATAGAACTCAGGCACTATGACTCCCAGGCCCATGATCTCTCCACTAAGCCACTACGAGTTCCTCTGAGGTTTGGAGTTTAGCAAGAATTGAACACTGAATGTCCCTAAGTCCTGTGAAAGTGTACCGGGAGTTTCTTTCCCATAAAGAGCTTTCAATCTAACACAGGAACCCACCACCTTTCAGAGATAATCTTTCTTGGAAACAGAAATATAAATGAACGGAAACCTGCTCCATAAACACATTTAGATTAAACGAGCCTCTGTATTACTGCATTAGCTGAAGGTCTAATTGATGAACTAGCTATTAAAATATGTGTTTCATCTCATTCTGCAGCCTCCATTAGTTTCTCAGGAGAGCACTTAGTCACCCAGCAATGTATCGGATCCCTGTCAGCCCTCATGCTGACTGCTTGACTACATTTCTAGCATCTATTCATAGAATGGAATGGCTTTATCACCGTTGTAACAAATGCCATGCACACCACGAAGGAAGAGAATTCAGCTAGCTCTCTCACTGGGTGCTAGATAAGAATCCTGGGTTTGAAATGGAATGTCCTTGAATGGACTCTTGATATCAATTAGGAATATTTGCTTAAAAATAGGAGTCAAAACATTTGGTTTGTGAAAAGGATAGTCAGGCGGAAAAAGAATAGTATTTCCTAGGTGCAATTTTTGCCAACGTTAATTAGTCTACTGGACCCTCTTCTTCATTCGCAATGCAGTAAATAATGGGAAATATGTAAATGAGAGGTTTTACAGACAAAAAAAGAATGAAGGGCTTAGAGAAGTTGGAAAAATGCTTTAGTACCAGGGACATGATTTGCTAGGGAGCAATTGTTTACTTTTTTGATTTTAGAAGTATTCAACCTTAAAGTGATTAACTTTATGGAGGATTTGCTAAGACAATAGCTAAGGCGAAGGTTTAATAAAATTGAGACTAGGGGATGAGGGTGTGAGCTCCTTAAGGGTAGGAATTCTTTCTACTAATTCTGTTGCTTTCTCCCAAGAATTTGGTACCAACTTCAGAGAAGCAGCACGGCTAGTGGAAGAGGCCTGAGAGACAGAAGACCTAATAATGATAATTATCATTATTGAGGTATTTATTAAGCGCTTACTATGTGCCAGACACTGTACTAAGCACTGAGTAGATTCAAGATAATCGGGCTGGACACGGTGCCTGCCCCACATAGACCTCATAGTCTTAATCTCCATTTTCCAGGTGAAGTAACTGAGGCCCAGAGAGGTGAAGTGACTTGCTCAAGGTCACACAACAAACATAGGGCACGACTGGGATTGGAACCCAGGTCCTTCTGACTCCCAGGTCCGTGACCTATCCACTAAGCCACGCTGCTCAGTTGAACTGTTGTGTAACCTCGGTCATGTCACAACTTTTCTGAGCCTCAGTTTCCTCATCTGTAAAATGGGGATTAAGACTCTGAGCCCCATGTGGGACAGGGACTGTATCCAACCTAATTTGCTGGTATGTAACCCAGTGCTTAGTGCAGTGCTTAACAAACACCACAACTGTTATTATTATTGCCACTGACTCCCCTCCTTCGAGGGTGGGGCCAAGGCTTCCTGGGATAGAAGCTAAGAGTATTCTCTCTATTTGGAGCTGCCTGTGGTGTATAGTGTGCTGGGCCTGTCTCCCTCCCTCCTCTCCACCGGCTCCACCGACAAAACAGGGTTCCATAGAATCAGTCTGAGAGGACGAACTAGAAGATACCCTAATGTTCAGTCCATAGTGAACACAAATGATTATCCTAACAACCAGAACAGCCAGTGAAGCAGAGATGTCCATTCTTATTAGAGTTATGAATATTTAGCTACTGTTCCCCCGGTAGTGTAACTTCCCAAACAGGAGTCGGCTTAAACTGCATCTACCATAAAAGGGAAGCTAAGGTAAGTTAACTGGGGGGTTATCTTTGACTAAAACCTGTTTCCAGACATTTTCCCAAGCTGGCTCTGAGGCAGGCACTGAGGCATGCACACGAGGTCTGATTTGGTTAACCAGGTCATCATTTTGGCCCCCTGATTCCACAAATTGCTTTGAAAATCTCAAGTTTGGTATTTTTATTTCTGTATTTTCCAATTTGTGGAAATGACTGAATCTTGACTTTGATGGTTAGCATGTTTTGGAGTCAGGCTCAGTTTTGGTCCCTGGGGTCTTTGCAGAACTGTCAACTGGGCCCTGGTGGGAGTTTTTAATCCCCTAATTTCCTTTGAATGTATGCACATAGGGTAGTGAGTAGTATAAGCTTTTATTCTTCTCTTGAATTGTATTTTGATCTCCTGGGGCAAAACACTTAGAATCTGAGACATGCAAGTTAGTATTGATAGGTTGATTATCTGATTTATAGGCTATGGCAAAAAAATTATTGAGGAGCTTTGGAGAAGACTAATCCTGGTTCTAATCCCAGTTCTGGCATTTGTCTCTGGGTGACCTTGAACAAAACACAACTTCTCAATTACCCCATCTATTAAATGGAGATTAAGACAGGGGCCTGGGAGTCAGAAGGTCCTGGGTTCTAATTCCGTCTCCGCCACTTGCCTTCTGTGTGACCTTGGGCAAATCACTTAATTTATCTGGGCCTCAGTTCCCTCATCTATAAAATGGGGATTAAGACTGTGAACCCTATGTGGGACAGGGACAATTATCAGGTATCTACTCCAGCAATTAGAACAGTGCCTGGTACATAGTCAGTGCTTAACAAATACCATAATTATTATTATTATTATAATGAGAATTAAGACGGTGGGGCCCTTCGGGGACATGGACTGTGTCCAACCTGATTATCTTGACTCTACCCTAATATGTAGTAAAGTAACTGACACATAGGAAGACATTAACCAACACCATTAAATAAAAAGATGACAGACTGACCTAGTGAAAAGAGATTGAGTTTGGAATTCAGGTTTCTCATCATTCACCTGAGTCACCTTGGGAAGTCACAAACTGGCCTCAGTTTACTGATCTGTAAAATAGGACAAAAAAGCCAACTCTCCCTGCCTCAGACTGGGAACCTCAGGTAGAACTGTAACCATGTTTGAGAAGATGATCAAGAATCAACACTAATGCTTAGCCCATAATAAGAACAAGTGGATATGAGAGACTGTGAGGCCCACATAGGACAGGGACTGTGTCCAACCCGATCTCCTCGTATCTACCCCGGCATTTAGTCCGGTGCCTGGCACAAAGTAAGCACTAAACAAATACCCCTATTACTAATAGTAGTAGTAGTAGTAACATAACCATGACAACAGCCGGTGAAGCAGAGATGTCCAATTCTCCTCTGAGCTAGGAATATTTAGCTATTGTTCCCCTGGTGGAGTAACTCCCTAAGCAGGAAGAAGGTGATGAATCTGTGGAGAAGCCTTGCTCACTCTAGCTGGACTGTGAAAAGATGAAAATTGAGGTCTTAAATATATAATGCAGGTCAAGATGCAGTATCAGTGGATATTTCCTATGCCCTCTCCTCTTGAGCTTAAATTCCGACCACTCAGTTGCCATAGAAACCCGGTCTCAATAGGGTCATGGTAACCCATGGCATTCTCTCTTGGAGCTTTATTCAGGCAGACAGGAACTGGGCTGATGGGAGGCTCTGTCAATAAGCATTTGATATTCACGCAACTCTTCTCCCCACCACACTTATGTACCTATCTGTAATTTATTTTAAACGTTTGTCTCCCCTCTGGCCCGTAAGCTCCTTGCGGGCAGGAGACGTGTCTACCAACTCTATTGCATTTTACTCATCCAAGAACTTAGTAAAAGTGCTATGCACACATAAGCCCTCAATAATTACCTTTATGTTATTTTCCAAATATTTAAATATTTTTAAATGACCAAGACATTAAAACACTCACGATGTTACAGAGCTCAGCACCCTAGTCCATTAATTAAGCAGATTGCACAGTGGCACTGAATGCATGAGGCTGGGTATTCTAGAGCACAGAATGACCTTCCGTCAAGCTCATGGAGGAGGAAGGTTTTTTCACCTGAAATTAGGTCTCTGGCGATAGGTTCACTTTCATGTATAATTAATAAAATATAAGCAAATGATTATGTAGTTATCCCTAGATATGGTGAATTTCTTAGTTTTAAGTTAGTAGAAAATATCAGGTTGCACAGTGCATCGTTCTGCATACAGGGAGCACCCAATACAGTGCTGAGCACACTGCGAACATCCAATTCAGTGTTGGGCACACAAGAAGCACCCAACACAGTGTTCGGCACAGAGGAAGCGGACAGGGGATATTTAGTGTTTTTACTACTCTTTTCAAATGTACGGTTTTGATCAATTTTGAGAATTGGAGGAATGCATTGATGTGCTTTATTTTCAATGGGAAACTATATGGCACCCTATGATTTAACACTGCATCTTCATGGAACCAATTAAGAATGCTAAACTGGCTATAACTCACTTTATGTACAATAGTTATTAGTTTACATATTCTATCTTTCCTCACTCTTGCTACCACAGGTATCTATTATTTAATTTTCCTTCCGCTCCACTAATTGAGAATAAGTTATGTCTACAGAGCCTCACCATTAGACGGTAATCTCCTTAAGGGCAACAGCATACTTCTTTACCTCTTTTGTGCTTTCTCAACTGCTTAGTGAAATGCTCTGCAAGCAGAAGGGGTTCACTAATACAATTGATTTTTAACACTAAGAAGAATAAAAGAATGGATTGGGAAAAAAAACTAACCTGTCAGCGTTGACTGGGGTTGACTAAGATTTAGGGTGGATTTTTGATAAAACTGATGACATTGAAAGCTGGTATGAATTTACCAACTGCCGGTATTGCTAAAACACTCCCTTTCCTTAAGCATCTGATTCCAAATTCAGTCCTGGATTTATCCATAGTGCATTGCACAGAAACAAATTTCCTTCCCCCTCATTGTTGGAGTGCTAATCAGAATTAAGATTTACCACATTATGCTGGCAGGTGTTATGTTGCCACATCATTAATCTTTAAAGGTCTTATCCTCCTTCTCTCATTAGCATGTGGACACTATTCTAACCTGTGCCTGATAGTACAGATGTGACAGCTTTATGGTTGTGTTTGCCACAAACGTTTGCTAAATCTTTTCAACTCCCAAGGCTATTTGGTACAAGATAGGGGTGATAAATAGAGGGACAATTGATGGAGAGAGCTAAATCTCTTGCCAAAATCTTCTAAGGTTGGAAAAAATATTTGAAATGATGTTTGTTGAGCCAAAATTCCTATTCCTTAGCTCATCAATTCTATTCAATTTCCTAAATTTAATTCCACCCATTATGTAAATCTGCCTTTCCTCAAGTTTTTTTATCCATCTTCATCCTGCGTCAATAGAAAAACAAATGTCACTCAGCTGAGTGTTTAAATATATTTTGAGAAAAATGCTGGTAGCGGTTAAGATAAATGAATGCTAACATCAACCTACTGAGGGACAGTCTCTCTTGAAATAAACTTTGAGCTGCTCTTTTGAGTATGACTTTAGCCAATTCCCTATATACTTCATTTTTCACCAGGACAACTTGAAGTGTTGACACAAATTTGGTTGGTCCAGAAGTCAAGGAAAGCTTTCTGAAAATGGAAGTGGACACTTACAAAGAACCTGTTTACACTTCATTTGAAAAAAAAAATACTGCTCATAAAACATTTTATTTATTGTTGTCCATCAAACCTTTCCCTCCTAAATACAGAATTAACACACATTGCAAAAGGATGATTTTTGGTTTGTTTTGCAGTTTGGGATTTCAGAAGCCTTTTTACTTTTTTTCTCAGTGCATATGCTTTGCTGCATTGCCTCTAGATACTTTCCAAAATGATGACAGGTATTTCATCAAAATTTGCTCTGAAAGGAAGCAGAAGTTTTAAGAGCTGTATTTTCCGAGGCCAAACACTCCACAACAACTTTAAGTAGGCAAATGTAATTGATTCGTTTGTTTTTTGTTGTTTTTTTTAAACAAGCGAACAGTATGGCAATGGAAGATACAATGACTTAGAGGACCTTCTTTTCTCCCTTCCCCAGAAGCCACCCTTTGGACTTTGCTTGCTTTTCAGTAAAAGTCAGAGGTGCAGGAGTACTAGAGATTGATTTTGCAGAATATAAAGGAAATGGATTAGCTGACTGAGTGAGGTGAAGCGGGGCTAGATTTAGAAATTGAAATAGTATCATTAGAAACAACCAGGTGTGACAAAGAATGATATAAACTCAGCTTTCTTATACCACTTGGCCAAAACTCAACCTTAAGTACATGCAGCTCCATTTCCTGGGGTGAAAAAATAATTTAGTTTCCCTGTATTTTGACCCCAAGGACTTTTTGAACTAGAGGAACGATCAGTTCTGAATTATGGAATATAATTTTGAAAAGTGAATTTTTGCCCATTGGGAATCTGGCAGTCACTACCCGCGATCCCAGATAAATTTCTGTAAGGAAAACGAAAGTGCATTAATCTACTTAATCTAGAATCTATAGCTCAACAGTTTATCTCTTACCAAAATAGCAAAGAGGATTTCAGAATTTTCTGGAAGTGTATTTAATTGCGATCAATATACTCAGTTACCTTGGAACCCGTAGTTTATGTTCCTGACAAATCTCACGTTAGAAAATGATCACACTGTTGTACGTCTACATGCATGGCACATGTTTTGACCAAGCATTTTTGGTTCATCATTCATTCAACTCTATTTATTGAACGCTTACTGTGTGCAAAGCACTGTACTAAGCATTTAGAAGAATAAAATTCAATGACAGAAATATTCCCAATCTCAATTGGGACATCACAATTATATTCTATCTAGAGAGATGCTCCATGCATGTGAAACGTACAATAGCAGCATGCAGTATGGAAGAATTGAATGGATTTATAGAAATTACTTTTGACACTCTATGTACACACTCAGAACCAAGCCCTAATAGTACATTTAATTCATTTCCACATCTATTAGGATATTCAATAAAGAAAAGGTAACACTGACTAAATTACAACTATATTAATCCTATTTGAGTGTACGCTGAAGAGGCACCGCATAGACTATGGAAAAGTGCAGGACACTGGAAATCATGATACCCTGGTCTAAGCCCACCTCTGTCACTGGCCTGATGGTAACATTGGGTGAGTCACTTAGACCCTCTATGCCTCAGTTTCCTCATCTCCAAAATGGGGAGAAGATACTGTCATCATTTCCATTAAATTATAAGTAAAGCCATGACTGAGCTAATTATCTTATGTCTATCAGTTCCTGGCCTACAGAAAGCACTTAAGACCATAAAATAAAATCATCCAATAGTAAAACAAAATGTGACATTTCTGAATGACAAAAAGTTGTTTCAGTGATTGAATACTATTTTAGCGACCTCACAATATATCAACTGCTTTCCAGTGATAATCCAACCCAAGGTTTATAGTTAGTAAACTTCAAAAAGGAACTGACTTTTATTCGTTCATTCATTCATGGATATCTATTGAGCGCTTATAGAGCACTGTACTAAGCACATAGGAGAATACACTATAAAAATCAACACACACATTAATATGGGCACGGGGATGGGTCTGCATAGCCAATTCATTCATTCGTTCGTTCAATAGTATTTACTGGGTGCTTACCATGTGCACAGCACTGTACTAAGCACTTGGAATGTACAATTCGGCAACAGATAGAGACAATCCCTGCCCAATGACGGGCTCACAGTCTAAACAGGGGAGACAGCAAAGCAAAACAGAACAAAACAAAACAAGACAACATCATCAAGATGAATAGAATCATGGAGATATACACCTCATTAACAAAATAAATAGGGTAATAAATAATATATACAAATAAGCACAGTGCTGAGGGAAGGGGAAGAGCAGAGGATGGGAGAGGGAGGGAAGGGGAGGGGAGGGGGAGCAGAGGGAAAGGGGGCTCAGTCTGGGAAGGCCTCCTGGAGGAGGTGAGCTCTCAGTAGGGCTTTGAAGAGGGGAAGAGAGTGAGTTTGGCGGAGGTGAGGAGGGAGGGCATTTCAGGACAGCAGGAGGACGTGGGTCAGAGGTCGATGGCGGGATAGGCGAGAACGGGAGACGGTGAGGAGGTGGGCGGCAGAGAAGCGGAGCGTGCAGGGTGAGCAGTAGAAAGAGAGAAGGGAGGTGATGTAGGAGGGGCAAGGGGCTGGAGAGCTTTGAAGCCAAATCGAATTTTGCTAAACATTTCAGAGAAATGGTCTATTTGCAATATTCCTTCTCTTGTATGGATTGAAGTGTTTTGTTGATCCAATGAACTACTCTCTTGTAAATAAGGAAAATCCTACCGGGGTAGATCTATTGACATAAAAAATTCTCCTAAAGAAACTAGTCCTGACCACTTGGCCATTAATCAATGGTATTCATTAAGTGCTTCCCCTGTGCAGAGCACTAAACTATGCACTTGGGAGAGTAATAATAATAATAACCATGTTGGTCTTTGTTAAGCGCTTACTATGTGTACAGCACTGTTCTAAGCGCTGGGGTAGATACAGGGTAATCAGGTTGTCCCACGTGGGGCTCACAGTCTTGATCCCCATTTTCCGGATGAGGAAACTGAGGCCCAGAGAAGTTAAGTGACTTGCCCACAGTCACACAGCTGACAAGCGGCAGTACAGTACAGTAGTGTTGGTAGACACCATCCTTGTCCTCAAGGAGCTTACCATCTGAGATAAATTCATCCACAGGAACCAACGGCATTATATCACATGGATTCATCAAAGACCTTTAAAGTACGACAAAGACTACGTGGAGCAGTGAAACCCTGAACTAATCATCATGCTTTCCAGGGTTTAAAAAATGTTGGGCTGGAAGAGCATTGATCTATCTATTTATCTATCTATCTATCTATATCTATCTATCGATTTTTTTTGGTGTGTGTGTGAGTGTGTTCATGTAAAATAATGAATTCTGGCACAACAGTTAGTAACTATTGTGCCTTGAATATTTTTCTCTCTTCACATGTTTCTGGATCCACCACCATCTGCTGTGACCTTATCAGCTCATTACCAAGTGCTGGAATCCTGGCATCAGTGCCCAAGACACATCTGTCCCTTGGTTTCTATCCTATTTTCCTCCTTATCTTTTTCCTCTCAATGTTGTTCCATGACCTCTTCAATTTATTTGCATAGGGCCACTGTAGTCTTCAGAATCATCTGAGTCAGCACACAAAAATAAACCACAGAACAGATACAGATACTTTTTAAGGAAGAAGCGCTCAGCCCACTAATTCTGGTCATAAAAGCTATATATTCTTTTTCTTGCTTTAAATTGCAAATTAAACAATACTTTTTTTTGGAAAATCAAGTCAATCTGCTTTATTCGTTTGCAACCTCTTAGGTGACACTAGACACTAATTCTAAGATGTAAAGATTTCCAACTCACATCCCGAAATTTCAAAGTGGAAAAATCAAATTACTCTTGTTTTAATTCTAAGGCAGGCTTACCTACCTGATCAACTTGTATCTACCTCAGTGCTTAGTGCAGTGGTGCTCACATAGGAAGTTTTTAACAAATAATAATCGTGGTATTTGCTAAGGGCTTACTAAGTACCACGCATTGTCCTAAACGCTGGGGTGGATAATGCAAATCTGGTAGGACACAGTCCCTGTCCCACATGGGGGGCACAGTCTCAATCCCCATATTACAAATGTGATAACTGAGACACAGAGAAGTGAAGTGACTTGCCCAAAGTAACACAGCAGACACAATTAGCACTATTATGATAATTACTAGTATTAACTATTATTAGCTCGCTTTTGATCACTGCTCCGACACTAAAAGCAGAGGTATTTTAAGGAGATTTTAAAATGAGTTATGATTTAAGACAGAGACAGT
This sequence comes from Ornithorhynchus anatinus, assembly GCF_004115215.2. Classification (NCBI taxonomy): domain Eukaryota; kingdom Metazoa; phylum Chordata; class Mammalia; order Monotremata; family Ornithorhynchidae; genus Ornithorhynchus; species Ornithorhynchus anatinus. Next base: position 32,193,022 of record NC_041739.1, read on the forward strand.
ATTTCTATATGAAGGCTCTTTACGGGAAGGGAACGTTTTGGCAAATTTGGTTATATTGTACTATCCCAAGTGCTTAGTACTGCGCTCTGCACATAATAGGTTCTCAACAGATACGATTGATTTATTGATTGAAGTAGTAAATGTGAAAAAAAAAATGTTTTCAGTGAAGTCTGTTCATGGTTCCAAGATTGACAAAACTGCTTTCACAGGAAATAAAATAACAGTATATTTTCTTGCAATATCTCTGAGAAATGTTTAGTGGGATGAACAATTTATTGTTTGATGCCATTTTGTTGGCCTGATCTATCCCTGCCCTTATCGACAGTTAGGTCAACACTTCTTCTTACCTTCTATGGTTGTTGTCTGCTTTTCACAAATGACTAAGAAAATAATGTATTTTTCCCCAAGTCATCTATATGGACAATGATTTCAAGTCATTTTTGTCAGAATTAATCAATGGCATTTATTGAGCACACACTGTGTGAAGAACACTCTACTAAGGACTCAAATAACAGAGTTGGAAGACACATTCCTGGATCACAAACTGATAGTCTAGAGAGCAACTTTTTTAGTATTCCAAAAAAATCACGGCCACTGTTTTGTGTTCACTGTGTGTCAAGCACTGTACTAAGTGGCGGGGTAAATATAAGTTAGTCAGGTCAGGAGTAATCCCTGTTTCACAAGGGTCTCCATTTGGATAAAGAGAAATGGAAGAACTGGAGAACACCGAGAGACCTAACACAAGAGGGAAGCTGATCTACACAGGAAGGCCTTTGAGCAAGATTCTATTTTGTCTTCCCATTAGAAACACTGTATCTGTTTATTAGTATGATGTGGTGAACTAGTGGTAAATATTTAACTATCACAAATAACTCTGCTCTACTGTACTCTCCCAAGCACTGAATACAATGCTCTGCACATAACAGGCACTCAATAAATATCATTAATTGATTGAATAAAAAAAGTCAGCAGTTCAAATTAGTTCCCTGTAAAATGATAATGAACCAATATAATTTGTTAATACAAAGTCACCCCGCAGATGGCTTTAACAAACCTTACAGAAAGAAACCTCTTAGTCACAAAGGGATAGAATTGGTTTGAAGTCAACCTCACCCTTATTTACATTTGTTTGACACAACTCATTTCTTGAGTTTCAGAAATGTAACCATCGCTCTGTAGTAGGAATGACCGCATTTGGAAAAGACCTATTGAAACAAATGAAACCCTAAATAACAGAACACAACTGGTCACCTAGTTGACAGTCTTCCCATCTAGACTGTTAAAATTGTTGGGGCGGGGAACGTGTCTGCCAAGTCTGTTGTACTACACTCTCCCAAGTGAATACGATGATTGACTGATAAAGTGGCCACTGTCACTTTCCTAGGGACAAAAGGGTTGTAGTCACCTGAGAGGCCAACACCTCTCTCGGGAAAAGGACATCCTTAATCCACATGCATGGTGGGAGTTTTTGGATTGCAGTTAGGCTCACGTATATCACGTGAATGGGGAGCACTTCTCAGCTGATGGGTCGGTTGAACCTGTCTTGCCAGGAAGCGATATGGAATGGCCTTGTGAGGCCCAGTCTGAGCACTCAAAACAAGATCATCATTATTATTATTATTATATTATTATGGTATTTTTCATTCATTCATTCAATAGTATTTATTGAGCGCTTACTATGTGCAGAGCACTGTACTAAGCGCTTGGAATGGACAATTCGGCAACAGAGACCATCCCTGCCAAATGATGGGCTCACAGTCGAATCGGAGGAGACAGATGGCAGAGTAAAACAGACGAAACAAAAACAAGACAATATAATCACGATAAATAGAATCAAGGGGATGTACACCTCATTAACAAAATAAATAGGGTAATGAAAAAATATACAAATGAGCACAGTGCTGAGGGGAGGGGAAGGGAGAGGAGCAGAGAGAAAGAGGGCCTAGCTGAGGGGAGGTGATAGGGGAAGGGGAGGAGCAGAGGGCGGGGGGGAGCAGAGGGAGCAGAGGGAAAAGGGGGTAGCTCAGTGTGGGAAGGCCTCTTGGAGGAGGTGAGCTCTCAGTAGGGTTTTGAAGGGGGAAGAGAGTTAGTTTGGCGGAGGTGAGGAGGGAGTATGCATCACGCTCCGTACTCCGTGGTAGATACAGTGGAGTCGATCTGACACAGTCTCTGCTACATGTGGAGCTCACAGTCTAATTTGTATGATACAAATGAATAATAACTGTGGTATCTGTTAACTGCTTACGCTATTCCAAGGACACAGTTTTTATCTCAGATTATTTTTGAGCACTCAAAGGGTCCTAGTAGCTTCCATAGAAGTCACCGTAGCCTGAGAAATCAACTGAGAATACTACCATGGATTTCCTGGGTAATCCAAGCCTTGTTTCCTTTTCCTCACTAGTCTTGTTTTGAATAATTGTTTGGGCAGACACTGAATATTCAGATGATAGGTGCTCCACTGTTACTTGACATCCCACTTCACACAGAGTTCTGTGAAGCTGATTTCCAAAGGAAGAGACTACTTGATGAATGCAAAAGGAAATAGCATGTGAAGAGCTTGTGGAGAGCTTCAAATGGGCTCCAGGCAACAACTCTAATAACCTTAGGGAGTGAAGACAAATATGTCTTCGAAATTACAGCAATTACTAAATGACTTGACTAAGAAATTCACCTGATTAGAAGCAGTTTGATTGATCTAGAAGATAGAGATAAATGGCTGGTAGTTCCTTTAAGCATGGATATTACTCTAAGAAGCAGCATTTCAAATGACAAAAACCTAAGGTAGCTCCTTGTAATGCATAGATCAAAGGAGGGATTTTTAAAAATAGATTTTATTACATTAAAAAGATAATACTTTGCAACATGTCACATATCGTCTTTTCAGATTAAAATGCATGTCCTGTCTGCTCATGTATTCTGTATATTATGAGAACATAAAACTTTGTAATAAACATTTATCCTAAATCCCTTTTACGAGCATCAATAAACAACAAATGTAGGGTTATTGGAAAAATAGTTGAAGAGTATGTCATACTTTATGGGAAAGGAGGAAACCCCCCCGCCGCAACATTTTCAGGAAATATTGACCTCAAGCCTTAAAATATTAGCCAAGGTCTTATATTTGAAGTCATAAATCTGCATTGTGCTGCCATCGATATCTTCCAAGCTAATCTCGGAGTTAATTGATACAAGTCATGTTTTACAAGCCCAAATGAAGGTGATGTTAGTGGTACCATGAAGCCAGTCCAGCTTTATGGAAAACATTCCTTCTCTTTGGCAAATTCCTCAAAGACTATTTTTGAGGGGGGGGGTTCTTAAAGTGACCATTCTCTTTCTCAAATGTCCTAAGGCTCAGTTTCAACATTGCCAGCAAAGAGGAGGCAGAACAGATGAGCAAGTACGGGGATCGACTCATACCCAGATTTTTTTTTCTGGAGATTCACAGGGAATCAGGAAAATTAAGATATTCTGCTTTCTCTCATGCTGGTTTTCACCCCCAGCAATCCCCACTGTAAGCTAGGGAAAAAAACCCATGGGATTTTCACAGATAGTCACAGAGAAAATATTTTCTGCTTCCCCTCTCACTTATTTAGAGTTTATTATCAGGCTTCATAAGGAAGTGACTCTCATTCTTTCAAGAGGAGAAAATCACCTCTCTCCCTTCTTCCCAAAACTCCAGAGATCACATCCTGGTATTGGGGAGAGCTAGGCAAAGAGTCTTCCATCTTACCCTTCTTCTTCTGTTGAGATGGGTCCTGAGTGAGGGTGTCTGGGCTCAGACACCTGTCAATCACATCCATTCTACCTCACCTTCCTGTAGTTTCTGCTTTTCCTCTGGAAAGAACAAGGTACCAAGCAAGATCCTGGGCTGCAGGTAGAATGTCCCACTAATTGGGTTCTGACAGACTGTCAACTGGCATATTTGAACACCAACCAGATTCTGCCTTGGGGAATCAATCAGAGGAAGAGGCCTGGAGGGGAAGATAGTAAACCAGTGTACTAATTTGAAGACTCTGAAGAACAAAGATTTCCTTAATCACTACTGCTGGAGTCATAGGTTGGCAATCCACACACCTGTTATGTACTGGTGTGGTCAGCTGGTTACAGTTGGATACAGTGATAAGATTGAGATATGTTATATACGGAGGAAAACTGTGCTGAAATTTCAGGATAAGGATAAATCTAATGGCACTGATTTAGTCTCTCTCCTCTAAAGCAAAAGCAAAGGAAACAGAATCATGATTTGAATCAGAATAATAAACCACAGATGTGTCCGGCAATAGATTTGGTGAGGCACTGGAATTTACCATTTAGACTTGAGATAAGGAACCACAGTTAGGTCTAGTGAGAATCTGGGTGGTTTAGTGGCTAGTACAAGTGTCTGGAAGCCAGAAGGACTTTGGTTCTAATCCCAGCTCCTCAACTTGTCTTCCCCGCGACCATAGGCAAGTCGCCCAAATTTGCGTCATCTCAGTTAACTCATATATAAAATGGGGCTTAAGACTGCAAGACCTTTGTGGGATAGGGACTGCGTTCTACCCAATTATCTTGCATCCACCTCAGCGCTTAGTACAGTGCCTTGCACAAAGTAAGCACTTAAATACTTAAGGCCGTAAAATAAATTTAGTTGGGTATAGAGTGAAATATGTATTTTCCTGTAAACGTCTTGTAAAAGTCACGTTGCTTCAGCTATGGTTTCGTTGGTAAACAATGGATTAAGGGAAAGATGGTTGCAAAATAATTTAGACAGGAGATTGTGGAATATCTCTGGTCACTAAAGCACTATGGTTTGTATCAGAAATACTATATCAGTTCCTTAGAATTTTCCAGGAAACTAATCTGCAACTACTTAAATTCAGTATTCCTGTAAATATATGGCAATAGTGCTATTTAAAACACTTGCAATTAGTCATTTGAATGAAACACTCTGTGATCCTACTGGAAGGAATTCCTAAGCTAGGCTTCACTGGAGATGGCTAATTGACAGCCTTATCATGTTTGTCCATTCTGGTATTCGTTTTACCCAAACCACGTAAAGAAAAGAAATGTTACATAAAAACAATTGCACTTCTGAAGACACTGCCATAACAAAGCAGACATGCCAGTGAACGCTAGACAAATGAGGGTATGTATGAGGGGGAGACTTGTGAAAGAAATTGTAGAGTTTGTTTTTTTAATGAATCAGCAAGGGGAAGCAGCATTCTCTAGTGGAAAAAGCACAAACCTCTAGACCATAAGCTTGTTGTAGTAAGGGAATGTGTCTGTTATTTGGTTGCGTTGGACTCTCCCAACCACTTAGTACAGTATCTGCACACAGTAAGTGCTTAATAAAATACCACTGACTGATTAATAGGATTAACTGAAATCTGGGAGTCAGAGGATCTAGGTTCAAATCAGGTCTGTCTCTTGCCTGATGTGTGACTTTGGTCAGGTCACTTATTTTCTCTCTCTCAGCTACCTCATCTGTAAATATGTGTTCTCTCTGGTACTTAGACTGTGAGTTGCATGTGGGAGAGGGACAATATCTGACTATATTGGATATAACCCAGCACTTAATAGAGCACATAGTAAGCACTTAACTACCATAAATATTATTAGTATTAACAATAGACTAATGATAATAATGATCACTAAGAACAAGTCTTTCTTAAAGAAAAACGGTGACCAGAGAGTTGATGTGATTTAAATGTCATTCCTTTGATCAGATTGGAGTGGTTTAAATGTCACATTAAATAGAAACATATCATCCACAATATTCATTCTAATCTCAATTCTCAGGGATCTAACCATCTCATCTAAAGCTAGGTAATGATCACCTGAACATGTACCGTAAAAAAGTATAAGTTATTCAATGTCAAACAAGGCAAAAAATGGCACTACCCTAGAAAGTTTTAGAGATCATAATCATACCAAGTTTCATTAAATTTGAAAAAAATCTTCTCAGCATTCATCAGTGGCAACAGAAGGGATTGTTTTGACATTTAACATTTTTAATACATTTTTCCCATGTAGGCAGATCCACCTCACCACTATCCACACCATCAGCAATTTCTATTATTTAGCTGAAATAGGTACTTGAAAATTAAAATACTGATTTTTTTAAAGGAGGGGAAAAAAAATCCAATACGCACATGATGAATCCATGGAATGTCTTGAGCACTTACTATGTTCTGAGCACTGTACTAAGCACTTTGGAGAGTACAATAGATGTAATAAATATTTTGTTTTTAGGTTGATTTAGTAAGTTACATTTTAGTAAAATATATTTGAAACTTGACAAGAACATTAACGTCATTCTTAGCTTGACGTTTGAGTTAGTTTAATTGAAATAGTGGAGTCATCTAGTGTCAAATACATCACTCAATGGTATTTATTGAGCACTTCCCCCGATTAGACCGTAAGCCCGCCAAATGGCAGGGACTGTCTCTATCTGTTGCCGACTTGTTCATTCCAAGCGCTTAGTACAGTGCTCTGCACATAGTAAGCACTCAATAAATACTATAAATACTATTGAATGAACTTACTGTGAGCAGAGCACTCTACTGAGCACTTGGGAGAGTACAATGTAACAGTTGATAGGCACGTTCCCTACCCACTCCTTTAAGTCATGACAGTATTCTAAATGTTTCTGGACACCAATCATTGATTAAATCTACTCAAACCTATCTAGTCAGTTTGAATCATTTTCTTATTCCTTAATTCAAAGATTCAGAGATTTGTTAATTTCTTCTGTAACTTATCACAAGCAGAGACATGAGCATTACCCTGACTGAGAAACATATTTTATTGTTTCCAATCTCATAACTCCACACTGTTTAAAAAGAGATACAAACTGGAAAATCATTCTGCTTAATGGCAGCATCAGGTACCTCTTGAGAATTTCTTCAGCGAATACAGTCAAAAACATAACTTTTGGTGGAAGCCTTTATTTTTATTTTGGAAACCTAATACATAATGCATGAAAACTCTGGAAATATGATATTTTATACAGTGGATTAGTACCATATTTCCCAATCACTGACATAGTCTTTAGCATTTTGGCAATTGTTTGCAAATGTCCATATGAAAATCATCATATTTTCAGGATATTTTGTCAGGGAAAATGCAATTACTTGATGACCTGGCTGATGGGATAAATGAATACATGAATAAAGCACCACCTACCACTTCAGAGTTTGGCCTACTTCCTCAACTATCCTTTGAATACAGATGTTAGAAGTAACCAAATGAGCTCAGTGGTCTTCATCTCTGACTTTCCCTAAGCCTTATGTATTTAGGGGATGCTAATAGATTAGCGTATTTTGGACACATAATCGGAAGGACTGACTCTCTGGAGAAGACACAAATGCTAGGAAAGGTCCAGGGAAAACTTGGAAGAGGCAGAGCAGCAGCTAGATGGTTAGAGACTATAACGATAACGGAAGTACCATTAGAAAGCTTGTGGATTAAGGCAGAGGACAGCACGTTCTGGAGAAAGTATATCCATGGAGGTGTTATGAATCAGAAACAACTCGGCGACACTTACTATATGTACTTACTATATGTACTTATTATACTTATTACAGTCATTTAGTTTGTGAGCCCGTCCTTGGTCAGGGATTGTCTCTTTCTGTTGCAGAATTGTATATTCCAAGTGCTTAGTATAGTGCTCAATAAATACTATTGAATGAATGACACTTAATAATAAAATAATAATTAGTGTTAAAATAACATAAAAGCATGAAGTAGGGAATGAGGAGAAACCAAAAGCTTGGGTAAACCATTCTAAGGCTTTTCTTTTTGCCATTCCATTTTAATCGTTTAAGCTACAGAGCTAGATGATATACGGTAAAAAGCCTCGCCTTACTAAATGCCCAACAGTCCCCTCGCAACACATGTATTCTTACCACTCTTAAGGGTATAGCCAGTCACTAATTCCATTATTTCAAACAATCAATTAATGGTGTTTACTGAGTCCCTACTATGTGCAGAGCACTGTACAAAGTGCATGGGAAAGTACAACACAACAGAGTTGGTAGACATGATACCTGCCCTCTATGTAAGGAGCTTACATGGGGGGAGAATTACTTCTTTAGCTACTTCATGAGTACGCTCATATGTATTATAATCTTGTCCTTTTTCAAATGCCCTCTGTTGGAAAATGTGCCTTCAGCCCCACTAATATCCCAGAGGACAAAGAGGATTCTTTTGCACTTCTGTAATAAGACTAATATGTGTTAAGTACTTATTATATGTTCAACACTGTACTAAGTGCTCAGGTAGATATAAACTAATCAAATTCCACAACAAAAAGGGAACTCAATACCTGTTCACCTCTTTCTTAGACTGACCTCCAGTAAAAGGAGAACAGCTATCCAATTCCCATTCTTTAGAAGAGGGAACTGAGGCACAAGGACAAATGACTTGCCCGGGATCACACATCAGATGTGGAGGAGCTGGAATTAGAACTCAGGTTCTCTGACTCCCAGGCCTGTATTCTTTTCAATACCCTCCGGTACCCTCCCAAATTCTTAGTTCCATGCTTTGCATGCAGCAGGTTCTCAATAAACACCAGTGATTAATACACTTAATAAAGGTGCTGACTTTCATGAATTGCTCTATCAATGAAAAATAACTTTAATGTAAAGAATTAGTGTTGTAGTGACCTGAAATAATTGGGAAAAGCAGGGATTTATGCTTTTAAGATAGTAGTAGCTGCATTAGGAGATTGGGAAGGAAAGCCTGGTCATTACCACTGACACCTCACCACAGGTCTCTTACTTCCATTACTCTTTCTCAAGCTTTTGGCACAGTGCACTTCCCAAGTCCTTTTTCCTGAGGTAGGTAGGGCTTCTGCAGCATATTGGGTGGGCTGATGCAGGTTCTGAGAGAGAGAACGATAGTGTTTGCGAGGATGACGGAAAGGAGGTCTACTGTCTTGGTTATGGTGGGAGTCAACCCCCAAAAATAGCCTATCAGAGAATGGGATCCCACTCCCGTCTAAGACTACGAATGTGATTGAGTGTGCACGCACACACAAACACACACACACACACACACCCCTCTATTGTTCAGCCATCTCAAAAAGGAAATCAAGGACATCTAACTAGATAAAGCTGATGAAGATCATCCACAGATTACATAGATGATAGATACATCCACCTTAATTTTCTTTTTCAGTTCTGTCTTGGGAAACCATCTAAGTTGTGAGAAAATCCTTTCACTTGCAGCATTCAGCAATTTTCAAGAGGCCAGGTTAAGATTTTACACAGTTGACATGTTCTGTCTTAAAGTAGAGCAACCATTTAGATTATTTTCTGTATATCCCACTAATTCTAGTTAACCTGTCCTGTATGATTCCTTTCATGCACAGATCAAGAAAATCACGTCCTCCCTATCATTAGTGAAAATCTTAGGGGAACCTATTTTGACATAACTGGAGGTTATAATTGAGAACATCACCCAAGACCATGCACCATTGTTTCAATGCACCTTAATTCTGATTGATGGTATTTCTTTTATTTGACATCTTTCTTGAAGAGTGTTGGACGAAGCTGTAGTCTATCTAGTAGAAAAGCACAGGCTTGGGAGTCTAAGGACCTGATTTCTAATCCTGGCTCTGCCACGTATCTGCTCTGTGACCTTGGGAAAGTCACTTCTCTGTGCCTTAGCTTTCTTATCAGTAAAATGAGGATTCAGTACCTTTTCTCCCTATAATTTGGAATATTCTGGGAGTGGGAGAAATATGGAAATATGTGGGAGTGGAATAGTGTCCAACTTGATTAACTGGTACTTACCCTTAGACTTAGTACAGTGGTTGACACAGGGTAAGCACTTAATAAATTCCACAGTTATTTTTATTACTACCTTGCTTTTGTGAATAATAATGAGTTTCCCAAAGTGAAGAGACATTTGATATGATCCGGAATTGCATTCTCTCCATCTAAATATTTAAGGTTCTGATTTACTGTTTCAACAAGCCACTTCTTCCACTGAATAACAGCCACTGTGGTGGGGGACTAATTTAATACTATTCTTGGTAAGAACTATTCTAAATCTCATCTTTGTTTGAATAATTATTTTTTAGATATCTGAGATGAAGGGGTAAGGAAAGGTCTTACCCTAAATGGAATCTTCTGCTCTCCTGCTCTAGCTTCCACGTCTTGGTATATTTGCCTAAAGCGATAGTGACATCTTGTGGCTTAATCAATGGTGTGTACAAAATGGAAATCCACCCACACTCTTCTTCTTCCTCCTTCAGAGTTGGCAGTCTACATTCAGGCAACATCCATCTATCCGTTGATCACATCGCTATACGTGACAGAAAAATAACTGATGGTCAACAGAAGTCCTCATAAAACATTTTCATGGGGCCTGGCTACGACATTTTCATTAGAAGAGAGATATTGTATTGCTCAGACAGAATCTTTATATTCAAAAAATGTGTCATGTCTGTGTGGGATAATCAGAGAAAGGTCCGGCACCATTTTGAGAACAAGCGGTCCAAATCCCATTTTTATATTGCATATGCACAATATACATGATTAATTTGTTATATTTTTCTCTCTGAGCCCAACAACCTTAAGCATTTGTGATGAGGGAATTGTGTCTATCCAAGATGTTAGATCATCTTATTTTGCAAATGAGTCTGAAATTTTAAAGTGGCATCCAGAGTGAAATCGTACTTTTGCTCAAATATACCTTTTCCTTGACTAATTCACTTCTAGCTTGGAATGCTTATTATGGTGGGCTTCTGATTATTTTCAGGATTGCCCGAGGGGGGGGGGGGGTAATGGGTTGCCATTTTAAGACATCTTGATTCACATTTTCATATTTTCAATGGACAGCATCATTGCCCCTGAAACTCAGTATCGTCCTGAACAAGTGAATAGCATTTGGTTCTCAGAGCAGATCTCAACGAACATTGTGATGAAATGAGTAATGATTATCACAAAATTAAATTATCAATTGCAGTGTTTTCCTTTGATTTAATTCCAAATAAATGCAGAAATTTTTAATTAGAGACATAAGAAAAAATAATTTATGGTAATATTTCCTTTAATTGGCAACTGGGTCGATGCAGTAAATTAGCTCATTTTCTACATCACTACAATGTATGAAAATAAAATCATTTACTATTCACTTTACTGAGATCCAGTGAAATCAGTACTTTTACTGAAGTGAGTCTTCAACTTTTAATTTATGCTTCATTTCAATGAGAATTATTTATTCTTATCCCTTCAGCATTTGCTACTGTTACTAAATTCCACTGTTAGATTTCCCTATATTAATCCTTTATTACCATAGTTCCTTGGCTCCAGCTAAAGCAATATATCAATTTTCAGGTCTTGATAGTTCCATTTATAAGATTGAGATGTTAAGCTGCCCTTGTTCTTCCTTCCAGTAGTGTCCAAATATGTTTCCATCCATCTTAATGCCTCTGCACTTATATAAGGAGAGAGGCTTAGCATTTCACCACTCTCATCCTTAGTATGTGAAAACTATTTTAAATGAAGGAGGAATCAGAGGAAATATAAAAATAATAACAATAATAACAATTATGGTATTTACTAAGCCCTATGTGCCAGGCACTCTGCTAAGAGCTGGGGTGTTTACAAGCAAATTGGGTCAGACACAATTCTTGTCCCACATGGGGCTCACGGTCTCAATCCCCATTTTACAGATGAGGTAACTGAGGCACAGAGAAGTAAAGTGACTTGCCCAAGGTCTCACAGCAAGCAAGTAGCAGAGCCTGGATTAGAACCCATGTCCTTCTGACTCCCAGGCCCATGCTTTCTCCACTAGGCTATGCTGCTCTGTGCCTCCCTCCTGCAAAACAAGACTAAAATGGAAATTAACGTTGTAATGGATTACATAAGTGCAATGAGAAGCAGCATGGCCTAATGAAAATTGACCCATTTTGGGATTCAGGGGACTTTCCGTAATTTTTTTAAATTTATATTGATGTCTGTCTTCCCATCTAGACTGTAAGCTCATTATGGGCAGGGAATGTGTCAGATGTTTGTTTGACTTCCTTCATGTCTTTTCTCAGGTAATCTGTTAAATCTTCTTAGCTCATTTTCAATTCTATGATCAATCAACAATAAGGATGAGCACCACCCGTGTGCGGAAAACTGTACTAAGTGCTTGTGAGATAACAACAGAGAAGGAAAATACGATCCCTTTCGTTTTGTCTTTGTTCTTCCTTCCTTTCTGTGTTCCCTATGCCCAGCACTCCTAGATCTGCCTCTCTTGTTTACTCTCCTATTTTTCTCTAGACTCTAAGTTTTACCATCTGTTGTACTGTACTCTCCCAAGTGCTTAGTACAGTGATCTGCACGCAGTAAGTGCTCAATAAAAACCACTGATTGATTGATTGATTTTCATCCTTTCCAGTTTTTTTGACTCTCTTCAAGTTATTTTGCTCCTGTGACTGCTCTTCTCAGCCCCGCTGAGCTCAGTTTTGCACCGTTGCTTTCTCTTTGTAGGCCCTTATTTCTCTCCCTCTCTCTTTTCCGGGTCTCCATGCTTATGCTTTCTTCCCCTCCCCCTTTCAGGCTCTGTCCTGGTACAACCAGAGTACATGTGGACAGATGCTGTCATGCATTATTTATATAGATCGAAGAGAAATTCCAGCTAGGTCTTATTCCAAAACACCCCATCACTGCCTGAGGCCTCTATTTCTATTTTTATTTAGCAACTTTCCCTGGAGCCATACATAGTCATAATAGTGCCAGAAGGCAAATGAAGATATATTTTGCTGGAATGCATTATACATTATGGATGTAGAAAACAAGAGAGAACCATCAAGCAAGAAAAAGCGCACACAATCCTGCACTTTTCAGAACCATCGAGGTTCTGCTGTTCGTTCTCTAATAGGGATGTGCGATTTAGGTAATGGAAAGGATGAAGCAACAGTTCGTGCTCTTCCATCCGTACCAGCTGGTACCTGCTTTTGAAAAAAGATGATGATGATGATGTTGCTTTAGTCTAACACTGCACACCGTGTTACAAATTGGAAGAAATACAACTTCATCGTAGCTCGAAATGGAGGTGGCTCTTTACGAGACCTGTGGATAGGGGCTTCTTTCCCTGACAGAAATACTGAGCACATATTTCACAGTTGGCTCGCCTTCATTTGGAAGCACTTTCTTGGAAAATTTAAAGTGATCTTTTATTTGTATTCAAAATCAAAGCAACTTCAACACATGAAATACAACAATCCCTTGTTTTTTTAAAAAAAACAACAACCCACTTTAGGCGGTTTGTATTTCTTTCTGTTCTAAAAGTAACACAGGGAACGCAGACACACAGACACACACTCACATCCAGGTTCTCTTATAATAAGGGGGTCATGTTCTTGCAAAGCTCCCCTTTAAGGAAAATTTTCAGTGTAGTACTCACTGTCCACCTGCACAAACCATTTCTTCCAGCGCCTTCTGCTATTTCCACATAAGCTGCAAACTCACTGTGGACAAGGAATTGTCTGTTATCCTGTACTCACGTGAGGGTTTGGTACAGGGCTCTACATAAAGTAAGTGCTCAGTAAATATGATGAATCGACTGACTGACTAGGCTCACATCATTAAATCGACAGTGCCTAGATCTGTAATAGTGTTCAGTGAATTAAAGAAAAACCATGTTAGAGACAGAGATGGGGAGAGATGAAATGAGAGAGCCAGAGACAGATAGACATTCTGAAAAAAGCCAATGCTGGAAGCAGCAACCTCCTCCCGCTATTAACTCATCTGTACCCTTCCATTTCTGTCCCAATCCTTGATCAGGTTACATATATCAGAGAAGCAGCGTGGCTCAGTGGCAAGAGCATGGGCTTGGGAGTCAGAGGTCACGGGTTCGAAACAGGGCTCTGCCACTTGTCAGCTGTGTGACTGTGGGCAAGTCACTTCACTTCTCTGTGCCTCAGTTACCTCATCTGTAAAATGGGGATTAACTGTGAGCCTCACGTGGGACAACCTGATTACCCTGTATCCACTCCAGCGCTTAGAACAGTGCTCTGCACATAGTAAGTGCTTAACAAATACCAACATTATTATTATATACCTGTTACCTATACTTTCTCCCCACCAATTTGATCTACTCCAGTAAGGATTTCTCCCCCTTCACTCCACTATGCCTGACCTCTCCAAATTCACTAGTTACCGCCTCATAACCGAGTCCAATGGGCAGACTGCTCGAATCATCTTTGGCCAATCAGCTGCCTTTGATCTCAGGGACCACCCTTTTCTTTTAAAAGTATTATCAGTTCTTAGTTTTGCCTACTTGACACTCATCTGGGTTCTCCAAGAGCCCTTTCCAGACTGTCAACCATTTCCTCTTCTCGCCTTGATTTGCTCCCTTTGCTCTTCCCTCTTCTTAACCAACTCCCCCAACAGCGCTTACGTACATATCTGTAATTTATGTATGTGCATTGATGTGTGTCTCCCCCAGTCTAGACTTTAAGCTCACTGGGGGCAGGGAATGTGACTGTTTATTTCTGTAGTGTACTTTCCCAAGCAATTAATACGGTGCTCTGCACACAGTAAGCGCTCAATAAATGCAACTGAATGAATGAATGATTGTAAGCTTGTTGTGGGCAGGGAATATGCCCACCAATCGGTTGTATCATATTCTCCCCAAGTGCTAAGTACAGTGCTCTGCACACAGTAAGAGTTTATAAATACCAGTGATGACGATGACGATGATTGAATGAAAATGAACACCAAAAGGGGCCGAATTATGGAGAAGGGCCATGGAAGCCAGGTTGGGGGCTGTTCAGGTTGGTGGGTAACCTAGCTCCTTTCTGCTTTTCCCAGAGGAAGAGCACAGTGAAGAAGGTGTAAAAGCAATATGGAAAGAGCACTGGCCCGGGAGTCAGAAGAGCTGAGTTGTTCTTTTGTTTGTTTTTTAAAATGTCATCTGTTAAGCACTTACAGACACTGTCCAAAGCAATGTGGTAGGTACAAGATAATTAAGTTGGACCCAGCCCATGTCCCATAGAGGGCTCACAGTCTTAATTCCCATATTAAGGATGGAGGCAAACTGAGGCAAAAGATAAATGACTTTCCCAAGGTCAGAGACCAGCCAAACGGCAGAGTCAAGATTAGAACCTAGGTCTTCTGACTCTCGGGTCTATGCTCTTCCCACTAGGCCACACCGATTAATTTTGTAAATTAGGACATCCAGGTCCTTTTAGTTAGTCAGTCAATCGTATTTATTCAGTGCTTACTGTGTGCAGAACACTAAGTTCTTGGGAGCATATAATATAACAATAAACAGACACATTCCCTACCCACAACGAGCTGACAGTCTTAACGTTTGCAGGTAACAGTGGGGCAATTTTACTATTCAGTAGGTGGGTCTAGAGAGGATGGGGGAAGGGAAAGAGAGACGGGAGGGAGGGAAAACAATTGGCGATGGATGAAAAGAAACTTCTTCTTTCCACTGAATTCCTAAGACTTTTTCAAGGAAAATGAGGCTTTGTATTGTATTCTTATTCTCTCTGTGACTAAGGAAATAGTCACTTGAAGCCAGCCTGGGCCTCAGCGTGTATCCACCCACGACCTTCAATAACATTAGGACAGACATTCCTACAGAGGAGTATTTTTCAGAGGCTATGTGATACCACAATATTGAATCAGGTGGCTAGCAGAGGGAGATGACTGGCTAGCAGAGGGAGATGACTATTACCCACACTCTGTTTCAAAACTGAATCGCTGAAACGTGATTAACCAGAGTGGGCACGGAGATGGAAATCTTAGGATTTTTTTTTTCTTGACACATTATATAGGATGGAATGGAGAACCTCTTCTTGGAAGATATACAACCTGTGACATCTTACAAAGGGGAAAAAAATGATTACCGAACGCTGTGTAACAATAACAGTATTCATAAAGTGCTCACATTGTCAGATACTATGGTGGATACAAAATAATCAGATTGAATATGGCCCCTCTCCCACGCTCGCAGTCTAAGAGGGAGGAAAAGTAGGAATTTTATTCTCATTTTACAGATGAGAAAACTGAGCCATAGAGATTAAATGTCTCTCGATAAAGCTTATTGTAGGTATCTGGCAGAACCAGAGGTGCAACCCATCAGTCCACACTGCCTCTATAGTAAGTGAATACATCGGGAGCAAGGTTCTTTTTATTTTGGTTACGCCTTTTTGTGACTTTTTTAGATTCTTCTTTCTCCACCACAGATTGAGTCCCATGTGGGACAGGGAATGTGTCCACCCTTATATTGGTTCAGACAGTTCTTGGCACTTATTAAGTGCTTAACAAATACTATTATTATGTACAAGTTTTAATCCTGGGTTAACCTAGTAAGCTCCTGGGGGGCAGGAAATGTGTCTGTTACATTGTTATCCTGTACTCTCCCAAGCGCTAAGTACAACATTCTGCACACAGTAAAGCTCTCGATAAATGTGATCGATTGGTCGGCAAACAGAAAAACAAATACCGGTGTTCATGTATTTTCTTTCTTCAAACGTTTAAACATGCAGCCTCAGGCAACAATCATTGTGAATAAACATTTTTAGTTTTCAGAATAGATTCTGGCCTGCATATTTCAGTCATATTCACCACAGTATTGCAGGCATAAATACGATTTGTGTGGTTTTTTAAAAAATGCTAGATCTTTTGCTAATTAGATAAGTACCTTACATGGTTTCAAGTGATTCAACATGCCAATATGTCTCAGTGTATGCTTTATGGAAACGCATTAGAATGCCCCTATTATGGAATGCAGCTTTTTGTGAGGTTAAAAAAAAAATTACCACAAAATATTCCTTCAGAGCAGTTTGGGACAGTAAACAAAGGAAAAATGCTACTGGTACAATAATTTAAGATAACTGTGTCTGTTTTTGATTTTTTTAACAGAACAGGGACATGGATTATCTATTTCACTTTGTGAAGGCTTCAGGGAACACGCCTCATCCGTTGATAATGATATTTTGGTTTTAAACCAGGACATAAGGGCATCACCCCAAACTAAGGCATCACTTCCTCTCTTCTCGGTGACCATGAGAACAGGGATCCTCATGTTAGGTAGGGGCATGAAGGGATTTATTATTATCATTACTACAATTATTATCACTGCTATTATTGTTATCAAGAGATTAATATATGCCAAGCACATTAGTAAGTACTGGGGTAGATACAATATAAGCTGAACAGACACTGGCACTCCTCCTCTAGACTATATGCTCACTGTGGGAAAAGAATATGTCTACCAACTCTGTTGTGCTGTACTCTCTCAAGCGCTTAGTACAGTGTTCTACACCCAGTAAGCACTCAGTCTATACCATTGATGGTGATGTTGACCCATATGGCCCCACTCTAAGGGAGAGGGATAACAGTCATCATTCCCTTTTTACAGAGGGAAGTTGGTCACAAAAAATTTCTGTCTTGCCCAAGGTCACATGGCAGGGAAGTGGAGCAGGATTTAAAGCCCACCTCTCCTAATTTCCAGTGTTTTCCATGAGGCTGCAAATGAAACACTCTGGACATTTTAGATATTTGACCAACACTCCCCAAACGCCGTGGACTCTATACTGAACACATCCTGAGCATGCTCCCATACGGACATGTGTGTGCAAGCATTTAAATTGAGTGGCAATCTACGAAAATCCAAGACTATTCCAAGTAAATTGGGACATTTGGCTAACCTATTCCCACATCATTACTCAAGTTGGAGGCACATGAAATATTTCACATAGATGAAAAATGCTAAGGGAAAATAGCCCACATATTCACTGTTGAATCATTAGTACAGAACAAGACTTCTTGGAGAGGGAGAGGGAAGTGGAAAATTGTCATCCTTAGAATTTGGCCAGGATACTGAGACCAATTTCTATACTCCAGGAAATACTGCCTGTGCCAGATGAACTTTATTGCCCACATAGAATCAGAGCTTGTTTTTATTAAATATAGATGCACTCTGTCCTGGTATTGAAGTGCCCCATTGTAAACACACACCAAAAGAAAAAAAATGTTGTACTGCCATTTCTCATGGTGACTGCATCATATTAAAATCACAAATAATACTTTAGAAGGCTCATGTCTGAGTTTGGAGCAGTTCTACTTACGTGGTATTCAAAAGGGCAATGTTTTAAGTTTCCTTCTTTTCCGGACTACATCATTTGATGGATGACTGCAGCCTTGTAACTATTTCTGGGAAACACTGGAGACAGAAAATACCAATGCACGAGAGACCCAGAGTGATAAGAGAAGCAGTGAGAAGCCCAGTGGGAAGGGCATGGTTCTGAGAGTCAGGACACCGGAGTGCTAATGCCACCTCTGCCAGGATTAGAATTTAAGATGCCACTTGAATTCTCTGTGCCTCAGTTTCTTTATCTGCAGTGCCCACGGCAGGACAGAGACTGTGTCAATCTGCTTAAATCAATCGACGGCATTTATCGAACGCTTACTACGTGCAGACCACTGCACTAAGAACTTGCGGGAATTCAATACTGCAGAAATAGTTGACGTGTTCCCTCCCCATCACAAGCTTACAGTCCATAGTGCATCTACTTCAGTATTTAGCACAAGCACTTAAAAAATATTACATTATTATCATACAGAAGCTGTTTCCTTTTATCACTGCTGTCAGCCCTGACCTACGTAGGTCCAGAGATTCGATAGTTTAAAACCTCTTGTGGTTCACCATTTCACATATCTTCTCCAAAACCAATGATCTTCCCTTTAAAGCAAGCCCGCATTTCCTGGATGGGGGAAAAAATCAAAAACAAAACAAAAAAACCTCATCCTTTCAGGAAGTCAACGCCACACTGAAAACTCTTCCTGCCTTCCTATTTTAGTATTTTGAGTGCACTTTATTAACCATCTTAAGCTCCACGCCTTATTTTTATTAGCCCTAAAGAACTGGGAGGTAATATGATC
Source organism: Ornithorhynchus anatinus (assembly GCF_004115215.2). Taxonomy (NCBI): domain Eukaryota; kingdom Metazoa; phylum Chordata; class Mammalia; order Monotremata; family Ornithorhynchidae; genus Ornithorhynchus; species Ornithorhynchus anatinus. Next base: position 32,211,900 of record NC_041739.1, read on the forward strand.
CAGGGGAAGGAGCAGGGAACTGCTCTCATTTCATATGGAAAAAATTTCTTTCTATCCTGCTTGTATGCACACTGTCTCGGGGTAAAATTAAACTCTTAGTGCTACTCTTCACTCAGCAACACATCCTAAAAAAATTAAAAAAAGTTTGATATATTTTTCACACTGAAATGAGTGCCCGATACATGAATGAATGCCTGTGAGGAAGAAATGACTTAATAAGCACAGTATGAATATTTCAGTTCGCATACATTGGAAAGGTAACGTTCATTGTGTGAAACCCAGACAGCTTTGACCCTTAAATTCTGAAGACGTTACAGACATGACAGAAAATCAGATTTTTCAAGACTGCATTCAGTTCTTCCATAATGACTTCTTTGTACACATTTTGGAAGAATGCTTTTGTGGTATTTAGAGCTAATGTTCTTCTGAAAATGTGCTTCCTTTTGGATAGAACATGTTACGTCAAAAAAACAACTGTATACTTGTCGACATTACTGGTTTAGCTGATAAGCAATCAGTGTTATTTATTAAGTGCTTACTCTGGGCTGAGCACTGTACTAAACACCATGGAGAGTATGATATAGTAGGTAGATGGAATCACTGCCCTGAAGGAGTCACTGCTCTCAAGGACCTTACAGTCTAACAGGGGAGAAAAACATTCATTATAGGTAAGGGAAAGAACCGAATATAAAGGGATGTACCTAAATGCACTGGGGATGCTGCTGGGAGTTTTATTTAACATATGTTTCTCAAGGAGAACTGATCGTATTTGGAGGGCTGGAGATGCCAGATTACCATGAGTCAAGGTGAGGCCTTTGAAAATCATATCAACGTTTGTTTAGATCGTTAATAAAATATATACAAAGTAACAAGTTAGGCTACATTGGACTTTGAGAAAGGACTGGTTCACTGAGCTTTCTTTCCATGTTCTTCTATTATGTACCAAAAAGGGATTTTCTCATTCTTCTGCGGCCACGGCCATGGTGTACCATCAACCTGCAATGGTTCCCTCACCAAATTTCAAAGTCGCATTAGGAACCTGCCCTGGTAATGGCCCAGGGTTAGCTGGTGCTGGGAGAATGGTTTCCTCTTTGTAATAATGATAATAATGATGGTATTTGTTAAGCACTTACTATGTGCAAAGCACTGACAACACAGATTGGATGCCACGCTTATCAATCAGTGATATGTATTGAGTGCTTATGGTGTGCATTGTCATGTGGTATTGAGTACTTGAAAGAGTACACAGTAATAGAGCATGGCTCAGTAGAAAGATCATGGGCTTGGGAGACAGAGATCATGGGTTCGAATCCCGGCTCTGCCATTTGTCAGCTGTGTGACTGTGGGCAAGTCACTTCACTTCTCTGTGCCTCAGTGACCTCATCTGTAAAATGGGGGTTAACTGTGAGCCTCACGTGGGACAACCTGATGACCCTGTATCTACCCCAGCACTTAGAACGGTGCTCTGCATATAGTAAGCGCTTAACAAATATCAACATTATTATTATTATTACCCTCAAGGAGTAGGAAGAGAAAATTAGGGCTTATTAGGCAACTTCACAGGCCTGGGTTCAAAGTAGTTGTTGACTGAAATTATACAGTTCCTATCTGCCATGAGCAGGCAAAAGAGTGTGAAGGCATAGAAAGGAAACAGATGCGACACTTCCAGTTCTCATAGGTTACATGGTTTGCCTACCAAGCCATGATAGGTTTTCAGTTTATATAAAATCCAAATTGCCAAATACGAAATCCAGGCTCAAGCCACATGTCTGTTGTGACCTTGGACACGCCGCTTAACTTTTCTGTGCCTTGGTTATCTCATCTGTAAAATAGAGATCCATCTCTCAGGGTGGCACCTGGAGAGATTCCAGTACTTTACCAGTCTCCACTATGAGAGGGAGGGTCAAGCCTACCCATTCCATTCCTACTTTGGTCAGTAGCTAGCGAGTGGAAGGCCATCTGCTACAAGTCAAAACTCACCTGTGCTGAGCAGCAGCGGCACGGGAGAGAGTCGAGGAGGGAGACTCAGGCTTACCGCACAGAAGGAGGTAATGGGAAACCGCTTCTGTATTTTTACCTAGAAAACTCTAGGGATCCACTACCAGAATGACTGCAGATGGAGGTGGGGCATTCTGGGAGAGATGTGTCCATGGTGTCGCTTTCTGTCGGACACGGCTCGAAAGCATAAGACAACAACAACAACAAAAAGGGATGAAGACAGTGGGAAGGGGACTGTGCCTAATCCAATCATCTTGTAGCTACCCCAGTGCTTTGCACATAGTAAGCGCTTAAACAAATGCCGTAAAAGCAAAATGAGAAATAGCTGCAGTACATCCCCTCCCACCTCCACACTGCTCCTGTAACAGATCTCAAAGTGGTTTTCCCGATTTCCAGTGTGATTTTCATAGAGAGATTTATATTCTCAATATCAATTTACATACTTAAAGGAACTGTTACTCCATTCACTGTTGGCTTTTTAATAATGCGTTGATGCTTTATGTCTTACAGCTATGAGAGGATATGTTTGTTTCAACAAAAAAATCCAAAGACATAAAATTGATGAACGGGATACTAGTAAATTGGCTTTTCAATTGCTGCATATCAAGATGAAGCATGAGAAAGAGCCACTTAAGACTTCCATTAACTTAATTTTCATCCAACCAATAGTTTAAGTTAATCTACTTATGGCTTTATACTAAAGACATATGGCCAAGGTTTTACACCCTGATATCAAAATCTCTTGACTGTCTGGTCCAAGATGAAGAATTAAACGGTAGCACTGTAACGTTACACCAGCTTTCCGTCAGTGTCATTAAGGCATCGATAAGAATGGAAGGGACACATGTCATTTTCCCTGCTAAAGAGACATCTGTGATATTCAACACTTTGATTATATAAATGGAGGTAAAAGACAACATGATCCAGTGGCTTAAGTTCTAATTTTAATGAAATGATGAAGAAATTGTCGGTTGGAATAATGACAGACTAGAACAGACCGAAGTCATGGACAACTATGATTGGGGGTTTAATGATAAAAACAAAAGAAAACAAAAAAAAACCAAACCCCAACCAAATAGAATCTATATCCATTCTCTTTAGGAAAGCTAAATGCACATTCCCTGACCTTCTATACCAACTCTCATCCAACATTTCCCTTTTACGCTCCACCACTCATCTTAAACACACTGTGCCCAATTATCTCTTTTCCCTCCCAGAGTCTTCCCCCTCCTCGTCCTTTATCTCTTTCCTTCTGCGTCTACCATTCACTTAGTCTCTTTCTCCTCTTCTCTTCCTGCCTCCTTTCTCTCTTCAGGGAATATTTTTCTTTTTTTCCCCTCTTTCTCTCTTCCTTTCTTCTTTTTCTATCTGCCCCTCTCTTTCCCATTTCTCCCTCCAATCTCCCTTTCTCCTCTCTCTCTCCTTTCTCTTTTATTATGGTACTTGTTAAGCACTTTGTGCCAAGCACTGCACTAGGCACTGGGATAGTTTCAAGATTATCGGGGCAGACACAGTCCCTGTCCCTTACGATGCTCACAATCTAACTAGGAGGGGCAGGGTTTAATCTCCCTATCACAGATAAGGAAACTGAGGCCCAAAGAAGTTAAGTGACTTGATCAAAGTCACACAGCAGACAAGGGGCAGAATCAGATTAGAAACCAGATCCTCTGACTGCTCTTTCCACTGGAACACACAGTTTGCCTCCTCTCTCTTCACTCCTTTCCTCTCTTTTTCCAGGGGCTTCCTCTCTCTCTAGTTCTCCTTTTCTCCTTACCCACTGTTCTTTTGCTTTCCTCAGCCTACTTTCTTTTTACTCTTCCTTCCTCAGGGTGTCTCTGCTAACTGGCTGAATTGCCGCTTAGGAGGAAGGAACTCTTTGGGATCAGTTGGCTTGGCAGGGAAAGAAATTAAAGAGAACTAGTTAAAAAGGGAAAGGATAGTGGAAAGTCCATGGGTCTGAAAGGACCTGAGTTCTAACCCTGGCTTTGCCACTTATCTGTTGTGTGATCTTGGGCAAGTCACTTTTCTTTGCCTCAGTTATCTCATCTGTAAAATGGGGATTAAGACTATAAACCTTATGTGAGACATGGACTGTATTCAACCTGATTAACTTGTATCTACCCGAGTGCTTAAGACAATGTTTGGCCACAGTAAATGCCTAACAAATATCATTTAAAATGGCAGAGCAGCTTTTTGGCTGTTCTAGGAAGAAGTAGATTTGGATGAGGGGATGGGGATTATCTGCTTGAGCAAATAGCTAAGCTTAACCTTTTGGGATTTCTTTTGATAAACAAGCCATGTCTGCATTGTTACACCCACTTCCTCAGAGAGGGAGAAATGCAGACATCATTAGTGGAGGAAAATAGATTGAAATCTGAAAGATAATTTGAAAAATAAATATTAGATGATATTCTATTATTTTGTTGACCTCTGACCCTGTTTTAAATCAAATACATTCTGGTCACCCAACAATACGTCTGACTTTTTTGTAGACAACCCTGATTCCACACACAAACTAAATAGGCTCTGGGTTCTTGAAAGGTCTCATCTCATCAGTAAACTGCCTGAGACTATGTTTATCGTCCTCAGAAGGACTGGCTTCTGAATACAATCTGCTGAGCTGTACACCTGTATTCCTTGAGGATCTAGCCTAAGGATTAGATTGCTAAACCACCCCTCGAGTTCATTTTTCTGTTTAAAGGGAAAAAAAACCCCTCAAAAATGAAGGATAATATACCTCCGCCTAGAGGTTTGGAAATGAAAGAAGTCTTTAATAGACCAGTTAAAAGAAAATCACTTTGAGCAATAATAGGGCCAAAATCCCATGAAAGAGACCCAGGCTTCTTAATATGAAAGCTGTGTGGCAATCTAGCAAGAATGCAATCTGTAAGGGGATACAATAAAAAACCTACCCTTTGTGTTAAAATATCCTGATGAAATCCTACTCTAGGTCTCAAACTGGGGCAGAAGTATGAGCCTTCGACGCGCACACACACACACACACACAGCCTCAGCACAACGGGGCCTTCTTAACTTTTATAATGCCGGAAAGGCTGTGACTTCTGTGACAGTTGGTCTGAGCTGTGAGGAGCCTGAAATCCCACTGCTACTTTCATATTTATTTTTGTCTTTTATGATTTGGTTTCATCTTTTCACATGTCTGTGGCCATCACCGTCATCCTTTCTTTCCCTACGCTTCTTAATAAATCCTATTACTACTATTGTTTGGCTAGTGGATGTTCCGTCAAGAACAACTTTATCCACCCAGCAGGAAAAAGGGCTGGGGCAGGATGATCGGTTCTTCCTGCTTCCAGGAGTGTTTCCTTCCACCGTGTGCCCCACTAGACTGTAAGCTTGTTGTGGGCAGGGAATGTGCCTCCTGACTCTGTTATACTGTTATATTGTACTCTCCATAGCACTCAGTACAGTGAGTGCTCTGTATACATTAATTAATCATTTGATTGAGCAGCAAAAGAAGTTTAGGTCCATTCTACTCATAAAAGCAAGGACACATGCCCAGACTTTATATGACACAACTTATTTAAATGAAAGGATAATAACAGACACTTTTTTCATCTGACATAATACAATAACATTTTCAAGATTAGAGACTTGGTAAAAAATGATTTTCTCCCTCCAACCCAAAATAAGGTCCCTAGAGCTGGGCATATTTCCACACCACTGACACAACATACACTGACCACTGGAGAATAAGAGCAAACCTCCACAATAGTTACCTGGAAAGACTTTTTTTAAAAAAAACTGAGATTGATTTTGGGACATCCAAGGCCCCAATCAAATTCTTCAAATAATGAATTCTATTGCTAGAACTATATAAGGGGATGGATGCAGTTAAATGTAAGATTTTAGCAGAGTCACCATTTTATTACCATCGGTTCCCACCCATGAAGCAGTGTGTCCTAATGGAAAGAGCACGAACCTGGCAGTCAGGAAGACCTGGGTTTCTAATCCTTGTCTGCTGTGTCACCTTGGTCAAGTCACTTCAGCTTCTCCGCGCTTTCGCTATCTCATCTGTAAAATGTAGATAAAGACCGTGAGCCTCATGTGGGACAGGGACTGTGTCCAACCTGATTTAGCTCGAATCTACCCCAGTGCTTACTAGAGGGCCTGGCACACAGTAAGAGCATAGTATATGCCATTAAACAAAGATGAAGGAAGGGTTTGGGAGAGTGGAAAAATGCAGAGCCTCTCAACTAGGCCACACATTCAAACTGCAATTAAAAAAGGCCAAATGGCATAAGAAAATTTGTGACTAACTGAGATGAGAAGATAGCCACTTAACCTAAAGGAAGACTATTTTAATTCAGCTCTCTTTACATGGTCTCTCTTAATACGTCAAGAGTGTTTGAAGTATTCCACAGCTTTCCATTTTGGGGTAGGGGACTCTGATTGGGGAGGCATATGAAAAGATGGTACCTGTGCATCCATGTAAATCACCTTTTCCAGGGATTGTCTACAAATGTGGCAAAGTGGTGAGATTCAGGAAGGAAGAGAGCGGGAATAAGGAAAGAGAAAAGTGAGACAGAAAGCTGACAGGGAAGCCCTGATCTCATATGGTAGCCCGTTTTGCCCATTCTGTGGTTTTCTGCACATTAGTGCAGACCATTGTGAAATCTCACATCCAATCTAAGCTTTACAAACCATCAGCAAGGAGAAAAATCAGAGGTGTCACTGTACTTGGGAGAGCAGCAGGAGTTACCCTCTTCCAAGGTCAAGACTTCCCTTAGGCTTCCGGCTGTCCTCAAAGTGACCTGAGGGGTGACGATAGAAAGGGCCAGAGCCCAGACGATGTCACAGCCTGGGAAGGGTCGCAGCAGAAGAACGCAATGGAGAGAAGAGGAGTAACACCTAGAGGAAGAGTGGGAGGAATGACAGGAGACCTAGAAGAAAGCAGAAAAATGCACTTAAACCAAGGTGACACTGAGAAGAAGGGAAGAAAGCCTAAATTTAGAAGAAGACTCATGAAGCCAAAGGAATGAAAGGTTTAGGAAGAAACTGTGGGTTTGGGAGACGGAAAGCAGTGTTGCCTAGTGAATAGAGCACAGGTCTGAGAGTACAAAATCAAATATAGTAATAGTAATAATAATTAGAATTATTAATAACATACTGATATATTATTAATACATCATTTTAGAGATGCAAAACACTGGGGCAGAACAATGGCCTATTATTATTATTCAGCCTAACGTTCTCTCCCCCAAAGTGGTAACCAACCAATTGGAGAAACAATGCTTAGCTTTCCTAATAAGATATCTACACTAATGGTTTTGAACGTAATAACCCTCCCTTCTAGGAGTTGTAAGTTTTCCTTCTTGTCACCCACACTAGACTTCTCATTTTTTCAAAATCTCTTTCGCATCAAGAATCTCAATTTATCCTTAAAACACTTGGCAGATAGCAAGGATCAGTCAAGGACAGAGAACAATCGAGGATAGAGAAGCAGTGTGGCCTAGTGGAAAGAACATGAGCCTCCGAGTCAGAAGGGCCTGGGTTCTAGCCCCAGCTCTGTCACTTGCCTGCTGTGTGACCCCGGGAAAATCACTTAACTTCTCTGTGTCTCAGTTACCTCAAAAGGAAAATGGGGATGGACAGTGAACCCCATATGGAACAGGGAGTGTGGACAAACGAATTAACTTGTATCTATCCCAGTGCTTAGTACAGTGCCCGGTACAGGGCAAGCACTTGACAAATGCCATTTTCTTAAAAAAAGGACTTCTGTGCACAGTAAAAGGTCTTTAAAGCCCCAGACACATGATGGAAATCATTCTGCCATTCATAAATTTGACTTTGGGTGACACACAGTGTATAAAATGTTAATTTGTCCTAACTGATTTTCAAGTCTATTTTGGAATCCTATGAGTAGAAGTAGGGAAATTATTTTAAGGAAGGAAAAATGAAAGCACCACATTTATTTAGGGAGGAGAATTGCTGTAATAGGACTAATCTTAACTTTATATATAGTTCCTTACCTTTTAAGATCATTCCTCTACTGTGTTCCAGGTCTATAACTACATTAATTAAAAAGTCGCTCAAACCCAGTACTTGTCCAACTCTTAATTCCTTCCTCATTAATGAATTTCAATTACTGCCAAGAAGAAGCCAATCATCAGAGAGGAGTTCTGTCATATTAGATTTTTCTTTCTGATAGAATTGAAGAGACTGGTCTCTAATATGATTAGAGGTTCATTGCCCCTTATGAAGAAATGAGTATAGTAGAATAGGAAATTCAATGATAATTTCACAAGTGGACCCAAATTGAATCAAGCATATTGCCCTAGTTTCTCCTAGTTTCTCTACTTCACTGGAGAGATGTGGTCCTTAATGAAACTTTCAGACCTTGTTTTTTTTCCCTTCCTTTGTTTACGGGAAGAGAGGTGGGAAATAGACAGCAGGCTATTGTTTTTGTGGGTGCACGTAGCTTAGATCTTTAATTTTATGGTTCTTCAGATAATTGTGATTCATGATCATGCTCAGACTTCTCCAAATGGAGCTCTGAACATGTTTTAGTGCATATTCCTCACCCAAAGCATAATAACTCATCCTCTAGTAGTCCTGAAATCCTTTAATAAAATATGCTTTGGATTCAAAAATCAGTATCTTCCCTAGAAATTGCTGAATATGGTTTTCAGATCACTTGCAAAATGACTCCAAGAATTAACACAGTATATAGTTCATTCATATAAAAGCAGAAACATCTGCAAGGATGAAAGTTAATGCATATTGCACCTAGATAGGGGAGGAGGGTTATTGAGGCTGGATATGAGAGATAGGCGCCAAAGTAGAAAACAGTGTTGAAAAGTTTATCATGTTCCATGGGTTTTTTTCTTTTTAGAGATGTAGAACACTGAGACAGAACAATGGCCTGTTCAGTCAATCATTCTCTCCCCAGACGTGGCAACAAACCAATGGGAGGAACAGAATTTTAACTGTCCTACTAGAGATCTACCCTAATGGTTTTGGATGTGATAATCTTTCTTTCTAATAGTTGTAAGTTTCCCCTCATCACCCACACTAGACTTGTTATTCATAATCTTATCCAATCTCCCCCTTGAATTTACTGATATTTGGTGCTGCATAATTTCAGTATTCTCACCATCCTCTGAGGGAAAAAAGTGTTATTTGAATTGTTTTTATCTTGCCTCTTTCAGAGGATGACCTCTTTTTGGTATGGTGGGATTTGGGGAATAGAAATTTTGTAGTAATACTAATAATAACCAAGTGGCATTTGTTAATGGCTTATTATGTAGTAGTAATAATAATAATGATAATATTATAGTTAGGGTATATTAAGTGCTTACTACGTGCCAGACACTGTACTAAGCACTGGGGTGGATACAAGCGCAATGGGTTGGACGCAGTCCCTGTCCCACGTGGAGCTCACAGTCTCAATCCCTATTTTACAGATGAGAGAATTGAGGTCCAGAGAAGTGAAATGACTTGCCCAAGATCACACAACAGGCAAGTGACAGAGCAGGCAGTAGAATACATGACCTTCTGACTCCCAGGCTCATGCTCTATCCACTACGCCATGCTTGCCAAGCACTATGCAAAGCACTGGGGTAGAAACAAGATTAACAGGTCAGACACAATCCCTTTCTTACACGGGGTTCACAGTGAAAGGGAACAGGTATTTCATCTCTATTTTACAGTGAGGAAACGGAGGCATAGAGCAGCTAAATGACTTGTTTTAGATCACACAGCAGCCAAGTGTCAGGGGCCAGAATTAGAAGCCAGCTCATCTCACTCCCAAGCCTGTGATCTTTCTATAACATCACACTGTTGCTCAGTGAGCTCAAAAACATCAATCATGTCCCCTCTTCAACCTTGACCTTCCTGACCAAAAAGTCCTCACACTTTCTATCAAATCCTTGAGCAAACCTTGCTCCATGGGCATTGTTATTTTGTACGCTCTTTTCTCCTGATGTTAGGCGATTAAGCTGCACACAGTATCCCAGCTGCAACACGTTGGGGTCAATCATGGACTTTTGCTTTCATGTCAGTGAGGTCAAGCCTCACAAATGTGTTTCCATTACTCTCTTTAGGCAGTCAGTCCACTGTATTTATTGAGCACTTACTGTGTGCAGAGCACTGTACTAAGAGCTTAGGAGAGTACAATATAGCAGTAAAACAGACACATTCTCTGTCCAAAATAAGCTTACAGTCTTTAGGAATGATAGGTGGTCAGAGGGAAATCAGAAATGAAAAATATAGAGTTTATATTAGGATTCTAAAATAGACACCAGCAGAACTCCCTGTAAAGGAAAAAAAAACCCCTCACAGAAGCAGAATAATAATGAACTGAGGCAGTTATACCTTCTACAGCTGTAGCACATCATTATCCCCCAAACTGAAAAAGCAAACGTTTACGAAAATAGTAATCTAGTCATGCAACTGTTTTATGGGAGCCAAGGAGGTTATATGAACCGTGATGACTGAAGAGAATTTTCAGTAAAAATGGAAGGTTCCGATTTTAGTGGCGCAGATTCAGAAAGGTGAGCAGAGATGTGAACAGGTGTACGTGCAAATAAGACTTCAGCAACACTTGGCCTGGTGTACAAGGTACTTCCTTTAGAAAAATGAGGCCTACGTGAGCAGTTTGGAGATGGTCTAGAAGTTCTGTTGGAATAATAACTGCAGAGCATAGCCGAATTAAAAATTGGCCCAAGACCCAGGCACCAAAACCCATTTCAGTGTTGCTCTGATTAGCGATATGCCAGCTGGAATCACTAAACTCCACTGAAGTTGATACCAGCCGAGCGCACCAGGAGGCAGCTTGGGAGACACCCAAGATGCACATAAATCTTTGGTTTATAAATATTTTTCAACAGAGATGGTACATCTTGCTCACTAGAATAAACAATAATAACGGAATTTTTCTGCTGATGAATGAGCCTTTCACCTTCTGATTTAGAATTATTTTCCAAATAAAGTCATAGCAGTGATAGTGATCGTGGCATCTATCTACCTTTGCTGCCTTCAGTACTGGTTGTGTGCCTGTTAGGTCATGACAAAGGTCAACACAAAAGGAGCCAGACGTTCAGTGATCCGCCTCCTGAAGAAGAATGGATGGGCCAATATGCTTTGGCAGTGTTCCTACCAACCTGTTCTGGAAGGCTCTAGTGATTGAAAGACAATAAATCCTCTTCTTGTTGGCTTTTTCAGTCACGAGTAAGATGGGTAATCAAGAAAAAGAAAAGGTGATTTTTTTAAATCAGTTTACTCAGTGTGTATAAAACTATTCCATACTTTTTCATGACTGATATAAATAATGATTTTTCAGTGTGTTCCAAGAGTGGATTGTTCCTCATTCAGTTGTTTCTTTTGATGTTTCACTGGATATTTTTAGGTTGGTGGTGTGTTCAGAGGGAATATGTATGGAACTCCGTGTGAGTGTGTGTGCCTCTCTGTCTGTGTGCGCAAATCTACGTGGATTGAAAGGACCGTGTTTCCTTGTAATTTCCCAGAAATACTACTTTCAGAATATTCTGACTCTGGTCAGAATAGATGGAGTAAACATTAATGATGATGATGAAGATGCTATTGCAGGACAGTTTGTCTCTTGGAGGTAAAGAGGAGGTAAAGAGATTGAGAAGCAGCATGATCTAGTGAAAAGAGCATGGGCCGGGGAGTCAGGAGACATGGGTTCTAATCTCCGCTCCACAATTCACCTACTGTGTGACCTTGTGCCTTGGTTTTCTCATCTGCAAAATGGGGATTAAATCTTACTCCTTCCCCAGGGGCTCCATATGAGACAGTGACTATGTCCAACGTGAAGCTACTCCAGTTTGGTATTGAATAATAATTTTCATATTTGTTAAATGCTTGTAGATACAAGCAAATTGGGTTGGACAAAATCCCTGTCCCACAAAGGGCTCACAGTCTTAATCCCCATTTTACAGATGAGGTAACAGACACAAGAAGTGAAGTGACTTGGCTAAGGTCACCCAGCAGACAAGTACCAGAGTCAAAAATAGAACCCAGGTCGTTCTGTCTCTCAGGCCTAGGTTCTGTCCACTCGGTCACGCTGATTATTATGCCAGTTAGTTACTAGGCCAGTACTTAGTACAGTGCCTGATACTTATTAAGTGTTAACAAATATCATTTTCAATAATATGATTAACAAATACCATAAAAAAGAACACTACTTAGTGATTATTGTTATAATAGTAGATTCCTCACTTGCTCATGATTAAAATTGGAACAGTGTTTGGAAAAAAGAATTTCTATTGACATTTTAGCCATTGTTTTTCAAAAAAGTCACCCTAAACTTTCTTTTTAAAAATTGAGTTTCCGACATCACGAATTAAATACTCTGTTTAACAACTACCTTCTTACTTTCATTCTCAGAGATTCAAGTGGGTTCTTTATCTTAAACCCGACTTTTTTCTGAAACCCACCCCAGTATTCGGCCCTGGTTTCAACAGCTCCTTGATTTCTTCAAGGACTAGCCACTGATATCATACTTCAATATTTGCCTTTTGAGATTGTCCCCTCACATCCTAATTACAAGTTAATGAATAAAAATTTTCTGCTATAGGCTGGTTCATTTCATGTTTGGGGGTTGGGTCCTGGTCTTAACAAAGGAAAAGAAGCGCAGAAAACTAAATAAGGTTCCCGTGGCTTAAATTCAATTGATAAAAAAAGCTTTCAGAACATATCCCAAAGCCTTTTCAGAAACTACAGTGAGACTAAAGTGAATAGGGTCATATATTGGTGACCTTTATTGGATTTTCTACATTTCTCCATTTACCTCAAACGTTATTCAGGGCAGCAATTTCCCTCATTAGTAATATGGTAACGATAACAATTATAGCAATACTGACCTGATATAAAATTTAAACTTTCAGATGCTTGTTCCAATCAATACTATTTCTTTTTCACTTTGCAAAGAACTGGATACTAAAGGCTTGGGGAGCACTGAGAGATTGAAGATATTAACTTAAGCCCCACAAGGGGCTTGCATTCCAATATAAGAGACACGAAACAATTTACAGATCGGAGCGAATACTTAAATAGAATAAATCCATCAGTTAGCTTAAGAAGTGTAACAGGATATGGTGTTCAAGTGGTGAGATCATATTGGGAGAAAATTTACTTGGGGAAACTCTCGTGGAGAAGCGTGACTTTCAGAAGGACTTTGTAGATTGGAAGAGACTGGGATTCACTGATTTGAATCTAGAGGGAATTCTGGTCAGGAAACAGAGCATGGGCTGGGTGACAGAGGAAGGAGAGACCAGAATGAGGCACGGTGAAAAGTGAGTTTGGGAAAAATGGAGGAACGGGTGACCTGGAGTGAAGTAAGAAAAAAGAATGGCTAGATAAGAAGGAGAGTGAGTGAAGTGGCTTAAAGTTAGTAGCAGTAATAGCTAGCATTTACCGAGTGCTCACTGGGAGCAGTAAACTGTACTAAATGTTTGGAAAGTACAAAACACACAAGTAACGCACCCCCTGCCCATAGTGGAGGAGATGAAAATAAAAGAGGAGTCAAGATAAATAATTACATGCAAGATAGAAAAAGAGTATATAAGTATAGGTGTAGCGGACAGAGCACGGGTTTAGGATTCAGTAGGCCTTGGGTTCTAATCCCGGCTCTCCCACTTGTCTGCTGCGTGTCCTTGATTAGGTCTCTTCACTTCTCTGTGCCCCAATGACCTTATCTTTAAAATGGGGATTGAGACCTTGAGCCCCACGTCGGACAGGGACTGTGTTCAACGCGATATGTTTGTATCCACCCCAGCGCTTAGTACAGTGCCTGACGCTTAACAAATACCATCATTTTTCCCCTATAGACTGTAAGCTTTTTGTGGACAGGGAATGTGTCTGTTTATTGTTGTATGGTACTCTCTCAACCACTAGTACAGGAAGGGATGGATCTGGAACTCATTGGGTGTTAGATAAATATTTATATCTAGTGTATTTCCCTCTTGGAATAGCTGGGTTTGAATATAGTTTCCATTTTCTTAGTTCTGTTTGTTAGTTAAATTATCTTAAAGTTCCTGTAAAGGGAAAGGCATTTTATAGATACAAAAATAGCAGTGCCTAAAAATATTCTGAATGATAAAAAATCAGCCAATGTTCCTTTAAGAAAAGATGAAAAAAAAAATGTCTTTCACACTTGTTTTCTTGGAGACTGATACAGAGCAAGCTGTTCTGAGATATGTTGAGACTTTGTTTTAATTCTGCTTTTTATCCAGGCACAATGAAATCATATGACTACGTGAAGTGTTCATTTCAGACAACAAAAATGAATTTGTATGGGCAAGTGTTTGCTGTCAAAAGATGGAAGTTGGCTTTTCTATGGTTTTCTAAATCGTATGAGCCCCGGATCATGTGGGCTGATAAACAGCTGGAAACCACTAATCTTACAGCATTCACCCCAACAAAGGAACAATTATAAGGACTTCTTTGATAAGTCCAGATTTTTTCATCCTAGTTCAAACTCTCAAAAGCTCCTCTTCTAAAAGTCATTAGGGCCAAAGCAAAATACTAATAGTGAGATTTAGCATATGGTCTAGAGGAGACAGAAGAGGCACTAAATCTTGGGGTGAAAATAACACATGGCTAAAAAAGATTCAGTATCATTCAGCCTCCGTCTGTGAAAAGCAGGTCCTTTCAAGTGTCTACAAGGATATCACTCCCACCTAGCAGCAGATTCTGAATTCTAAACTATGAATTAACAATTCTTTATGGAAAATATGGGATGAGATTCCATTTCAAAAAGGGAAGCATCATCGTTACTCTTTCCATAGAATTTTCCAAAGGGAGGAACCAATCCAAAATTCAATGAGAACCTAATGGAGTTTGGGGGAAAATTAAAATTGCCAATGCACACGATTACAATATAGACTCATCAAACCCTATTCCATCACATGGTTTGATAGGTGGAAGGAATACGCACGGAGAGCGTGACATAGCCATCGTCAACATGCTCAGCACACGTCCTGCCCTGAATGGGAAACTTACAAAACTGCTACTCGATCTTATCAACTGTCTCTACTTGCTACATCCCTCATCCATTCCAAGCACTTTTAGATCTTTCGTCCTCTGCTGAGAGAGGCATTTGATTTGGACTTGCCAACGCTGCCATGCGTAGCATTTAAGTTCTCCTGCCAATTATGCCCTGACCACTTGGCCCAATGCTGATCCTTGGAGACGATCCCAGGCAGCAACTAAATTACAGCAATTTGCACTTCCCAAATTGCAAGCCAGTGTTCTCTGTGGAGAAACTTTTCCTTCCTATTTGCTATAAGCCAATAAGACACGGGAGTAACTTTGATCTAAGTTGTCCATTCTTCCCCATGACGACCATCCCGGAAACGTCATTTTTGTCTCTCCGCTGCTCTCCACTCTACCGCCTGATCCTTTCCAGGTAACACTGAGCAAGAGGATGGTCATTTCTGAGTCTGTCAATACTTCCAGGCAACAAGGGGGTGATGGAATGCAGCGTGGCTCAGTGGAAAGAGCCTGGGCTTGGGAGTCAGAGGTCATGGGTTCGAATCTCAGCTCTGCCACTTGTCAGCTGTGTAACTGTGGGCAAGTCACTTAACTTCTCTGTGCCTCAGTTACCTCATCTGTAAAATGGGGATTAACTGTGAGCCTCACGTGGGACAACCTGATGACCCTGTATCAACCCCAGTGTTTAGAACAGTGCTCTGCACATAGTAAGCGCTTAACAAATACCAACATCATCACCATCATCCAAGACTAGGCTGAAAGCTGTTTAGTGAATAGTGATTGTCTCTATTTGCTGCTGAATTGTACTTTCCAAGCACTTAGTACAGTGTTCTGTAAGGGCTCAATAAATAGGATTGAATGAATAATGCTCATTTAGCACTGTGCTCTTTCCTGATAGCAAAATTGGATTTTAATGCCAGTATTTCTTACAGCATTTTCTCTCATTTTGAGATAAACTTTTCATGTGTAACAAAACCAGTTTTATAGGTTTTGAAGGGGCTCCATGCCACATGTGACTTGATGTCTCCTCACCTCCTGTCGTGGAAAAAATGAGCTCAGGGTGCAACATCAAATGACTTGTTTAAGATGTGCTCTTTTTTTGAATTTGAAAATTCTACAAAACTGACAACTACAAATATTAACCCATTAGCATTAGTCTTAGCCCTAAGAAACTTGATCAACGTTCTTTGTCATCCTGGGCAAGTGAGCCCAAACTCTAATTTTCCTCAAGACTGTAAACGAATAAAATCCTTCGGGCCATGGCAAATCAATCCCCTACTGTCTCCACATTAAGACATCCAGTAAAGGAATAGAAAAGGCAGGCATGTTATCTTTATTTTTGGTTCAATAAAGAAACAACATTTGCTAATTTTCTCAACTAATTGCCAAATTCAGGCTATTATGACCGACAGCCAGAATTGTAGAAACAAAACAGCTGCCCGTTTGGGGAATTTTCCCATATTCATTAGAATCTTGTAGCCATTGTCATTTAGCCTGCCACAGGATTGTAAGATACTCATTATCAATAATAATTATGGTACTTTGTAAGTGATTACTGTGTGTCAAGGCCTGTATTATGTGCTGGAGTAGATACATGATAGCCAGGTTGAACACAGTCCCTGTACCACACAGGACTCACAGTAGAAACTAATAATATTAATAATAATGATAATAATAATATTAATGATATTTAAGCACTTACTATGTGCCAAGCACTGCTCTGAGCACTGAGCACTGCTCTAGGCACTGAGCCTGGGTTTGTTACAGCACCTTCATTACCAAGGCGCTCTCATCTTAAGTAGTTCATTTCATTCAATCCCCATTTTACAGATTAGGAAACCAAGGTACAGAGAAGTTAAGTGACCAGCCCAAGGTCACCAGCCCACAGGTGGAGTAGCCTGGATTAGAACCCTGGTCCCTTGACTCCCAAGCTCATGCTCTTTCCAGTAGGCCACACTGAGATTGTGTCTACTATTCTGTTGTTAACTTTCAGGGACTTGAAACAGCCCTCTGCAGACAGTAAGCCTTCAATAAACCCTACTGATGATTAGTCCTAAAGTCCAAATCCAGTTATATTCAAACAAGACAGTCAGACAGTAGCATTCATTAAAAAAAAACAAAAAACAAAACTGTCCCTACCCTCAAGGCATTTATAAGTTAACCCGAAAGGTAAATTTAGGATTGGAACACATCAGTTTTATAGTACAGCAAAAGCTAGCCTCTATTTTCCCAATGTCTGTTTCTAAGATTCAGACTTTCAGGTAAGTCCTTCTTCATTCACCACAGTGTAAATACAACAAGTCTAGCTGAAAACATCATATTTTGGCAAAGGAACATTATAACTACTTTTAAAACTCCCTCTAAAAGCCAATGTTTGAAAACCCAATATTTACCTATTTCATCTAAGTTCCTGACAGCTTCTGACAGAATCCTATATGTTTCCGACTTAAAGGTTGGAGATGCCTTTATCCACTGAAACCTGTGGAGTGAAAAATATGGATATCACTTTTATGTACACCAAGAACAGATAACTCTAAATTATATAAACTCAAATTAATAGGCTTTCAGAAAATGATTGAGATGCCCACAGAAAGCCACAGTAAGTTCTAAAAAAATATAGTTTAAGTTGCCCATAGAGTAGACTGACAAACATACTAGTGTTAAATCTGCAAAATATTGGTGTTATGGTTTTTCTCTTGATGTACCTTTCAGTAGAATTAATTTATCAATGTCCTGTGCCCATGCCCTGTAAAAATAAAATAAGAGGACAGGCCTCATGGGAAGGAAGTACTGCCCTGACACAATTTCAGGCTGTCTCATGCCTTCCTTATAGCCCTTCTTCGGAAAGTCAACGAAAACACAGTGTTTGCACACCAATCAAGTTGCAGCAGTTAGAGAGGCGCAAATTTCCTGGGGCTAGAGGCATTGAGAAGCTTGTGAAACAAGGATGGGGGAAATAAAGCAGGGGGCAAATGTTATATACAGGAAAAGACAAACATTAAAGACTGCCCTGCATGGAAGGGATGGCGGCATGGCGGAGTGGATGGAGCCCGGGCCTGGCAGTCAGAAGGTTATGGATTCTAATCCTGGCTCTGACATTTGTCAGCCGTGTGACCTTGGGCGAGTCATTTCACTTCTCTCTGCCTCAGTTACCTCATCTGTAAAATGAAGATTGAGACCGTGAGCCCCACGTGGGACGGGGGCTGTGTCCAACTGGATTACCTTGTATCCACCCCAGCTCTTAGTACAGTGCCTGGCACATAGTAAGTGCTTTAAAAATACCATCATTATTAATGTTATTCATCACTTTTATTGCATTTGCATAGGTGGACAAAATCAGCAGTGTCACCGCTAAACATTTCTGTTCAAATAAAATTTAATTAGAGCGATGCTATAGAGGAAAGAACTGATTATGATAAAAAAAAAATTCCATACGTTAAAAGATTGCTTAGTGTTGTACCAGAAGAAGTTGCTCTATTTTATTCCAGAGCAATGGCGAATGCTAAAAGAAGAAGAAATATCTTCTAACAGAAGAATGCAGTGCTGTTTTGGCAAAGTGAGTCATAGCTACTTCTAATGTAGTCTGAGTCCAGTTAAACTGCCTTTCTCCAAGATTGCCAAGAATATATTTTATTTTCACTTTATATTCAGTGGAGAGGCTTTGGAGGCTACATGGAAACTCCCGAATGTGTGTCCAGGTCTCAATTATGGATTGTTCTACTGGATCTTTGGGACATCATTCTTGAGGATTTAAGGAAGCATCTAGGAGAATAGGGCTAAAAATATTGTGAGTTCTCAAAAATTGCTTCATGATAGATGATGACAATACGTGAATGACAAAGGAAATTGATTATTAAAATTAATAAAGTGATGTGATTCAAGTTTATAAGATTCAAACGTATACTATTAATCATACAATAATATTTAGTTCTCGGCATAAGCAATTTGGAATCCCACAAAGAACATAATTTCATAATTAGGGTTAGATAAAAACTCACCAATAAGTTTTTCTTTTTTGCGCCCTCTCCCCGGCCTCTTTGTGGGAATGCCCACAAAGAATTAAGCCAGTTTATCGAAAAACTAAATGATAAACCATTGAGGAACGGTCACTCCTCCATTTTTGGCTCTACCCTGAATTTCCTGCTATAAGAAAAATCAGACAAAAGCAGAAATAATTGCTGAAAATTTGCTGAAAAACAATCTTGATGAGCTCTAATCACTCATTTTGCATTTTCATGAATGGCGAGTAACTCGCTGTTGTGTAAGGAGTATACGTTCACGTATTTAATTGATCCAATTGAAGTGTTTGTGATATTTCAGTGAGCGTGAAACCTGGTAAATGGTTGCACCTGTTTATAATAATTGATTTAAATATTCATGAAAAATGTGTGAGCAGCCATGTGCGTGAGCAAGGATCATTAAGCCAGTCTTAGAATGCTACAAGACCTGTTCTCCTAGTGATCCACCAGGCCTTTGAAACAAAAAGGAAATTAGGAACTGGTCTTTACTTTGAATTACATGAATAGCCAATTTTGCCTTCAGGAGCTGGGGTAGGGAATCGCTATGTGTTCGTAAACAGACTTTTGCCTTCCTCTGACAAGGACGTATTGTTTTGGCAGGTGGAAAGAAATGATCGCTAAAGTAAAAAGCGTGCATGTCATCAGTGAAATCTCTTAACTGACTAAATAAATAGCAGTTTAAGATGTGCGCTTGAAAAATGTGTGGGAATTTAAAAGCGGATAAAAGGATAAAAGCAATTCCTTTCACAATAATTCTATTCAGTCTTAAAGAGGCACTGATTTCTCCATTTGGGGCTGCTCGTTGAAGATATCAAAACTTCTCTCCCAAATGTTTAATACAGCATTCTTTTCCTATCTCTTAGTAGAGTGATCTGCATAGAATAAGTGCTCAATAAACACTACTGATTTATTTTTTTCATTCATGCATATTGAAAAATTAACTTTGCCCCATATTTTTTTTCCAAAAATCTCCTTTCTGCCCCCCAATTTTCCCACAGTACGGGCCCTCAAGTTTAACTCTGAAATTCTCAGTCGGATGTATCATCGCAGAACACAGCTCGACGGATGCTGTATGTGTTTTTCCATTGCTTCTTAACATGTTGAATGAAATGTCCAACCTTCAATATGTACAGATATGTGATCTGGAGCTACTTTACAGGGCATAGCCAACCTCTATGAAACCTACTCTACATCAAATGGCAGGACAAGAGACCAACTACCATACTGTGGAACATAGTCTACTCACCATCACTGAGAAAATGCTAAAAGTAAGATAATTCTGCGGGGCAGAACATTAAAAGATAATGGGATAAAGTAGGATACCTTGGCAAAAACAGGATACCAAGGCAATCTTGTATTGTGATTTTGTTTTGTTGGAAAATCCATTTTTGGTCTATCCCTGCCCTCCCCTAACTACAACATTGAACCTAAATTGGAGTTGAGAACATGGGAATATTAAACAACTACATGCCCCACCATTGAAACCATCCAGAAACCCTGACATTAAGGCATCATTCAATAGTGTTTTACTGAGCACCTGCTGTGTGCAGGGCACTGTACTAGATATTTGAGAGAACACAATAAAATTAGTTGACATGGTCTCTTTCCTTAAGGAGTTTACAATTTAGTGAGGGAGATCCACATTAAAAAGACTGAAGCTATGAACATAGATGCTACTGAGGGTAATGAGGGAGGGAGTCTTAAGTATCCAAACGCTGAGGAGACACTTATTACTGTATTCTACACACAGTAATAATAATGATGATTATTATTATTATTATTATTATGGCATTTTGTTAAGCACTTACTATATGCCAAGCACTGCTCTAAGCGCTGGTGTGGATTCACGGTAATCAAGTTGTCCCACATGAGGCTCACGGTCTTAATCCTCATTTTACAGATGAGCTAACTGAAGCATAGAGAAGTGAAGTGACTTCCCCAAGGTCACACAGCAGACAAATGGAGAAGCTGGGATTAGAACTCACGCCCTCGGGCTTCCAAGCCCCTTCTCTTGCCACTAGGCCATGCTGCTTTCGAACCCTTACAACGCGCCAAGCACTGCATTAAGTATGGAGGTGGATACAAGCAAATTGGATTGGACATAGTCCCTGTCCCAAGTGGGGCTCATAGTCTCAGTGTAAGCACTTAATAAATCACCACGGATTGAATGATGAGGCACAGAAGGATTTCAAAGTGCCTGTTGGTGATGAGGTGATGGGATTAGAAATCAATTGGGGATGCCTCTCTGAGGAGATGCCATTTCAGAAGGGCTTCGAAGATGAAAAAAGCAGTGGACTATAAGGTGTAAATGGGCAGGAACTACAGAACGAGCAAGTGTTCGGGAGCAGGTTTGGACCGAGCTGGACTCAACAAGTAGGGTCATTTCTGTGACATCCACACTTCACAGGTATTTATTTCAGAATTTACGCACAGAGCCGTAATTTACGTACGACTCCGTCGTACTGCGTTCCCCCAAGTGTTTAATCCAGTGCTCTGCACACAGCAGGCCCTTAATAAACACCACTGATGAATCAGTTTCCTCAGACCTCAAGCTAACTAGTAGCAGGAAGATTGGAGGGGGCCCCAGGTATATTTCACAGAAGCAGCTATCAATTAGGTGAAATTCTGCCTGTTTAGGAACACTCATTTCTATTCCTTCCACCACTTGGTCTTCATGACCTATTGTTTTTCAGCCTTGCTATGATGAACTGTGACAAACTGTACTCGTGGAAAATCTTCCCATTGTCGCCTTCAAATCAGTTAACATTAATGCTTAATAATAATAATAATGTCGGTATTTGTTAAGCGTTTACTATGTGCCGAGCACCGTTCTAAGCGCTGGGGTAGACACAGGGGAATCAGGTTGTCCCACGTGGGGCTCACAGTCTTAATCCCCATTTTACAGATGAGGTAACTGAGTCACTGAGAAGTTAAGTGACTTGCCCAAGGTCACACAGCTGACAAGTGGCCGAGCCGGCATTCGAACCCATGACCTCCGACTCCAAAGCCCGGGCTCTTTCCACTGAGCCACGCTGCTTCTCACCCAGGCCAATTCTAGGATTTTTTTTCCCCAGGACTTTCAGAGAAATATTTCCATTTAGCCATACATAAGGTTAGTGGAGGGCAGGTAGGGCTGTGGTGACTTACATTTCCAACAATTAGAAGGCTTCCTGGTAGCTAGAGAGGAGGAGGAGGAGGAAGGGTCTATGACCCAGGACTTGGTTCATCTTCGACATTACCTATTCGTCGATCTAAGGGGCAAGCCCATCTGGGCACATGTGCTTTGCGTATCATAGGAACTCCAACTAACGAACAGAATTAAAATTCCAGATCTTCGGACAAGAGTAATACAGTACAGCAATTCATTTTATCTAATGGTTACAACTTTGTAAACACATTTTTTCCATAATATGCATTTTTGTGATGCATTATGGATAACACACTCATAGGGAATTATTCATTCAATCCTATTCTTTGAGGGCTTACTGGGTGTAGACCACTATTTTAGCACCTGGGAGGGTCCAGTATAACAACAAGATGACAGATTCCCTGCCCACAGTGAGCTTACAGTCTAGAGCAGGGGAATTATGGAATTCTGACAAGGATAGAGCATGATGTAAATATTATTAAATATATATATATTTACTAATATAAAAATGCTATACTATACTATAAAAATTCTATACTAATAAATACTATTGAATGAAGAATGATGTGATGTTAGAAGGTGTTGTTGTTTATAACTACACTGCATTAGTCGAGTGGCGATATGTCGACTCCAAAATGAGTTTTTCCTTAATTATGGGTTCATTTCTGACAGTCCATCACTCTCTGAACCTGCAACACCCTCCTAAAATCACGGCTCTTCTAAGAAGCCTTCCTTGACTAAACCCTGATTTTCCCTACCCAGATTTCTCTCTGCATCACCTCCGCGCTTGGCTGTGTACTCTTTAATAATAATGCTGGTATTTGTTAAGCGCTTACTATGTGCCGAACACTGTTCTAAGTGCTGGGGTAGATACAGGGTAATCAGGTCGTTCCACGTGAGGCTCACAGTTAATCCCCATTTTACAGATGAGGGAATTGAGGCACAGAGAACTGAAGTGACTTGCCCACAGTCACACAGCTGACAAGTGGCAGAACCGGGAGTCGAACTCATAACCTCTGACTCCGAAGCCCGGGCTCTTTTCCACCGAGCCACGCTGCTTCCCGCTGCTTTAAACACATTGATTCTCATCCCAGCTCCACAGCATTTACCTACATCTCGTCACACTCTACTATCTCTCTATCTGTAATTTATTTTAATGTCTGTATATTGTAAACTGCCTGGGGGCAGGAAATATGTCTACCAACTCTATTGTACTGTATTTTCTCAATAGCTTAGTAGAGTGCTCTGCACACTGTCAACACTCAAGAAATATCACTGAGACCATGATTTAAGAGAGTGGAGTGAATTTGACCCAGAAAAATTTCCTTTGTGTTATCAACGCCATTTTATGGGAGTAAATTAACCCCCAGTAATCTCACTGAAATTTTTCTTTCAAACAGTTATGGCTCATCTAGATAAGTATGGAAGAACATTGCTCATTTAAAGAAATATTCCAATACAGGAAAATAATTTATTTCTCTTGAATGGACTCAGATGTGACATGTTATCATAGGGTAGAAATTTGTGATAATAAAAAAAATTACAACTTCCTTGCGAAGATTCAAGTTCTGCATCTAATTAACTCCTAAGGTTATTTACAGTACAATAAATTACCTAGATGAGTTCCTGAAAGTTCATTCTGAAATGTTCCTAGTTCATATACAAAACCCTAATACTTTAGTAAAATTTATTGATATGCATTATGATGACCATAAACTTTGCACCAGTGAGATTTTTTTGAAGACTTTAAAAAGAAAAAAAAGTAAAATGCCTCATTATGAGAAAAGTGCATCTTCCAAGCATAATCGTCAGGCTTGTTCATTTTTTTGCCTTATGAAGTCATGACATTTGACATTTTTTAAATCCTCCCATTTAAAAATAAAATCGACTGTAGCTCCGTGTACTTTCAATCATTAATTATAATAGAAAAGAAAATGGGTCCAAATCTCCATTATAAATCAAGAAAAATGATGGAATAACCATCCCTATTTTTCATGATATGGGATATGATTTTCTTTAGGTCATTTGCAGTAAATGCAGAGCAATGAAAAAGTTAGTCTTTAAAAATCCTCATTGTGCTTCTTACATCGGCCCTATTCTCTCGCTGAAGTCTCCAACTTATTATTAACTTATCATTAACATTATCCAATGCAATCAAAGTCAGCATAAAAATTGTGATGAGCTCCTGATATTAAAGAAAATGGAAAAATACAGTTTGGCCTCAGGGATTTTCAGGAGAGGTTAAGCAAAAGGAAAAAAAATACCTTAATTTCCTTAAATGGGGAGCAATGTTCATTTAATAGAAAGGTAGACAAGAAGTCATTTGTCCAAAAGTTAATTACTTAAAAATGGCAATTCACAGCAAGCTGAATTAGATATGAGCGGTTCTCAGGTATCATTAGCACCATTAGGAAATAGCTCCGACTCTGAATGTAAAGTGGATTTCCAAAGAGCAAGCTCAGTCAAACATTTTAATGGGTATTCAGCAGGCCAAAATACAAAGTGAAGAGAGGTGATTTTAAAGTGGTCTAAATTATTTTTTGCAGCGACAGTGGTCGGACTCAGCTGTTAGCATCGTAGTAACAATGTACAGTCACTCTCTACGCTCCCTCTTAAAAGGATAGCTTCCCATCTACTGGTCTAAAAATGTCAAAACTGAAGACCGTGTTAGTTAACCAGGGCCCTCAGGTGTGACCCCAGTGACCTGAAAGCATAAGCAGCGTGTCTCAGTGCAAAGAGCCCGTGCTTGGGAGTCAGAGGTCATGGGTTTGAATTCCGCTCCACCACTTGGCAGCTGTGTGACTGTGGGCAAGTCACTTAACTTCTCTGTGTCTCAGTTACCTCATCTATAAAATGGGGATGAAGACTGTGAGCCTCACGTGGGGCAACCTGATGACCCTGTATCTCTCCCAGCACTTAGAACAGTGCTCTGCACATAGTAAGCGCTTCACAAATACCAACATTATTTGTAACCCCTTCTGTACTCTCTTCGTGACGATACATTCGATTTCAATCCTAATTATGTGGCAATTCCAACACAGAGAAATTGAGAAGCAGTGTGGCCTAATGGAAAAAGCACAGGCCTGGGAGACAGAGAGCCTGGGTTCTAATCCCAGCTCTGTCACATTCCTGCGCTGTGACATTGGGCAAATCACTTCTCTGTGCCTCAGTTTCCTCATCTGCAAAATGGGGATTCAATACCTAGACTCCCTCCTCCTCCCTCTCCCTTCCCCTCCCCTCAGCACTGTCCTCGTCCGCTCATTTGTATATATTATTACCCTATTTAATTTGTTAATGAGATGTACATCCCCTTGATTCTATTTATTGCTATTGTTTTGTCTGTCTGTCTCCCACGATCAGACTGTAAGCCCGTCAATGGGCAGGGATTGTCTCTATCTGTTGCCGAATTGTACATTCCAAGCACTTACTACAGTGCTCTGCACATAGTAAGAGCTCAATTAATAAGACTGAATGAATGAATGAATGAATACTTAGACTGTGAGCCCCATATGAGAGCTGATTATCTTGTATTTCCCCTAGGGCTTAGTCCAATGCTTAACAAATATTATTATTATTCATGTGAAGGCTTATAAATAAGCTTATTCAGAAAGTCTAAGCTTTGAAATAGTATATAAACTGCAATCTAAGGCAAAATTGGACATTTTAGCGCTGCTTATCTTCCTTCTACATATTTTTACCGTCATTGTGCTATTTATGTGCTGAAAATGAACCATTATCTTCAAATTCAAGGAAATCAAAATGATGATTACAATAATCCCAATTCTCCCCACCGTGAGTTGGGAGTGTCCTCTTATAGCAAGGAACATTTGGTGTGCATCTGAAGGTCAAAAGAATTTATCGAACTTATAGACACTAAACCAAGTGCTTGGGAGACTACAACCTTAGTAAAACGAGGATCTTCCAATTTCATTTGGAAGACAGGAAAAAAAAAATCACATACTGAAAGCCGGATGAAGAACAAGGGAAATGCAGGAAGTATATTCCCCCATCTGGTCAAATAACTGCAGAGGATGCAGAAAGATAAATACAAAAATATAATCAAATATAAAAATGAAATCAATCAGTGGTATTATGGAGCACTTCCTGTGTGCAGAGCACTGTCCTGATTCTGGGTGAGCACAATACGGTTGGCAGACGAGATTCCTGCCCTCAGTGATCATACCCTCTAGTAAGAGATAAAGACATAAATTGCATTCTGAATAGAGAAAATAACCGAGTAGAAAAATAAATACATCAGTGCTGGGGGAACAGGGACTCAGTGAGTATCAAAGCTTTTAGGGAGTACGACTTAAGTGCATAAGTGAAGCAGAAGGGAGGGACAGGGATGAGAGATTAGGGGGAAAAGGAGGCTTGACAAAAGGAAGAATGTCTTTTAGTGGAAAGTCAGGGATTCTGTTTTCCAGCTTCCATTACTCAGGCTGAGGTGTTCCTGTGAAATATTTCCCACTGGGACTTTCTCCTGGATGCTGTATAGGACGGAGTGGGAGTTTGGAGTCCACAGACAGGTTGTGGGACAACCTGATTCCCCTGTGTCTACCCCAGCGCTTAGAACAGTGCTCTGCACGTAGTAAGTGCTTAACGAATACCAACATTACTATTATTATTATTATAGTTCCCAATTCTTCCCCTGACAGATTCTGTGACTTTGACCTCTGCGCACCAGTCTCTCCTCTGTAAAAATCGAGATCATTTCTGCCTCTTCCTACCATCAAAATGTTTAATCAAACAGATTTATTAAGCGGTTACTGTGTGCAGAGCTCTGTACTAAGTGCTTGGGAGAGTACAACACGACAATGTAAGACAAAAATCCCTCCCTGAAATGAGACGATACATTAGGAAAGATATATGAAATTAGAAGTACTTTGCAATCTATTCTTTGAAGTGACGTTTCGAGTACTAAAAATAAAATTTAATAAAAACAAGGGCTCTTCTGGTCAAAATGTGAAAATGTTCTTTAGAAATGCAAGCTCCAAGATAGAGGCCCTCTGGGACTTCCCAATTTTTACAGCCCAAAATGAAGAAGTTGCTTTTACTCAGGTATTCTGAGCCAGACTGGCTATTGCGTGTATAATAATGATGATAATAGCACTAATAATTATGGTATTTTTAAGTGCTTACTATGTGCCAGGCACTATACTAAGCAATGGGGTGGAAACAAGCAAATCAGATTGGATACAGTCCCTGTCCTACATGGGGCTTACGGACTCAATCCCCATTTTACGGATAAGGTAACTGAGGCCCAGAGAAGTAAAGTGACTTGCTCAAGGCCTCACAGCAGACCAGTGGCAGAGTCAGGATTAGAACACATGTCCTTCTGATTCCCAGTCCTGTGCTCTATCCACTACACCATTACCCGGTGGTCGGCTTCATTTTTTTATGGTATTTGCTAAGCACTTACTGTGTGTCAAGTACTATTGTAGGTGCTGGGGTAGATGTCCTTATCCCTCTTAACTGTAAACTCATTTTGGGCAAGGAATGTGTCTACCAACTCGTCGTACGGTACTCTCCCAAGCGCTCACTACAGTAAATGCTCAATAAGTACATTTGATTGATTGATTAAGACAGAAGCAGTTCCTTAAGTCCCTGCCCTCCGCGGGCCTCGCTTCACAGGGAAGTCAGCTGTCTTGGAATTATCTGCTCAGAAATGCCAACGATAACTTTCAAACTGCCTCCGAACAAAAATGAACTGCGATTTCTATCACTCTTTTTTTGAAATGTTTATACATATGAAGCAGCGTGGCTCAGTGGAAAGAACCCGGGCTTGGGAGTCAGAGGTCACGGGTTTGAATCCCAGCTCTGCCATTTGTCAGCTGTGTGACTGTGGGCAAGTCACTTCACTTGGCCTCAGTTCCCTCATCTGTAAAATGGGGATGAAGACTGTGAGCCTCACGAGGGACAACGTGATTACCCTGTATCTACCCCAGCGCTTAGAACAGTGCTCTGCACATAGTAAGTGCTTAACAAATACCAACATTTTTACATATGCCATTCAATCTTGTGCTTCGGTCATGTAGGGTTCATCCTACCGGATCTATCACAAATTTACACCACTAAGAAAAACAACTTAATGGACATATTATGATTTGCTCGATCCAAACTTTGGTACACAATAACCAGATTTTCCTTGCACGATGATTCATTTAGTGAGACATCGTCACACCCAACTAAACTTATCAGCTCACAGTTTATCCACCGAACCTTCATTCACAGTTTCGTTTTCCGTAAGTACAAATTAAATGATTAAACTCAATTGATAAATGGAAAAATTACTTACACCTAATTCCTACTCCTTTTCTTTACTCTCTCACCTCCAAACACAATGTGGAATTGACACTAAAGTCTTCATGGTAAAATCTCATTACACTGTTGTACAAGAGAATTCATTCAATAGTATTTCAATAGTATTTATTGAGCGCTTACTATGTGCAGAGCACTGTACTAAGCGCTTGGGATGAACAAGTCGGCAACAGATAGAGACAGTCCCTGCCGTTTGACGGGCTTACGGTCTAATCGAGAATGGCTGAATGTGCACGAATAGCTTTCTTTAAAATGGACAGGGAGAGTGAAAAAATCGAATTTTGACCCATATCAGCATGGCTTAGTGGATAGAGCCCGTGCCTCAAAAGGATCTAGGTTCTAATCCCAGCTCCTCTACTTTTATGCTGTGTGACCTTGGAGATGTCATTAGCTTCTCTGTTTCTCAGTTACCTCATCTGTAAAATGGAGATCGACTGTGAGCCCCGTGTGGACAGAGAATATACCCAAACTGAAAATCTCCTCCAGTGCTTAGAACAGTGCTTGACCCATAGCAAGCACTCGTGTGGCCTAGTGGAAAGAGCACGGATCTGGAAATCAGGTCATGGGTTCTAATCCTGGTCTACCACTGATCTACTATGAGACCCTGGGCAAGTCACTTCACTTCTCTGTGCCTTAGTTCACTATTCTGCGAAATGGAGGTTAAGCCTGTGAGTCCTATGTGGGAGAGGGTCTGTGTCCTATCCGATTATCTTGTTACTATTCCAGCTTTTAATACACTGTCTGGTATTTAGTAAGTGCTTAAATATCACAATTATTAATATTGCTATTCTTAAATATTATTATTATGATTATTAAACCTAAAATAAAACAGAGGTATTCTAAAATTAGCCAGGGGGTTTCTATCTAACACTAAGGCTAATGTTTGTGAAAGGACTACTAATCCGTTACTAATCCAGGCTCAGCACCTGCTGATGGATGACACAGACATTGTATTTCTGATGTTTTCTAACCCACTCAAATCTTGTCCTCTTACACTGTTGCCTCCTTGGGTGGACCCTGGGTGATCCCTGGAATCCAGAAAAACTCAGAGCGGAATGGGAAACGGGAAAAGCTAGCACCAGAGCAATCAATCTAAATTATGAATTCTTAAAAATGCTGGTAAGCCTGCCCCTCTATAAAGCAGCTGCCAAGCAGACAGTTCCCCAGACCAATCATGAGCTGGGCCTAAGGATAATACAGAATACACAAAACCAACCTATCTCTACTATCTCACCCTGCACTTTCCAGGCAGGTTTGGACAAAGAACACTCAATGCCAATTCCATTTCCATTTGTTTGAAAATGAGACTTACTATTTTATTTTCCCCAAACAAGTATCGGTTTTGCTTCTTGCCACACTGACTAAAAGTCATGCCTAAACACTTTGGAGTATTAACTACGTAAACAGCCTGGACGAATTAAAAAATGATGTTTATACGATCTAGAAAATAGTCTTTCTAGTTTGCTAGTAGTGGTAATCATAATGGAGTGACTACTGAATGCCATTCGCTGTATTAAGCACTTGGAAATAAAACAGAAACACAGATTAAAAACTATTCCTGAAAATATTTCCTGGCTTGTCCTTTCCTGTTGCCTGCCGAGATTAATGATTGAAGGTAGATGTTGATCTGAACATTCTTCTTGGTTCAGGGGAAAAAGCATAGCTCTGGGAATCAGGAAATCCAGGTTCTAGTTCTGACAAAATAATGCAGCAATACAGTACAACACCACAAAATAATACAACACAAAGGATTCATCATGGTATTTTAGGAAACTTTTACTTCAGCAGCAGTGAAGTCTGTATCTCCTTCCATATCGTAAGCTCATTATGGGCAGGGAATGTGCCTGCTAATTCTGTTGTATTAATAATAATGTTGGTATTTGTTAAGCGCTTACTATGTGCAGAGCGCTGTTCTAAGCACTGGGGTAGATACCGGGTCTTCGGGTTGTCCCACATGCGGCTCACAGACTTAATCCCCATTTTACAGATGAGGTCACTGAGGCACAGAGAGTTAAGTGACTTGCCCACGGCGGAGCCGGGATTAGAAACCATGACCGCTGACTCCCAAGCCCGGGCTCTTTCCACTGAGCCCCGCTGCCTCCCAGAAGCTTACTACAGTTCTCTGCAGATTGGAAGACTCATCTATTGATCGATCGATTGACACAGATAGGAAGACTCATCTATTGATCGATCGATCGACGATCCTTCCTGGTGTCTGTGGGTCAGGCGAACGAGGAGACTTGGGAGGGGAATGCCGTCCTCCTTACCCCCACAAAAACTCATCTTCTCTCAGACCCACTCTAGCAGCTGAGGCTGTCCAAGACCCAGGAGCGGCAGCCAGGGAAGGAAAGTCCCTGGCTGGCAAATCTATCTATCAAATTATATTTATTGAGTATCAACGGTGTGCAGAGCACTGAACTAAGTGAGGGGGGAAAACTTACAAAAGAATTAGTAGTCGAGATCCCTGCTCTCAAGAATTTAATAATCCAGTAGGGGAGGACAGGCACTATAGTAAATTACATATAGGAAGAAGTTGGAAAATATAAAGATACGTATCTAAGTGCTGTGGGAGAGTGTCGGCACCCATGTGGAAGGACTGAAGTGGCGATCGGGGAAGATGTAAAAATAGAAATTGATCAGGCAAGACTTCCTGGAGGAGAGGGAATTTTAGATGGGCTCTGAAGATGGGGAGAACCATAGCCCATAGGATGAGAAGGGAAGGGAGGAAAACAGTTTTTCATTGTTGTTTTTTTAAATAGTACTGGGCAGGGAGGTCATAGGGATGGGTAGGGTGAGGATGAGAATGGAAAGGCACAGAAGTCAAGGATAAATATGAAAAACATTGTTGAATCATGCAGGAAAGTGAAGAAGAGGAGTAGAGAGAGATCAGGGATAAGGGAGGGATCTAATCGGTCTGTCAGTCAGTCAGTAGTATTTATTGACTGCTTATTGTGGGCAGAGTTAACTTTGTATGGGCAAAGTTCTGTATTAATAATAATAATAAGAAGAAGAAGAAGAATGTTGGTATTCGTTAAACACTTACTCTGTGTAGAGCACTCTTCTAAGTGCTGGGGTAGATACAGGGTCATCAGGTTGTCCCACGTGAGGCTCCCAGTCTTAATCCCCATTTTACAGATGAGGTAACTGAGGCACAAAAAAGTTAAGTGAGTTACCCAAAGTCACACAGCTGACGAGTGACGGAGCCGGGATTCAAACCCATGACCTCTAACTCCCAAGCCTGGCCTCTTTCCACTGAGCCATGCTGCTTAACAAACACCATGATATTCTTCTTCTTATTTTATTGCTTCCTTAATCCTTAGTCAAAATGAGTGCTTTAGTATACAAAACAGCACAGATGGATGATCCTTTCAAACTGTTTCTGGGCCACTGTAAGGACAGAATGTCGTGCTTAACTATTGCAATCCATTCTCAAATCAACAGAGATCAAAGCCAACACTTTAACCTAAACTGCAATATGTGCACGGACTAAAGGGGAATCCAACATGAAAAGGTAGGGCTTTTAACTCAACAAGAAGAAAATGTTCTCACTCCTAGACATATGGTTTTGTGTGCGTCTGAAAAACATTAGCGTCGGTCTCAGAACTGCCCCCTCTAAGACAAAAGCTCAGCCAACTCAGTGGGATTCTGAGAGGAGAAGAACAACTTGACAAAAACAAAGATGAGAGATGTGAGAAGATGGATAGGATGGATAATATCTCTAAAACCAGGATGCTAGGACAAATCTGACTAAGTAAGGAGCAGGCAAAAGGGATAACCAGCTCAAGTGAAGCTTAGCAGAAACACGAGGAAATTTAACATTCCTTGGTAGGAGTAATTCAAGGATCACAAGTTTGAAATTTGGGATTAGGGTAAAAGAGAAACGGGTGAAATCATTTCATCATAAATAATACGAAGAACCTATGTACCTCTGATACTAGGATTGGAAGTGTAGTGACTATAATTATAGCCAATAACCAGAGGTTATATCTCTGCATACTTTTACAAGTTTACTCAGTCCTAGCAGGGGTCATCATTCACCCGTGCCCTAGATTCCTTTGGTTCTCAGACCAGTCGCAACCCAAACAGAAAATTAATAAACAAATGTACTGCTGGACCATATGTAGAAAGAGTTATGAGCATTTGATTATTTCAGTTCCCAGGAATCATTTTGCAATCGAGGAAGGAATCGTGTAGCCTCGCTTCAACATGCTGGGAGGCATTATGTGAGTTTCATCCCTCAACGCTATGTCTTTAAAAATAGTACCAAGAAACAATTATTCTCTTAAAAATCCCTCTCCTTCCATCATTTCTCTCTCCTCTGATTCCCCACCCTCCACCCATCTCCCACCGCCACATACACACACCCAAAAACACACACAATATTAAAAATATGTGTGTGTGTGTGTATATATATATTCAAAAAGGCATATATTTCTTCAGGAGAAATACCTTCTAAAAACTGGACCTAGAAGACTTTTTTCTATATTCTGAAAAGTTGGCTTTAGGGCATCTGAAATCGCTTAGTGATTCACATGCTTATCCACTTGTCTTTAGAGATTAGACGGAATGGTTGAGCAAGAACAAAGTATTTGAAAAGTATTAGACTGAGCCTCGGATAGGCGATATGGACTCAAGGCAATTTTTTTGTGCTTGAAAGGTTTTGTCTTCCTTGGTGGCAGACTAGATGCTGTTGTTCCCCTACAGGCTTATGAGGTTTTAAAAGAGCTTTTGCCCTGACACCGTTTGACTTTTTCCTATTCTCCCAAGAACGACTGGAAAAGAGAAACCATGAATTACTTCCCATAGGATATTTTGGATTGTCCAATTGCATTAGAATAATTTTGGTGGATAAAATCCACTGGAAATTCAGACCTAATGACATTCTCAGAATCTGTGCAGTGTCTCAATGTCATCTTGAACCATCCTTTTCTATTTAATTACCCATTCCCTCAAAATGATCGAGACCAAAATCCAGCCCAGCAGCTGTGATTTTAACAGTCTGATAAGAACAGGAGAAATGTAGGGATCAACATCACCAAAATTAGAATTATCTGAGGGTTTTTTCTTTTTTTTTTAAACCGACAGCAGATTTGGGCTCTATAAATTACAAAACAAAGTTGACTCTCCATAGAAGTTCACTGAAATACGCAGCTAAAACACAACTGTATGAGGGCCGAAGATTCATTCACATTCAATCGTATTGAAGTGCTTACTGTGTGCAAAGCACTACACTAATTATCTGACTTTTTTTCATTTTTTTAAACCAACAGCAGATACGGGCTCCATAAATTACAAAACAAAGTTGACTCTCCATAGACGTTCACTGAAATATGCAGCTACAACACAACTGTATGAGGGCTGAAGATTCATTCCCATTCAATCGTATTTGAATGCTTACTGTGTGCAAAGCACTACACTAAGCGCTTGGGAGAGTACAGTACAACGACAGACACATTCCCTGCCCACAGTGAGCACCCCGTCTAGACGGGGAGACAGACACTAATATACATGAATAAAGAAATGAAGATGAACATCCACATCATTCTCATCACCATAGGACCCAACAGGGTGATTCAATATCTTCAGATTGTCCATTGTTTTGCAACCTTTTCTCTCCCTGCAAGTTTGGTCAAAGGATCTGGTAGTTGGATCAAAATGTGCTTCTGGTCTTAACTGATGAGAAGGGATTAAAAGCTGATTTCAGCAGATCTTTGTTCTTTTGGCATTTGGTTAACGACAGTCTTGGGAAGCAGCGTGACTCAGTGGAAGGAGCCTGGGCTTCGGAGTCAGAGGTCATGGGTTCGACTCCCGGCTCTGCCGCTCGTCAGCTGTGTGACTGTGGGCAACTTCTCTTCTCTGTGCCTCAGTTACCTCGTCGGTAAAATGGGGATTAACCGTGAGCCTCACGTGGGACAAGCCGATTACCCTGTATCTCCCCCAGCGCTTAGAACAGTGCTCTGCACATAGTAAGAGCTTAACAAATACCAACATTATTATTACAATTACTTTACACCAATTCTCTGAGGGACTCATCTGCTCCGCATGGTTACAGATGCCACTTCTATGTGGATGATTCCCAAATCTATTTCCCTCACTTTGACTTCTCATCTGCCTGCAATCTTGCATCTTTCCTAGCCTCTAGGGCATCTCCTCCTGGATATCTGCTGACAGCTCAAACTCCACATGTTGAAAACAGAACCCCTCATATTTCCCAACATGCCTCCCCTTCACTTTCCATCTTAGTCTCCAAAACCATCATCACTCTCACCAATCCTCAACCTTTTAATAATGTTGGTATTTGTTAAGCGCTTACTATGTGCAGAGCACTGTTCTAAGCACTGGGGGAGATACAGGGTCATCAGGTCGTCCCACGTGAGGCTCACAGTTAATCCCCCTTTTACAGATGAGGTAACTGAGGCACAGAGAAGTTAAGTGACTTGCAACTTTCACATTAAATCTACTGCAAAATCCTGCTGGTTTTCACGCACGTTTCCTTGACCTGCCCCTTTGTCTCCTCCAAAACTGCTTCCACCTTAGTAAAGCTCTAGACTTGACTCAGCTAAACTGTTGCATTAGTCTCCCGGCTTCCATCCTCTCCTTCCCCAAGTCCATACTAGATTCTGTTGCCCGGATCGTCTTCCTGAAACATCGCTTGCTCCACCACTCCCTCTCGTCACGATCCTCCACTGACACCCTGCGTCTCTCTTCATCAAGCCTAAACTCCCTCCGATTGATTGCCGGACTCTCCACCATTTGGACTCAACTTACCTATCCGTTCTTTTCACTGTCAGTCCCCCACCTCGCTACCTTCATCCCCTCGAAGTCAACCATCTAACTAGGTCTTGCTCCCCACTGTTCTATCTCCACCCCCTCGCTCACACTGTTTCCATGGCTTGGAACTCCTCCTTCCCATCAGTCAAATCAATCAACCAATCATATTATTGAGCACTTACTGCACGCAGAACACTGAACTAAGCCCAAGAATACTCCTCAATTGCATTCCAGGAAAATATATATTGAAAAATATGACTTGTGGGAAAACCGAGTACATGTGCTTTATCTGGCAGAATTTAAAGGGAAACAAGAAAGTAAATCAATCCAGTCGGGCAGTATCTTTACTGCATTTACTAAGTTCCTACTTGGTGTCAAACATCTGCCCTAAATGCTGGCGTACATACAAGATAATCACATGGGACACAGTTTTTGCCTGACATGAGGCTCGCAATCTAAGAAGTTGGCAGAACAGGTATCTTATTCCCATTTTATAGATGAGGAAGCTGAGACCTAAAGGGGTTAAATTACTTGCCCAAGGTCACACAGTGGTAGAGTTAGAACTGCAATCCAGCTCTCATAATAATAATATAGTAATGGTATTTGTTAAGTGCTTACTATGTGCCAAGCACTGTTCTAAGCTCTGGTATAGATACAAGGTAATCAGTTGTCCCATGTGGGGCTTACAATCTTAATCCCCATTTTACAGATGAGGTAACTCGGACACAGAGAATATTATAATTATAATAATAATTGTGGTATTTGTTAAGCACTTACTATGTGCCAAGCACTGTTCTAAGCACTGGGACCAACACAACTATTGATTCTATTTAGTTGTCATTGATTCTATTGATTCTATTTAGTTGCCATTGTTTTTACGAGGTGTTCTTCCCCTTGACTCTATTTATTGCCATTGTTCTTATCTGTCCAGCTCCCCCGATTAGAATGTAAGACCATCCAACGGCAGGGACCGTCTCTATCTGATGCCGACTTGTTCATTCCAAGCGCTTAGTACAGTGCTCTGCACATAGTAAGCGCTCAATAAATACTATTGAATGAATGAATGAAGGAATACAACATAAATAGTTTGTCCCACGTGGAGCTCACAGTCTTAATCCCCATTTTCCAGATGAGGGAACTGAGGCACACAGAAGTGAAGTGACTTGCCCAAAGTCACACAGCTGACACGTGGCAGAGCCGGGATTCGAACCCAACATCTTCTGACTTCCAAGCCCGGGCTCTTTCCACTAACATTGAGATTTGCTGCCTCTCAATTATCCAACGTAGATTATTCAGGCAGGTAATCCTTGAAGTATATTTGGTGGGAAGCATGTTGAAGAATGCACATAAGAATACTTCAATTACTTGAAATATTTATATCATTGCCTCAGCTCTTCCTTTCACATTGACTTCAAGGACACAACGTGTATACTTGTACTTTAGGGATTAGGGAAAGTCACTGTGAAAAAAGCCTGCTCTTTCTATTGTGGAAGCAAATTTTTATTCTCCTTTAGCACTGCTTTGGAACAGCTACTGTTCTTACTTTTAAATGCCCTCCCAAGTTACAGATTCTCTGTGAATGTAACTAAAGACACCTATTAGTGTCTGCCCTTTGTGGATTGAATGTTGCAATCACATGCTTCCTGAATCCATTAAACGAAGAACAATCTATTCTTGTTATTTTCACTAGGATTCCAGACCTTTTTTTTTTTTCTTTTGGCATTCCCTTCTTTGTTTAGAAAAGGGAGAACAACTTCTAATTTAAGGGAATGCATTGGCTTTCACATCTGCATTATTTCATGCCAAGGGAGCAAGTGTGCAGAAATTCAGCCCTAAAAAATAGCCTCCTACCTATTTGTCCAGAATAAGTGAATAGGAAACATACTGATTTTATTTATAACTAGTTAGAGTACCTGAGAACCAGTTTATTATCTTGAGGTTGGCACCTGTAAATTACACTACAAGATAAATATTATCACTTCTTAGTTGAATCTGTTTATTTAAAAAATGAAGGGTGAAGGACAGGATTTTTCTCCCCCCAAATTATCATTCTGTTGAAGAATTGATAGCGCATGGTGTGACTATTTTCTCAGGATGTGTTTTAATTTTTGAATAAGCCTCTTGCTCTTTCTAGTGATTTCCAAATACATGTATACACACAGACAGATCGGTCGGAGGAGCAGCATGGTACAGTGGATGGAGCACGGGCCTGGGAGTCAGAAGATTTTGGGTTCTAATCCCGGCTCTGCCACTTGTCTGCTATGTGACCTTGGGCAAGTCACTTCACTTCTCTGTGCCTCAGTTACCTCATCCGTAAAATGGGGATTGAGACTGCGAGGCCAACGTGGGACAGGAACTGTGTCCACCCTGATTTACTTGTAACCAGAAGGACTAGGAGGCTGGGAGGTCAGCAACAGTCCTAAAATCCGCCTTTCCCCTCCATTCAAACTGCTTCACATTAACACAATCACTCATCCTATTCCATCTGGATTACTGTATCCGTCTCTTTGCTGACCTCCCAGCCTCCTGTCTCTCCCCACTCCAGTCCATATTTCACTGTGCTGCCTGGATCATTTTTCTATAAAAACGTTCAGGACATATCAATCTGCTCCTCAGAAAACTCCAGTGGTTGCCCATTCACCTCCATATCAAACAAAAACTCCTCCCCACTGGCTTTAAAGCACACCATCGTGTTGCCTCCTCCTACCTCACCTCGCTTCTCTCCTTCTACAACTCAAACCACACACTTTGTTCCTAGTACCATCCTTCTCACTATGCCTCAATCACGTGTCTGACCGCCAACCCTATCCTAAATCCTGCCTCTGACTTGGAACGCCCTCCCTCCCCAAATCTGACAGATGATAACTCTCCACCCCTTAAAAACCTTGTTGAAAGCACACCTTCTCCAAGAGGCCTTCCCAGACTACGCCCCACTTTTCCTCATCTCCCACTCTCTACGACATTGCTCCCTTTGGTCTTCCCTCCTTTCCAGCCCCATAGCACTTATGTACATATCTGAAATTTAATTTATTTGTATTGATGTCTGTATTGAGCTCATTGTGGGCAGGGAATGTCACTGTTCATTGTTATATTGTACTTTCTCAAGTACTTAGTACAGTGCTCTTCACACAGTAAGTGTTCAATAAATAGGATCGAGTGAATGAACGAGGCTGATACGGTAAACTAGATAGGCTAGGATGAGTGCTTGGATTAACACTGCGGCCGTTTGGATGGAGAGGAAATGGGGGATTTTAGCAATGTTGTGAAGGTTGAACCAACGGGATTCAGTGACAGATTGAAGACTATGTCGGCTGAATGAGAAAGATGAGTTATAGATAACAGCAAGGTTACCAGCTTGTGAGCCAGGAAGGATGGCAATGCTATCTGCAGTGATGGGAAAATCAGTGGGAGGACAAGGCTTGGGTGGGAAAATGAGAAGTTCTGTTTTGTACATGTTAAGTTTAGGTGTCCAAGTAGAGATGCCCTAAAGGCAGAAGGAAATGTGAAACTGCAGAGAGAGAGAGAGAGACGGTCTGGGGATGTAGATTTGGGAATCATCTGCCTAGAGGTGTTAGTTGAAGCCAAGGGTTTAGATAGGGAATAGAAGGGCACCCAGAACTGAGCCTTGAGGGACTCCCACAGTTAGAAGCTGAGAGGCAGAAGAGAAGTTCCCAAAGGATCCTGAGAATGAGCGGCCAGAGAGATAGGAAGAAAACCAGGAGAGGACAGTTGCAGCGAAGCCAAGGTTGAATAATGTTTCCAGGAGTAGGGGGTGGCCGACAATGTCGAAGGCAGCTCAGAGGTCAGGGAAGATTAGGATGGAGGAGAGGCCGTTGGATTTAGCAAGAAGGAGATCCTTTATGACCTTTGGGGGGGGGGGGGTTCTGTGGAGTGAAGGGGACAGAAGCCATCTCCCAAATCTCCAAGATTCGTACACCCCACGTCCCCTTGCTCCTCAGTGTATGGATTCACCTTATCTTGAGACGTCTGGGATCCTCTGATGCACTACTCCTTCTAGGTCAAAGACAGTTGGCTTTTCTGAGCCCCGAATCGGTGCTATGACTCCCACAGTGCCTCTTTTGGCTCTCTGCAAAGAGAACACTTGGTCTGAGGTTTCCATTGAAGCCGTCTGGTCAAGACCCAGTCCAACTAACAGGATGGTAAACACTTATTTCAGCCAGTTGGAGAGAAACAGTCACTGAATGGGCTATGATGTCAGAATGCCAAATGATCTGGGTCACGGGAAGACTGGTAAATATTTATTTGAGCTAATCAGAGAGAACTATGTAGATGAAAGAGCTGAATTACCAGAAGGGTTCACCGCCATCCTAAGCCTGACAATTATGAAGCTTATTTTCCAACTCCGATTAGCTGAAATCAAATGTTGTCTCAGAATACAGCCCATCGACACGATCCTTGGCCACCGTAGAAAGACTGGTTTCAAATTAACGACCGCCTTTCCCGAGTACTAATAGAGCTTTTTCGCATGTCATATATTTCCCAATATAGACACTTCCAAAATATTTTTCGGGGAAGCATCAAAACAAGCACACCTGGGTGTGTACGTTTCTTATCCTCTCCCACCCACGAAATGGATCTGATGGATTTCTGCAGATCCAGTGACTTCACACATATCCTGGAGTAATGATGTCATGTGTCACTTGGAGGAGCCCCATCAAAATCTACTAATCCCAGGATCACCAAGTTCACGCTCCTTAAATATTCATTAAAAATATTGTCAGTCAAACCGAAGATCCAGCAATACGATACCATGCAATATTTGCCTTCTCTCATTAGAGGGCAATAGGGAAGTGATTCCGATATCTAAAACAATATTTGTTGAAACGTCCACTTTTCATTTTGGGCGAGACCTATTTTCTTATACTATTTGTTAAGCCCTTATGTGCCGGGGACTGCACTAAGGACAGATATAGATACAAGCTAATCACGTTGGCCACAGTCCGGGTCTCACACGGAACTCACAGCTTTAATACTCATTTTTCATATGAAGAAACCAAACACAGAGAAGTTCAATGACTTGCTCAAGGTCACACAGCAGGCAAGTGGTGGACCTGGTATTCGAACTCAGGTCCTTCTGACTCCCAGGCCCAAGTTCTATCCACTAGGCCATGCTGCTTCTCTTCTTTCTTCATCCTCTCTCCCACAGTACATCCTTTCCACCCTACTTTAGTAGACTTATACCTAATCTATATCACTATCTGTATTATCAGATTTATGAATTTACAACCACCGTGACTTTGCTTTTCTTCCCAAATTGTAAATAATCTTTGCCTTCTTGTCTCCCCCATTAAATTACTAGCTCCTTAGGGGCAGGGGTCATGTTCTAAGTTCCAGTGTAACTCTTGCACAGGCTTAATACAGTCTTCTGTATAAAAGAGATGTTCACTAAAAAACATTGACTGACACAGCTTTGAAAACAGAACATGCCACAGATGTCATATCTGACTGCTAGAGAAGAATGCCCCAACCACTACCTGCATATCTTTCCTTACATCGGATGTTGTGACATAATCGCCAGCAATAAATTCAGAACCTAGTCCTTCTGTCAGCACAGATACGATGCTGGCCAGGACAAGTGAAAAGAAAAAAAAACATTGATGTCGGTCCAAAGAGCCGTTATCCGGTGGACTGAAATGGGGGGAAAACCAAGAGGAAATAAGAGGGATTAAATGGAGGAAGCAGGAGTCCATTTTTTAAATTATATTTACCTCAGAAGAGGCACCGATGTTAGACTAGAAGGTACATACCCGAATGAGAGTGAACAGAACCAGTAAACAAAGAAGTAAGGGCCGTGCTTGATGGCACCTGTCCAAGGGGATGAATTATGCCTCTAAAATGTATTATGCCTGTCTGCTATGTACATATCTCTTGGCAATCTTCATCGAAATTGCCGATTAGTTTTCACCTAGATCGAGCAATATGGAGAAATAGCAGCAACTGGTTATTTTAAAGTCCTTTAATGGTCATCTAGAGGCCTGTGTTGAGGCCCTTAATAGTTCTGTAATGACTGAGCAGAAAACAGTGGAACATTTAAAATGATCCTAGAAGGCATGTGGCATATGCTATCAGTAAAACAATCACCGTGTCAGATGTTCCCAGCAGCAGATGACTGAATGTCAAAAGAAAAGGTCAAGAAATGTATGAAGAGAGCAGTTTAAATTAAATGAAGAGACTTCTCAGGAAAAGCACAGCTAAATCAAGAGTTAAGTAGAAGATGAAATCTAAGTGTACTCAAAAATAAAAATGTTCAATTTACCCATCGTATTTTTTTCACAGAGATAGTCACTAACATATCAATCAACGTTGTTCTCAAGTTAATAGCTGCATCTAGAAGAAGGAGAAACTAAAGGATATTTCTACACTCTGATAGGAGCTTAGGGAAAAATTAGTGAGGAAGAAGAATATAAAGACTCACTTTAGAATAATAGTAGAAATTAAAATGCAACTGCTTAAATTAGAATCGAAAGCTCTCCTATTAAGTAATAAGGAGCTGGTTTTTTAAAGCTAGTTCTTTAATTTAATGGTACTTGTTAAGTTCTTCCTATGTGCCAAGCACAGTACCTAGAGGATAGAGCATGGGCCTTGGAATCAGAACGATCTGGGTTTTAATCCCAGTTCCACCGTTTGTCATCAGTGTGACCTTGGGTGAGTCACTTAACTTCACTGTGCCTCAGTTTCTTCATCTATAAAATGGGGATTAAGACTGTGAGCCCTTTATGGGTCAGGGACTGTGTCTAATCCAATAACCTTATACCTACCCCCAGTGCTCAGGACAGTTCTTGGCACATAGGAGGCACTTAACAAATACTACTATTGTTAGTTATAAGATAATCAGGGCCCCCACGGCAGGAGGGAGAACAGGTATGGGACCACCATTTTACACATGAGGAAACTGAGGCATGGATAAATTAAGAGATGTGTCAAAAGTCACACAACAGGCAGAGATGGGATTAGAACTCTGAACTCCTGTCTCCCCGTGCCACGCTCTTTCTACTAAGCTATTCCATTTCTCACATTGTTAAAGAGTTCTCAATCCAATCTGTGGTCAAGAAAAGGCAGACTGATTTCCTCTCTGGCAATTGTCTTCTGAAACGTGAAGACGACTGATAGCATTTGAGATCCTGTTACTTGGATTTAATTAGCTATGTAAAATTGGCCGTAACAGGCGATGTTATTCCCTTAGCTCAAAATCACTTTGCCCTTGAGTATACTTTCAATTCAGTTTCCCTACTGGGGTCACTGAACCTCTCTTCCACCCTCACAGGATGGCAAATAAATCTTCTCAGAGTGTGGTGGAAGGAGAAAGTGGTGGAGTCAAGTAGTTGGGAGACATTTAACTTTAAACTTGAAAAAGCAGAAGTCTTCTAAGACCTGTTCTGAAATGCGGTAACGGCCAAAGTAGGAAAACGTTGTTTTCGGACTAGATCAATTTAATCCTCTGGTTTCAGAGTTCCTTTCAAATCCAGCTACCTCATGCAGTACTCTATCTTTGGATAATAATGCATCATTGAAGCATTACAAAAAGAGCATAAAAGCTATTTTATAGCTCTTTTGAAAAACCTACAGTATATCAGTAGGACTGAAAAACTCAATTTTCCCAAATCCCAGATGTTTATGGTTGTTGGTATTTAATCTACATGATTTTCTCAGCTGTGCAATCTTCAGCATATCTAGAAAAATAGCTCGTAAACAGTTTTATGTGCTTAGATATATGGGAACGTGATAAATCATCAATGACCAAATATGAAACTTGGACACAATTTATGCAATACTCACTCTAGCTTCATCACAAACTGACAGAAGAAATATAAACCCTAAAATAAGATGCGCTAAAGATATTGGATAAAAATGAAGCTAAATCCTATTCTCAAATTAACGACTACAGTGTAAATTGCGATACAGTCAAACGCTGCCAGTGTTTCAGCAGCAATGAGTGTGTAATCTTTATTTTGTTTTTATTATGGAATTTGTTTAGCACTGACAATGAGGCATTTGTTAAGCACCTACTAAGTGCCAACCACTGAACTAAGGGCTGGGTTACCTACAGGATAATCAGATTGGCACAGTTCCAGTCTATCTGCCGTAGAGAAACAGTGAAAAAAGCACGAGTCTGGGAGCCAGAAAACCTGGGTTCGAATTCCAGATTTGCCACCTGCTTTCTATGTGACTTTGGGGAGGTCACAACTTCTCTCTGCTGCAATTTCTTCATCTGTAAAATGGGGATTTTTACTTGCTCTCACTCCCTTTTAGACTCTGATCCCTATGTGGGAGAGGGTCTGTGTGTCTGTGCCTGACCTGATAATCTTATACCGAACTCAATTCTTGGTACATTGCGAATGCTTAAGAAATACAACAAATATCACGCACTATGTTGAGTAGAATTTCAACAATCATGTTGTCCCAGGATCTGTTCTGCATGGGATTCATAGCCCAAGCGGGGCGGGGG
Organism: Ornithorhynchus anatinus; assembly: GCF_004115215.2. Lineage (NCBI taxonomy): Eukaryota > Metazoa > Chordata > Mammalia > Monotremata > Ornithorhynchidae > Ornithorhynchus > Ornithorhynchus anatinus. The sequence continues at coordinate 32,255,596 of NC_041739.1, forward strand.
CGGGCGATCATAAGGACTGTTTCTGGTCCACAACAATCATGAGCAATTCTCAGAAAGTTTTCATCCATCTTCTTATTTCCTCCTTAAGATCATCCTCGAAATGAATTCATATTCATTATTACCAAATAATAATAATTACGGTATTTGTTAAGCACTTACTATGCGATGATGATGATGGTATTTGTGAAGCGCTTACTATGCGCAAAGCACTGTTCCAAGCACTGGGGGGTGGGGATACAAGGTGATCGGCTTGTCCCACATGGGGCTCACAGTCTTAATCCCCATTTTGCAGATGAGGTAACTGAGGCACAGAGGAGTTAAGCGACTTGCCCAAAGTCACACAGCTGACAAGCGGCGGAGCCGGGATTTGAACCCATGACCTCTGACTCCCAAACCCATGCTCTTTCCACTGTGCCAAGCACTGTTCTGAGCGCTGTGATAGATACAAGGTAATCAGGTTGTCCCAGCTGGGGCTCACGGTCTCAATCCCCATTTTACAGATGAGGGAACTGAGGCACAGAGAAGTTAAGTGGCTTACCTAAGGTCACGCAGCAGACAGATGGCGGAGCTGGGATTGGAACCTCTGACTCCCAAGCCTGTGCTCTTCCACTAAACTACACTGCTCAGTACGACGATATGTTCTGTGGAAATTTTGCTGTATTCAGAGAAAGAAACAGCCCCTAACGTAGCAGAATTTCAATCTAGGAGACTTTCTTTAATGGTATTTTTTAAGCACTTACTCTCTGCCAAGCACTATATTAGGCTCCGGGGTGGATAATAACGTTGGTATTTGTTACAAAGTAATCAGGTTGGATACGGTCCCTGTCCAAAATGGGGCTCGCGGTCTTACTCCCCATTTTAAGGATCAGGTAACTGAGGCACAGAGAAGTGAAGCGACATGCCCAAGGTCACACAGCAGGCAAGCGTCAGAGCCGAGATTAGAACTCACCCTATCCCGTCGACGATGGACTGGCCCCATCAGAACCGTTCAGTCCCCTGCAGGGCTCGGACACCTCAGACCTGCTGCTGCTGAGCTCCCCTTGGACCAATGGATAGAGCATAGGCCTGGGAGTCAGAAGGACCTGGGTCCTAATTCCGCCTCCACCACTTGTCTGCTGTGTGACCTCGGCCAAGTCACTTCACGTTGCTGTGCCTCCGTCACCTCAGCTGTAGAATGGGGTTTGAGACCGTGAGCCCTACGCGGGACAGGGACGGAGTCCAACCCAGCGCCTGGCACCTACTAAGCGTTTACCGCCACAATTATTGTTATTCTTATTCTGCCACTGGGCTGGACAGCTGCCATTCTGAGACAGGACCACAGGGACTGTGAAGTCACCGGTCCAAGGCTCCTCTCCTTGAAGCAAGACTGACCGCACCAGGACCAGTCAGTCCCCTGCAGGGCTTGGGCTTCATAGAGAAGCAGCGAGGCTCAGTGGAAAGGGTCCGGGCTTGGGAGTCACAGGTCATGGGTTCAAATCCCGCCTCTGTCGCTTGTCAGCTGTGCGACCGTGGGCAAGTCACTTCACTTCTCTGGGCCTCAGTTACCTCATCTGTAAAATAGGGATTAAGACTTTGAGCCTCACGGGGGACAACCTGAGGACCCTGTATCTACCCCTGCACTTAGAACAGTGCTCTGCACATAGTAAGCACTTAACGAATACCAATATTATTATCATTATTGAAGCTGCTGGCAAGGCTGCCGCTGGACTGGCCTCCTGCCTCTCTACGAGAGAATCACAGGGACTCAGTGTCCCCCCCCCCAGTCCCACTGCCCTGCCCTTGAAGCAGATGCAAGTCAGACACACATCCAATAACAATAATTATAGTGTTTATTCATCATTTATTATTTGCAAAACACTGTTTCAAGCCCTGGGCTTGATAGGACACAATCAGACTGAGAACAATCCTTGAGGTTCCTAGTCTAAGGCGAAGGGAGAGCAGCTATTGAGACCGAAGAGACCGAGACTCAGAGCAGTTAAGGGACCTTGAACGAAGTCACTCGTGCCTTGTTCTAGGTCACAGAGCAGGCAAGAGGCAGAGGTGGAATTAGAAACCGGGTCCTCTGGCAGGTCCACGCTCTTTCCACTAAGTCACATCCACCTCAAGGTAGATCGGAGAAAGGTGAGATTGGGGCAGGGGCTCACCAAGAGAATGTACACCCGCATTCCTTGGAGAGAATCAGATCTCGGTAAGATCTCAACGCAGAATGGAAGGAGTATACGCTTGCCGCCTATCTACACTTGATCACGGAGATTAAAGTCAGAACAGTTTTGAATCGGTTTGAGCGTTCAGGTAATAGTACCGAAATAAAGGTAGCCGTAGTTTACTAGACGCAGTGACTTTGTTGGAACATCGGCAGTCAGAATGAGTCGGGGGATTATTTTGATGTAAACGTATTAGATGAACGTGTCTTTATGACCACTTAAGTATTCCTATCCGTCAACCCGCTAGCTAAATGCGCCTTAACTACGCTGTACTACACTGTAGAAACTGACTCAATGGAGAACAAATTCCCCAAAGATTTATGAGGGAAGAGAGATGGAACACCGATAACGACTGACTCATTTAATGTCATCTAGGAGCAATTTATAAAAAAAGAATGTGCAAAGAGAAATTTACACAGAGATTTTGGTTTTCCCTCTTAATCAGGCAAGAGACACAGTTCATCAGTAGACAGGAGAAACAATCTAAGCCCTTGGTTATTTAGTGTCGTATAAACTCTGAAAAGGTACATTTGAAAACATAGTGTTTTTCTGTCCTTTCACTGTTACGAAAGAATAATGCCGAGCCCAACTGATTCCATTCATATACACCACATCATTAGCCATGTAATCTCGTTTCTTAAGTATGTTTCCTTCTTGCCGGTCAGAAATATTCATAATTAAAGCTGCCTGTTTGGCATTTCCGATTCCCGAGGAAAGTTCACTCCAATCCGGCCACAGTTGCTCTGACATAGATACACACACTCTCATCTGTTTCCCTTCAAGTTTCCTGATTATGACTAAAGAAAATGGTATCATAAATCACTGACAAATAAGCAGCTAAAGGCGAAGTATCCAGACATCTAGTCACCAGACGCAAACTCATATCCATAATTGCCTCAAACTTAACAACAAGTTTTGGACAAGGCAGCGTAACCAATATCATCCAATTAGTCGTGCCCGTCTGTAATGCTTCTGCCTGATTTTGAAGCATCTCCGATCGGCCGGGGCTCCTCTTCAACCTAACCACCTTCTGGACCAGTTGGAGACAATCTCTGATCAAATGGGGGCCATCTATCGGATCAGAGTACAATTTTAATCAGATGAAGGACCCTTTCTGATTGTATTGGACCTTCCAATCGAGAGCACGAAAATCACCCGGCCTGGTTTTGAAAGAAGAGAAACCGACTGCATTTTGCCCATCCTCTTTGGAAAGGCTTGTCAACAGGAAGCAGCAAGGCTCACAAGTTTGGGATGGGGGTCAGGAGATGAGGATTTTAATCTCGGCTCTGCCACTAGCCTCCAACTAAAGTTCAGATCCCTCTCAGGATCACACCCGGAGAGTTTCCAGTACTCTACCGGTCTCAGCTTTGAGAGAGACAGTCAAGCAGAGGCAAACCATTCCATGATAGCTTGGGCTAGCTAGTGGAAGGCAATTTGCTACAAGTCAAAACACAACAGTGCAGCATGGTAGAGAGTCGAGGGAGGAGACTCAGGTTTACTGCGCGAAAGGAGGAGATGGTAAACCACTTCTGTATTTTGTACCAAGAAAATTCTATGGATACACTCCCGGAATGACTGCAGACGGAGGTGGGACATTCTGGGAGAGATGTGTTCATGGAGTCACTACGGCTCAGAACCGATGGGACAGCATAATTCAATAGCATTTATTGAGCGCTTACTATGTGCAGAGCACTGTACTAAGCACTTGCAATGTACCAATCAGCAGCAGATACAGTCCCTGCCCATTGACGGGCTTACAGTCTAATCGACAAGACAAGTTCAAATGACGAAGAAACAAGAATTGCAACTGGTTTATTTTCCTGTGAAGTCGCTGTCACCTTCAATGGCACGGTTTGCAAACTGGAGACAATCTTTCATGAACTTCTCTGTGCCTCAGTTACCTCATCTGTAAAACGGGGATAAAGACTGTGAGCCCCACGTGGGACAACCCGATTCCCCTGTGTCTACCCCAGCGCTTAGAACAGTGCTCGGCACATAGTAAGCGCTTAACAAATACCAACATTATTACTACCTGTTCTCCCTCCCATTTAGACTGTGAGCTCTATGTGGGGCAGGGACTGTGTCTGACCTGATTATCTTGGGTCTACAGAAAACACAGAAGCAGAAGCACAGAAACGGTGTGGTTTAGTGGAAAGAGCACCAGCTAGGGAGTCAGAGTCTGTGGGTTCTAATCCCACCAGATCTGCCACTTGTCAGCTGTGCGACTTTGGGCAAGTCACTTCACTTCTCTGTGCCTCTGTTCCCTCATCTGCAAAATGGGGATTAAGACTGCGAGCCCCACCTGGGGCAACCTGATAAACCTCCTGTCTCCCCCAGTGCTTAAAAGGGTGCTTGGCACATAATAAGCACTTAACAAATGCCATCATCATCATCATCATTATTATAATTAACAAATGCCACAATCGCTATTGGTGTCAACTGGAGCTTAGTGGGAGAAAAGAGAGGATAAGTATGTGGGAGTGAGCTGGTTGACTGTTTTAAAGCCTCAGAAGTTTCTGCTATATGCAGGGAAAAAAAAAGGGCAAGCATTGGAGCCCGTTTTCTCCACTAAACCGTGAACTCTTGCAGGACAAAATCATGCCCTTCCCACTCTTTTGTACTGTCCAGTGAACTTAGTACAATGTTTTGTGCACAGAGAAGCTGGATAAATACCATTAAGTGAACGAACGATACTTCCCATTACGTGAAAATATTGTAAGCTCAATAGCAGCGGGGATCTTCTCTGTTAATTCTGCCGTACTGTGCGCTAAGTGCCTAGTACAGCGCTCTGTACATAGCATTCATTCAGTCGGTCAGTCGTATTTCTTGAGCGCTTACCGTATGCAGAACACCGTACACAGCGATTAGAAAGTACAATTCGGCGACAGTTAGAGACAATCCCTGCCTACGCCGGGCTTACAGTCTAGAAGCGGGGAGACAGACATCAAAACAAGTAAACAGGCATCAGTATAAATAAATGGAATTATAGATATATACATTTATACAGAAATACTGTGGAGACATAAATCCCCACCAATCTCTTGTCCACGTCCTGCCAACGGCCTGGAATGCCCTCCCTCATTATTATTAACATAACAGTAATGCTACTCGTTAAGTGCTTACTATGTGCCAAGCACTGGGGTAGATACAAGTTAATCAGCTTGGACCCAATCGCCATCCCACGTGGGGCTCACGCTCTTCTCCATATTCTACAGATGAAGTAGCTGAGGCCCAGAGAAGTCACGTGGCTTGCTCAAAGTCACACAGCGGACAAGCGGCGGGGCTGGGATTAGAACCCATGACCTCTAACTCGCAAGCCCGTGCTCTTTCCACTAGGCCATGCTGCTTCTCAGCAGAAGAGGGCTGGGGCCTGTCGCCCGTCATCGGGGACGGGTTCGTTCGGGATCGGCGTGGTCCTCCCCTCCCCACAGCACTTGTGCATATTTGTGTAATAATAATGTTGGTATTTGTTAAGCACTTACTATGTGCAGAGCACTGTTCTAAGCGCTGGGGTAGATACAGGGTAATCAGGTGGTCCCACGTGAGGGTCACAGTTAATCCCCATTTTACAGATGAGGTAACTGAGGCACAGAGAAGTTGAGAGACTTGCCCACAGTCACACAGCTGACAAGTATATATTATTTATTACTCTATTTAGATTGTTAATGATGTGTATATATCTATGACCCTATTTATCTTGACGATATTGACCCCAGACTAGTTATTTTTTTTTCTGTTTTGTTGTCTGTCTCTCCCGTTTAGACTGTGAGCCCATTGTTGGGCAGGGATTGTCTCTATCTGTTGCCAAATTGTACATTCCAAGCGCTTAGTACAGTGTTCTGCACATAGTAAGCGCTCAATAAATACAATTGAATGAATGAGAAAGCGAGACCGGGAAGGGAAAGCCTAAGTGAGAAGCAGCGTGGCTCAGTGGAAAGAGCCTGGGCTTGGGAGTCAGAGGTCATGGGTTCTAATCCAGCTCTACCACTTGTCAGCTGTGTGACTGTGGGCAAGTCACTTCACTTCTCTGTGCCTCAGTTCCCTCATTGGTAAAATGGGGATTAAGACAGCCTCTCATGGGATATCCTGGTTACCCTGTAACTACCCCAGCACTTAGAACAGTGCTCTGCACGTAGTAAGTGCTTAAATACCAACATCATTATTATTATTATAAAATTTATTCCGCGAAGCCAATTGAATTATTTGATTACTTAGACGCAAGGAATTGAACTCCCTTTTGGGAGGAATAGGATTCTTGGTGGAGTTACAGCTTCCCTACGGGAAGGAATATACTCGCGGGCTACTCGTGCGGGGCAGAACACCTGAGCCCACCCAGGCCGAATCGATTTATGGTTTGCTGGCACGTGGTGAGGCGGCTACCTCTCAGCCATGTGGCCTCCCCTCATGGGAGGAATCCACTTTAGGCCATAAATCCACCTATGTGCTACTCGCCCTTGGTGAGGCGGCTACCTCCCACCATGTTCACGCCCCCCTCGGAAGGAATCCACTTAGGCATTAACTCCACTTATATGCCAATCACACTTGGTGAGGCGGCTACCTCCCACCACGTTCACATCCCACTCGGGAGGAAGAAACGTAGGCGTTAAATCCACTTATGCTTTCTTCACACTTGGTGGGGAGGCTACCTCCCACCCATGTTCACGCACCACTCGGGAGGAATCCAATTAAACACTAAATAACCCTGGTGAAGCATCTGACTTCCAGCCCCACGATCGTCGAGCAGGCCGGGACACTCCCCCGTCCGTCCCACGGCTCCTCCCATCAGTGCAGGCCCAGCGGCCTTCTCACGCTCTGGCCACAGGCGACCCGCGGCCCACTGCCGCCGGTCTCGTTCCTCTGCCCAGAAGGTCAGAGGCCGCAGGTATTTATCACAAGTGTCCTTGGGCCATTGCAGCTTCCGGTCTCAGTTTATCCGATCTCTGCCCTCCCCCCTCCTCCGTAGCTAATTTGATTGGCACGGGGGCGAGGGGCACCTTCTGTATTCCCGGCTTGGGCAGTCCATCTGGCAGTTTGGGTGGTGGGGACGGTATCCCACCCTCTCTTCCCAGTTCTACCCGCTGGCTCAGGAGGTCACGAGTTAGCATTTGACCTGGAGATGGTCGGTACCCCAGAGTCACCTTGGGACACAGCACCCCTCGGCCCTCTCCGTCCGTGCCCACCTGACCCCACCCTTTCCTGTGTGTCCGGCACTGTCCCTCCCCTAACCGCATAAACCGATAACCTCCCTGGCTCGCCACGGGAACCAGAAAAGCAAATCCATGGATCGGGGCAGAGGACGGTTCCTATCTCATGGCCAGGACCAACAGAAAGTGGCCCCCTCGCCGCCCTTAAGGCGTGCCAGGAAGCATTCAATAAATCCCACTGATTGACAAGAAACCTCACTCGTGCGTCTTGATCGGTGTGTCGGCTTTCTCAGAATAATAATAATTATCGTCTTTGAGAAGTGCTTACTGTGTGCCAAGCAATGTTCTAAGCGCTGGGGTACATCCAAGGTAATCAGGTCGTCCCACATGGGGCCCACGGTCTTAATCCCCATTTTACAGATGAGATAACTGAAGCCCAGAGAAGTGGCTGGCCCAAACTCACGCAGCAGAAAAGCGGCCGAGCTGGGATTAGAACCCATGTCCTCTGACTCCCAAGCCCCTGCTCTTTCCACTGAGCCACACTCTTTCCGAAGCAGTCAGTATTGTGAATCGGTAGCAACTGATTCGCATTACATCACAGCCTTCTTTGCGAACAAAAATTAGTTCATGCCAATCCTCTCTTTTCAGAAGCTGGAATGCTGGCCAGGTCTACGGAGCACAAAACAGTCAATCGATTCTATTTAGTGAGCATTTTCTGCGTGCACAGCGATCTACTCAGCACTTGGGAGAGTACAATACAACGGAGTTGGCAGATACTTTCAGAAACCGTCCAGAGGGGAGGACAGACAGTACTTTACAATGCAGATATGTAAAAAAGTGCTGCGGGGGAGAAGGCACGGGGATTATCAAGTGCTTAAAGGAAAAATATGGAAAAATAGAAAGCTAGCCAATTTAGCTCTACGGTGGCTCACTCTGGGTACGAAGACAAATCTGAAATGGAATAGTAGAGGGCGTGATCCCAAACGAGAGGCTAGATAGATGAAGAAGGTATCCCTCACAGGTTTGTTGTAAATGTTCTGTTGTAGCTGGAGACAGAACGCTCTACTAAGTGGAGCACTTGTCAGGCACATCAATGGGTTTTCTTTTCAATTAATCAATGGTATTTATTGAGCGCTTAATGTACAGAGCACTGAACTGAGCATTTAGGAGAATACAGTGCAGCAGAATTAGCAGAGAAGTTCCCTGACGCTAACCTCGGGCAGGGATTGTCTCTATCTGTTGCCAAATTGTAATAATAGTAATAATGTTGGTATTTGTTAAGCTCTTACTATGTGCAGGGCAGTGTTCTAAGCGCTGGGGGAGATACAGGGTAATCAGGTTGTCCCACGTGAGGCTCGCAGTTAATCCCCATTTTACAGATGAGGTGACTGAGGCCCAGAGAAGTGACTTGCCCCCAGTCACACAGCTGACAAGTGGCAGAGCCGGGATTCGAACCCATGACCCGTGACTCCCAAGCCCGGGCTCTTTCCACCGAGCCACGCTGCTTCTCTATACAATATATAATTAAAGATATGTACATAAGTGCCAGAGGGTGAAGCTCAAATGTCCAAAGATCATGGATCCAAGTGCGTAGCTAACAGAGAAGGGAGAGTGAGCCGGGAAAAAGAGAGATTAATCAGGGCTTAATGCTTCGAAGGTGGAGAGAGTGATGGTCTCACATATATGGAGCGGGAGGGAGTTCCGGGCCAGGGGGAGGATGAGGATGTGGGAAAGGGGTCTTATGTGTTGGCCTGAATTATTCAAATGGCTCCCTCACTAATCCAACAATTACCAATTACTTCCTTCCACTGGGTGCTGTGTATGACTGAACTATGAGAAAGAAAAATAATGTGGAGCACACATGTCTTTGTACAGCAATGTTTTTGGAATTAGAACTTGGAAAAATTCCTAATCTTTAAGTCGCCTTCGTGGTTTCCAGACCTGCCAAACACTTCGCAAGAAGCTTCACTACTGAAACACACACACTAGAATGTAAATGCATGAAATTCAACATACAACAGAGCAGTTGATTGTCAAGTTGCTTGGCTTGAAAAGGTATTTGATTCCTCCAACCATGATTCGAATGGTTCTTGTTCCTTGTCTCGCCTGCCCAGATTTTTAAGGGGATTCAGGATTTATAGCCTTGTTAGATTTTATTTAGGAATTCTGAAAGATCTAAGATATTCTCTAAAATCATGAAATCAAGGACACAACCTAGCAATTCCATACTCTGCATCCCTCTTCTCATGTCATTGATGGGGAAAATATGAAAGTGTTAATAATCTTTAAAGGACCCTATCAGAAATGATCCCCATACATCCAATTCTTGAGAGAACAAAATAAACTTTGTAAAACTCAATGCTTGCTTAATACACTCCTGTTGTGGCACTATCTTTTAGAAAATACATAAATCAAGTGATTACACCCCCCCTTTCTTTTGGAAAATTGACCTGTAAGTTACTGGCAGAAAATCAATAAAATCCAAATGAAAAATAATACAGCAATAACTGTACTCGGGCCCAACATACAAACACGAAAAGAGATCAATATGATAAAGACTGAACTCTTGCGGCTTTCTTAGAATGTCAGAACACAATGAAGTGAAAAGGTCAATATAGAAAACTACTCTCTCTGCAAAATCCAAATGCTAATATGGAGCATGAAATATTTCCAAAGATCTTAATTTATCTCCTACACCTAGAAAATATACACATTTATTTTGAACAGGATGTAAACTAGGTTTTATGAGCCCCAAACCATGTTTTGTACGCTGAAAAAGGTGTTCCTCTGTATCTCTAAACCAGAATAGGTAGGCAAGACAAAATATATTCTTTGCATAACTATGTGGAACTCCCTCTCCCTTTTATCTTCAGACCATCACTCTTCCTTTTTTCAAAGCTTTGCTAACATCACACCTTCTTACAATAGACCTCCCCTGACTAACCCTCCATGTTACCACCTACTTGCCCCTCCTTCCTGCATCTGTTATGCACTTGAATGTGTATCCCTTAAACACTTTTATTCTCTCTTCTCCCACACAACACCCGACCCATAACATTTAGGGACATAATCCTTCCATTCTGCCATTTCCCCAGTCATTTATTTTTATGTCAGTCTCCCCAAGTAGGTGGTAAACTCCTTGAAGGTAGGAATCCTGTCTACCAATTCTCTTATCTTTCACTCTGCCATGAGCTTAGGGCACACGGTAAGCACTCAATAAATACCATCCATCGAGTGCTTGTGCGCATTCAGTAGGTGGCTAGGTAACCAAAAACCCTGAAAGGTTCCACACATATTCCCCTATATTCCACATCAACAGGTAGTGTTTGGGCCACCATCACACACATTTGGCTGCCCTGAGGAACCTTCCAAGATCTTCAGTGCATTTCACAGTGGTTTTCTTGTGGTTGGGTCACAGTGCGCACTGCCTTTCTTGACCTCTGATCCCTTCACCAGTGGGTTCAACTAGAATTATTCAACTCGGCCTGAGGATGCGGATAGGTACCAGCAACAAAAGCATATGCTTCTGATCCACCAAAAACTCTGTCTATTCGACCGTCCACCAGTTTGACTGTAGTTTATCCATTCAATCAGCCAGAGACTGCAACATGCTAATAATTATAAACTATTTTTGAGGAGCAGTACGGTAATACAGATTGATAATGAGCCTGAAGAAAACCCAAGTCATGCAGCCATCGAACCTGGGAAGCGCTCGCCAACACCAAAGATTTGCCGCTAATGAATTTCGCTTCCTAGGTGCAATTTTGCTCCTTAGTGATCCCCAGTGGGAAGCAAGTGGGATTGAGAGTCAGAAGACTCCAGATTCTTTTCTTGACTGTTGTGTAACCTTGGATAAGTAACTTAATTTCTCTGGCCCGAGGTTGATCATCTGTAAAATGTGGAGAAGATAGTGGTTCTGGCTCCCTTGTAGACTATAAAGTCCTTTGTGGGACAGAGACTCTGCCCGATAGAGTTATCCTATACCTACCTACCCCAGTGTTTATCACAGTGCTTTCCACATAATTAGGTTTTAGGTAGACAAAGTAGTAGTAAACAGAATCAAGGAACCCAGTATGGGGTGTCATGTTTCATACTGTTGTTTTTCTGCTATTTTTCCCCACCTCTAGACTGTCAGCTTTTTGTAGGCAGGGAATGTGTCTGCTATATTTTTGTACTGTACTCTCCCAAGCACTCAGTACAGTGCTCTGCAAATAGCAAGTGCTCAGTAAATACGATTCACTTATTGGAACGTCAAACTTTATATTACAGATTCAACAGTATTTATTAGGAGTTCACTATGTACAGAGCACCCCATCAGGAAGTGTAAAATTGAGGTTAAAGTTCATACAATCCCTACCTGATACAGGGACTCACAGGGTAAACAATGACAGCTTGGGAGAATACAATACAACAGAATTAGCAGACACGTTCCCTGTCCATAACAAGTCAGAGGACAGAGGTGGTAGAAAGCAATGGACACAAAGGGAAAGATTGGAATGATACATTTGGCAAACTGCAAATCAGGCAGGTTTGGGTGTCCAACCATTACATGACCATGAGACCTGAACCTACCTCAGAAATATATCCAGAACATCTCTCTTGAGCTGTTTCACAAGCTCCATGGCCAAATCATATTCAGTACATTTTCAAAATTCCAAATGGCAGGTCACGATTAGAGCAGAAAGTCTTTATGGGTGAGTCAAGTGGTTACATGATTTACTAGTCACGTGATTCATTTTAATAACAATAATAGTGGTATTTGTTAAACCCTTACTATGGGTCAAGCACTATTCTAAGCACTAGGGAAGATAAAAGAAAATCAGGTCAGACAGTCCCTGTTCCAGAATCTAACTAGGAAGGAAAACAGGTATTGAATCCCCATTTTACAGATGAGGTAACTGAGGCACAGAGAAATTACGTGACCTGTCCAACGTGCACGGCACGTAGAGGAGCCAGGATTAGGACACAGGTCTCCTGACTCCCAGGTTCGTGCTCTTTACACTAGGCCACGCTGCTCCTCAGGGGTAAAAGATCACCATCAGTTGCAACGTCTTCTAATCTGAAGGAAAAGTATACATGATTGAGGGGAAAGAAACTGTAAATGGCTCACGGCCTACCCTATATCTTCTTTTCAAGAGGTACAGAAGTTTAAAAGGTGTGATATCCAAGTCTTAACCCTATTCAACATTTCCTTGCCTTTCCAATTTCTCCTCAGTGATAAAATAAGAAAGAACTTCAAAATATTTCCGTTTCATTCTGATCAACAGATTGGTTTCTGATCAACCAAAGCCACACTAAATAATAAGATCGTGCATGACTACTTTGTTAAATAAATGTTTCTTACTCTCAGAAATTTAGCAGTATGAAACATCCATTCATTTGAACAATAAGAGAGCAGTGTAAAGTGAGGTGAGCGATAGAAGTTCAATTCCCTTCCCTACTCACGTAACTGAACAAAGAAAGCATTTCTATTACGGGAGTTAAATCGAAAGAAGCGACTGAATAATGAGAGCAGAGCATCATCCTGAAAAACTGCCATTCAGTGGGAGGCCCCAAATAACCACAATAACGATGATATAAATCAATAAAAATGGTATTTGTTAATCACACACTATGTTCTAAGCACTGCGCAAAGCACTGGGATAGTTATAATCACAGCAGACACCGTCCTTCTGCCATACGGGGCTTACAGTCAAAAGGTGAGGGAGAACAGGTAATGCTAATACTTGTGGTATTTGATAAGCGCTTACTATGTGCCAGCCACTGTATTAATAGCTAGGATGGGCATAAGCAAATCGGGTTGGACAAAGTCCCTGTCTCATGTGGGGCTCACAGTTTCAATCTCCATTTTACAGATGAGGGAACCGAGGCCCAGAGAAGTGAAGTGACTTGCCCAAGGTCACCCAGCAGACACGCGGCCGAGCCGGGATTAGAACCCAGGTAGGGCTAATGGATAGAACATGGGAGTCAGAAGGACCTGGGTTAATTCCCATTCTGCCATTTGTCTGCTGGGCAAGTTGCTTAATTTCTTTGTGCCTCAGTTACCTCATTTGTAAAATAGGGATTAAGACTGCGAGCCCCATGTGGGCCATGGACTGTAACCTATCTGATTACTGTTTACTACCGTGACTGGAATGTAGTAAGCATTTACCATTAAAAATATTATTCGACCCGTCAGTAAACTGAGACACAGGGAAGTTACGTTACTTGCCCCGTCACAGAGGAGGCCAGTGGCAAAGCAGGGATTATAACCAGCCATCTGGACAGGGACTGTGTCCAATTTGTTTTGCTTGAATCAATGCAAATTTAGTGCAATGCCTGGCAAATAGTAAGTGCTTAATAAAAATACCATTTAAAAAAAAACCAAAACAAATGAAATAAAGTCTCCTGACTCCCAATCTTATGTTCTTTCCACTAGGCCCCGCTGTTTCCACTTAATTTATGATAATTGCAACTCCCCAAACCTAACCACTTTCTGTAAACACATTTAATAAAATGTGTCCCATACTGGGCCCAGCAAATGGTTGAGAAACATGATCTTAAGGAATGGTAAAGTCTTGGCACGCCTTAAGAATTAATCCCTCTGCCCTCCAAAATAATAAGAGAAGGATACTACACACAAGAGATGGATACAAGAAAAAAAGAAAACAATATGGTGCAGATGAAAATGCCTCATATCACAAGAGAACAAATCTGAGTATTCCCAGCTTTAGAGATGTAGTAACCCCTGAAGGGGGAAACTGGAAAGATAACCAAAGCTGTTTTGTCCCTAAAAGAACTAGTTACACTGCATTTACCGTCAGAAGGAAAATTTTTAAAGATGCCCACTTTTATCCTCTTTACTCAGTTTTCCATCCTCTGATCTCATCTGCGACAGCTGCTGCTACCAAATGTAGCTTGGCACAAAAAGCTTTGGAACTCATCAGGTGTGAATTCAGATGAGGCTGGAGGTTCAGAGTTTAGGGATTCCTTAAATGAATTTGGAAATTCACATAAGGTGAGATGGACTTCTGGAATATCATGGGGAATAGGAAATAAAGATAAATTTAAGGGAGTTAATTCTGCTTTTTCATCATCTCTAGGATCGACCCTTTCCTCTCCATCCAGACTACTACAGTGTTGATCCAAGAACTTAGTTCCTGCCTTAACTACTACATCAGCCTCTTTATTGACCTCCCTGCCTCCTGTCTCTCCCCTGTCAGTTCAATACTTCACCCTACTACTCAGATTATAAAAAAAAAAACGCTTTACCATCAGCTTTAAGGCTTTCAATCAGCTCTCTCTCTCCTACCTAACTTCATTGATCTACTAGAGTCAAACCCCCCACACTACACTCTTCTTAAACCAACCTACTCTCTCCACCTGGATCTCATCTATCCTGCTACCTACCCCTTACCCACAGTCTCTCTTGGGTCTGAAACTCCCTCCCCATTCCTATTTGACAATCCACCACTCTCCCCAGCTTCAAATCCCTCCTAAAATCAAATTTCCTCCAAGAGACCTTCCCTACCTTTTCCTTTTTATGTTTTCCTTACCTGCCTTCCTCTTTGAATGGATTTTGGTTTTGGTTTTGTACTCCTTAAGCATTTTGATACTCACTCCAGCCCCACAGTACATATATGCTTCTACTAAATTTCCCTATTTGTCATCTATTTTAGTGTCTGTCACCACTGTAAACGGGAAGCTCCTTGTGGGTAGGAATTAAACCTACCAATTCTGTTCTTTCTACTGTACTTTCCCGAACCTTTAATACATCGCTTGTTCCCAGTAAGCACTCAGTAAATACCTCTGACTGCTGGGATTGGCCAAATGATGACCTATCTCGGAATCCAGGCCCCCATTAACCTTTCATGACCTTGGCTATTATTCTGACATGACATCTCTGACCAATCAGGATGGCAGGTGAGGCAGGGAGAGTCACAAATTTACTAATTCTATCACCTGGGTGGAAGAGAACAGGTAAGGCAGGTAGGGTTGGGCTGAGGGAATTCCACATAAAGCAGGGGTGTGTCAATGGAAGAGATGGTTTCTTAAAAAGAAAAAGAGAATATGTTTTGGGCAGAATTAAGAACCAGTTAGAACTCCTAAATACATTTTTGTTGCCTTGACTTCCTGAATCACATTCTGGAGAACTTAGCACTTGACTGCCCCAATGTAAAAACCCTATGAATCACTCTTGTAGAACACAAACGAGCACCCTGATGACCTGAAAGAGTGAAAATGCTACCTGTAAGCAGGGGTGGAAAGGCAAGTAGAGACAAAAAAATTGAAGGGAAAAAGTAACCTGACACCCTAAATCTGTAAAAGTTGAAATATATTGATAAATTAGTACTAATTCATAAGTGTTATCTGTACAGATCAATGTTCCATACAAGCCCTTCTCCCTGTGCAGTCTTCCCTTCCACACATAGTTGTGGCTTATGTTACTTGATATTCTCATGATTCAGATTTTCTTTGAAAGGGGAACACAAGAATGGCATGTCGATTTTCCAAAATAGCTGGGAAGTTTAAAATATTCTGCGTGTTGCACGGAATGTAGCCATAGTTTGTTTCTACGTTTATATTCAATAATCCTAACATTGGCTTCTAGCATTCAGGAAGCATTAATTTCATCCATTGTTCTGCAGTTCAATTCTAATAGGACATAAAAGTTTAATGTAGTTTGGCATCAATCACAAATGAAATATTTTGAGCCTTAAAAAAACTTTATAGTTGTCCAGTCTTCAGAGAATGATAAAAAATGAGAAACCATAAACTTAGCCATGTCATTATTTATCCCTCTAGAGTTTCAAGCATATGGAACAGCTTCTTTATATTTTACAGTTTGGTGCGCAATGTTCGTAAAGTGCACTTTGAAATTAAACTACTGCACATAAACTTAAAGGGATACATTTTTCATGACTGGATAATTGGACTCATACCTAGAACCAAAAGTGTGCTCTAAAAACCCAAGCGGTATTTAGAAAGGTTCAACAGGTAATAAAAGCTTTGAAGACATCACCAGAATGCATAAATTAATGGATAGAAGACCAGATAATTGTAGCTAGGAGGAACTAAGATGTTTCTACAATCAAATTTATGTCTTCTTAGGTACACGGAGACATGATCCAATAATAGATACTGGGAGACTTGTTTTCAAACTGGACCTACACAAGGGCAACTCAGGAAGGGCTCATCTAGGTCCCTATAGCCTAATGGACCATGAATGCCTTCACGGGCCTCGCCTTCGATGCTTGGAGCAATTGACTCTCATAGCCAGAATAATAACTGTGGCATCTCTTAAGCGCTTATTTCACGACCAGCACTGTGTTACTTTATTTCTCCTACCCGTAATCCATTTCAATTCCTGTCTCCCCCGTGTAGACTAGGTTTCTTATGGGAGGGAACTGTGTCCACCCAAGTCTGTTGCATTGTACTTCCCCATGCGCTTAGTACAGTTCCCTGCCCACAGTAAGCACTCAATAAATATCGTTGATTGATTGATATTAAGTACTTGGATAGATACGAGATAGTTAAGTCACAGACAGTCTCTGTCCCACCTGTGGCCACAGACTGGGTATGAGGGGGACTAGGTATTGAATACCCATTTTACAGATGAGGCAACTGAGGCACAAAGAAGTGAATGGACTTCTATACTGACCCAGATAATGATAATAACAATAATGATAATAATTTTATTATTATTGTGGCATTTATTAAGCACTTATAAGTCAACAGTGTTCTAAGTGTTGGGGTACGTAAAAATTAATTAGATCAGACACAGGCGATATCCCACATGGGGCTCATAGCATAAGTGAGGGAGAACAGGCATTGAATCCCCCTTTTACAGATGAGACTATTGAGGCACAGAGAAGATAAGTGATTTGCCCAAGGTCCCACAGCAGACAACAGGATTAGAATCCAGGTCCTCTGATTCCTAGGCCTGTGCTCATTCCACAAGGCACCTGCCTCTACCCTAGGCAAGCCTGGATTATCAGAGCCACTGATGCATTTCTTATTATAGGTAACACGCCGGGAGCGTTTTTCTTTAAATGTTAAGGACTTACTACCTGTCCAGCACTGTTCGAAGCCCTGGGGTATATACAAGCTAATTAGTGATCCCGTCCCACATGGGATTCACAGTTTAAGTAGGAAGGAGTCCGCTATTGAATCCCCATTTTGCAGTTTAGGACACCGAAGCACAGAGAAGTTAAATGACTTGTCCAAGGTCACACAGCAGGCAAGTGGCAGAGCCCGGATTAGCTGCCCCCATTCGCATAACGAATGCCGTTATCATCCTGGGAGAAGTTGAATAACAGATCCCTAGGCTGTGGCATCTATGAAAAGATGCAGTTCTAGCTATTGTGGGACTGGGGGAACCCGATATGTCAGGTATTTTTAGCTAAGCATAGAGGCTGGCATCTAAGATTTCAGGACCTATGGGTATTGGGAAGGAGATGGAGACAGCCAAGTATTGAGGATCCCTCTGAAATGAGAAGAGTTATTTCACTTCTAATTCTGGACTTGTATCATGGACCCTCACCACTCTTCCCCAAATGAAGAGTAATAATAATAATAATAATAATGATGATGGTATTTGTTAAGCACTAAAGTATGTGCCAGGCACTGTACTAAGTTCTGGGGTTGATACAAGCAAATCGGGTTGGACACAGTCCCCGTCCCATATGAGGCTCACAGTCTCAATCCCCATTTTACAGATGAGGTACCTGAGGGCCAGAGAAGTGAAATGACTTGCCCAGGGTCACACAGCAGACAAGTGGCCAGGCTGGGTTTAGATCCCATGACCTTCTGACTCCCAGGCCCGTGCCCTATCCACTAGGCCATGCTGCTTCTCAAAAAGTCCCAGAAATTATGTAGTCTTCCATTATACCAATATAACTTGCAATATTAAGCACAGGACTTGATTTTAGAAATAGTCTTTAATAACCTCTTTATTTTACTGGTGAGATTTTGTCAATTTATATGGCAGAAAATTTTTATGCTGGATCTAAGTATAGAAATATGTGAATTATCTCTATATATGTGATAAATAGGAATAAAGAGCCTTCATCTGATTAAAAATGATGTAACTGATGATTAGATCAGTGGTGTTGTAGTCTGTCACCCTTAATTTTGAATTTGCACCTTTTATTCTCCTCTCCTTCAGCCCCATAGCACTTATGTACATATCCATAATTTATTTTTACGTGAATGTCCGTCTCCCTCTCCAGACTGTAAGCTCATTGTAGGCAGGCAACATTTCTATTAATCCTGTTATATTGCAGAGAAGCAGCGTGGCTCAGTGGAAAGAGCGCGGGCTTTGGAGTGAGAACTCACGGGTTCTAATCCCGGCTCCGCCACCTGTCAGCTGTGTGATTTGGGGCAAGTCACTTAACTTCTCGGTGCCTCACTTACTTCATCTGGAAAATGGGGATTAAGACCGTGAGCCTCACGTGGGACAACCTGATTATCCTGTAGCTACCCCAGCGCTTAGAACAGTGCTCTGCACATAGTAAACGCTTAACAAATATCAACATTATTATTATTACTCTCACAAGTCCTTAGTACACAGCGCTCTTCACAAAGTGCTCAATAAATATTAATGATTGATTCATTGAGGATAATGCCAAGGTTTATGACATTATCCTACCAGCAGAGGTGAGATGTGATGAGCTTTACTATGATACCGGGAGACTAATTTTAATCCAGCAGGTCCAGATTGCATTTCAGTGGCAGTAAAAAAATTTTCTTGAATCAAATTCTCCCCACCTGCACACAGAAGTGTACTAGACGTTCAGCTTCTTGTATGCAGAGCAATTACGTTAAGCTAAAGTCATTTGATCCTTTCTTCCCACCCCAAACACCACACAGTGCAAGGGAGTTTTTACCTGTATAGTGAGGGATGAATTGTCAGTCGCATATCATTCTTTTACCCACCCCTCCATCAATGGATGTGTCCTACCTTCAGTAACTTCTTCTTCAACTATGACCGACCCCGGCTCCTTTTCCCTACGAGGCGATGCTTCCTACTGGTGCCCTGACTTCTCAATGCTATTCTCCAAGTGATCTGACAAGATTACTACCCTTTTCGCTCAGCACTGTGATGGATATTTTGTCAAAGGTTAAGCTGAATAATTCAGGCATCTTTGAATCTCTGAATGTTGCATTCATCCTATTCCCAGTCTTACATTAGAAAGTTACAAGGATAAGGCACTTAAGCATCATTTCCCCTCACTATTCTCAGGCTAATGTGATACCCTCCTATGTTAAATCAGAGGTATAGAATGTGCCCAGAATCTAGAACCAAGCCATCCTCAGCTACCATAAAAATGAATAGGATTCTGGCTTTTTTTCCAAGTGAACCATAAAAAAAAAAATTGATTTTTTTTTCTTTTACTTGTTGGTGCATTGTGGTCATATCTAATTTTACAAATATGAGTACATTCAGAATCTAGACTAAAGAGATACTCCATGTAACAGAAGAGCATCCAAGATTGTACTCGATTAACAGATCAGAACGTCAATACGTTTTAAAATATTTGATGGGATACATAATTATTCACGCCTACAACTGAGGCAGCTACAATCATTTCATTGGGCTGTCACAACGTTCGAGCCAAATGGACTAGTTCCTTAAAAACTGGAGCATAGAGAGTTAATATTTGGCCAAAGCTTATTTAAATTCCATTAAGGAAAGGCACATGTTCAGAGGCAAGATTAGACTATTTTAATTACAGAATCTGTTAAGTGTTTATTATGTGCCAAAACACTGTGTTAAGTTCTGAGGAAGGGACAAGATAACGAGATCAGACACTGCCCTGGTCACACTTGGGACTCACAGTCTCAGAATCTGGGAGAAAAAGTATCTTATCCCTTTTATACAGATGGTGAAACTGGGGCCCAGAGAGGTTAGGTTACGTAATTTTCATCAGGCTAGTGGTACAATTGGGACTATAACTTCTTGTTGTTTTTTTGACTCCCAATCCCATGCTTTTTCCACCAGGCCTTCCCAAACTATTAGGGCATATTTAGGATTTGTAGGATTGGACTGTTCATTTATCAATGACACATTTTTCCAGTCTATCAAGGCTGGTTCCCTCTAGAAACTCCTGAGGATTCATGCCCTTTCCCTTGATCCTCACGTTTCTCTGCTCCAGGAGGCTGTTCCTTGGGAATGGGAGCAACCCTACCAACCCCGGCTCTAACCATAGACAATAGATTAGTGATTTCGCAAGTATCTTGGCTTTCAATCCATTCCATAGGGATAGTGACCAACTTTGACAGGAGTCTGTATGAAAAAAGGGGACTTGAAGGAGGAGATTTTGATGGGGTAGCGTGGTTTGAGAAGCACGGTAATGGAAGAGAGATATGACAGCATAGGAGAGAGGAGAGGAGTATGTTGATGCAGAGATTGAAGCCAAATCGGTT
Organism: Ornithorhynchus anatinus; assembly: GCF_004115215.2. Taxonomy (NCBI): domain Eukaryota; kingdom Metazoa; phylum Chordata; class Mammalia; order Monotremata; family Ornithorhynchidae; genus Ornithorhynchus; species Ornithorhynchus anatinus. Next base: position 32,276,351 of record NC_041739.1, read on the forward strand.
GGAAGGTGTGCCTAAAGCTTAGTCCCTGCATTGGTGGAGACTCAGTGAGGATTTTATTATTATTAATAGTAATAATAATAATGGTATTTTTAAGCACTATGTGCAAAGCACTGTTCTAAGAGCTAGATACAAGGTAATCAGGTTGTCCCCACCTGGGGTTTACAGTCTTAATCTCCATTTTACAGATGAGGTAACTGAAGCACAGAGAAGTCAAGTGACTTGCTCAATGTCACACAGGGGACAAATGGCGGAGCCAGGATTAGAAGCCACAACCTCCAACTCCCAAGTCCATGCTCTTTCCACTAAGCCACGCTGCTTCTCTCTCTCTGAAGAATGGAACTACCTGCCCAACCAGTAGCTCCGCTCCTTTAAACTGCTCCTCCATGGCCATACCAAGCCCAGGAAGTGAGCATGCTGGAAGCAGTGTCTCGCAGGATAGACCCAAGAAGGGGGTCCACTAATGATCGAAGCAACAGCTCTTCAAATCTTCAGCCCAAGGACTCTGAAGACTCGCTAAAAGTGACTCAAACTTCCCCTACAGACTCTGGGTGAAAGCTCCAGGTGAAAACTCCCCAGTGCTTCGAGGTCATGGCTGGGAATGTGACTCTCTTCCAGATAAGTTCTCTAAATCATTTATCTGCCATACTCCTCTCAATCCAACACAGAAGAAAATGGAGAGGAGAAAGATGAAGCCAACAATAGTATTAATTGAGCACCTGAGTGGACAAGACCACACAAAGCACTTGCAAGAGTACAATAGAAAGAAAAGAAAGAAATCTCCTGCTACTAAGGAGTTGATGATGGAGGCAGACACACACACACAAAATTCTAAAATAGTGGGAGAGGAGGAAGAATAAGGTAGTACAGGTACAAGTAGAAATGTCAGAATTAAAGAGTCGATTAAATAATTGACTCTGTAAATAAATGCACACACTCATCAGGGCCGAGGATTGGATTACTGACGTGGAAAGGGTGTCTGTTGGATCGGCACAACTCAAGTGGGTTTTCGGGGAACTTTAGAAATGGGAGAGCTTTGATTTGATGAAGGGGAGACATATAAGGAAAGAATTGGAAGAGAAAGGAGCAGACTGCTCCCCACATTTACCCTTCAACATTTCAGTCTGCTGGTAGTAGTAACTTCACAAATGAAAGTTTTGGTGGGTTAGGGCAGGGTTGGCTAGGAATATTATCAATTAAAGAGGTAAATGCTTCAGTCTAAGCCCTTACAATAGCAATGATGGTATTTGTTAAGTGCTTACTACGTGTCAAGTACTGTTCTAAGCCCTGGGATAGATACAAACTAATTAGGTAGAACATAATCCCTGTTGGGGCTCACTCATAACCCACCTTGACTATTGAATTAGCCTCCTTTCTACCTTCCTGCCTCCTGTCTCTCCCCACTCCAGTCCATATAATAATGTTGGTATTTGTTGAGCACTTACTATGTGCAGAGCACTGTTCTAAGCGCTGGGGGAGATACAGGGTCATCAGGTTGTCCCGCGTGAGGTTTACAGTCTTAATCCCCATTTGTCCATATGTCACTCTGTGGCCCGGATCATTTTTGTAAAAAAAGTTCTGTCCATCTCTTTCCACTTCCCTAAACCTCCAGTGGTCGCCCATCCGCTTTCACATCAGAGGGAAACTCCTTACCTTCAGCTTTAAAACACTAGATCATCTCGCCCTCTCCTACCTCACCTCCCTGATTTCCTACTATAATACAGCCAGCGCATTTTGCTCCTCTAACATGAAACTTCTCACTGTATTTCTATCTCTTCTAGCTCGTCGCCACCTCTTTGCTCACATCCCACCTCTGGCTTGGAGCTGTCTCCAATATATGGCAGAGTACCAGGGAATGTATACTGAAATACTTCTCCCTGATTTTGAGCATGACGAAGTACTGCCGAAAGAAAAATTTGTCTCAGAGGTGCCAAGGCTGTTTCTGAACTGACCTGGCCTGGCTCCTTTCCTAAAGAGAAGCAGCATGGCTCAGGGGAAAGAGCCCGGGCTTTGGAGTCAGGGCTCATGAGTTCGAATCCCGGCTCTGCCACTTGTCAGCTGTGTGACTATGGGCAAGTCTCTTAACTTCTCTGTGCCTCAGTTCCCTCATCTGTAAAATGGGGATTAAGACTGTGAGCCCCACGTGGGACAACCTCATTCCCCTCTCTCTCTCCCAGCGCTTAGAACAGTGCTCTGCACATAGTAAGCGCTTAACAAATCCCAACATTATTATTATTATTAAAGGCTCTATCTATCAATTGATCATATCTATTGAGCACTTACCATGTTCAGAGCACTCTACTAAGCGCTTGGGAGAGTTCATGGAAATAGAAATTTTCTAAGGGACAATGAAACATTTCCCCCTTTACTTCTTCAATAAGAATGGAAAGGACTTTAATTTGTGTCTTACTTTCAGAAAAGAGAAATAATGAATTAATTGTTGAATGTTACTTGGGTCTGGCATTCACTCTCAGTGTTACAATATAACACAAATGTCACACTTCACATTGTCCCTTCAACCACATCTATTGTTCTAGAAAGAACTTGCAAGTCAGATCCAATTAACAGATAATAGCAGAGGGAACTCTACAGAGCCCTGAACAAAACACACCAAAATATCTTAAACAAATAATTTAATAATAGACACAAATTACACTGTGACTATTCAAACCCTAAAGAATTAGCACTAAGTAAGCTTCTCACTTCACATTAATAAATTTTTTAAACTATTTGAATATCAACACAAGAGGGGTATGAAGAATTTGGAAAAAGGCTCAAAGGGGAACTGTGACGAAGAGTTTAGGATCGTTAAAATAGTGTAAAATAGATCTTCGAAAGAGCTAAAGCCTCAGAGATTATTTAGCCTTCAGAAAAGAAAATACAAAGAGACTAGTATTTATTTTGGTTATTTTATTGGTTTTCTGACATCACTAGCCTTACTGGTTTCTGTCAGCTGAGGAGATATGGCCAGTGTCATATTTCAAAATATTTCTCGCTGACAGTGGGATTGAGGATCGAAAAGACACGGTAAGCACCCTCCTACCTCACCTCACTTTACTCCTTCTCAACCTAGCCCGCACACTTCACTCCTCTGGTGCTAACCATCTCATTTTGCCTCGATCTCTTTTGTCTCGTCACGGACCCCTGGCCCACGACATGCCTCTGGCCTGGAACACCCTCCATCCTCAAATCTGAAAGACAATTACTCTCCCCCCTTTCAAAGTCTTACTGAAGGCATACTTGCTCCAAGAGGCCGTCTCAGATCAAGCCCCACTTTTCTTCATCTCCCACTACCTTCTGCTTCGCCCTGACTTGCTCCCTTTGCTCTTTCTCCTCTCCCAACCCCAAAGCACATATATATAGATATCTATAGATACACATAGATCTGTAATTTTATTTATCATATTGATGTCTGTTTATTTGTTTTGATGTCTGTGTCCTCCGTCCCCCGTCGCCACCCCCGACCCCGGAATGTGAGCTCATCGTGGGCAGGAATTGTCACTGTTTATTGTTGTCAAATGCTTAGTACAGTCCTCTGCACACAGTAAGAGCTCAATACATACCACTGAACGAATGTAATGAATGTACCTATGTGCTTAAGGGGTACAGACTGAAGTGCATAAATGACACAGTGGGGAGATAAATAGGTGGTGCAAAGAGGACTAATTAATCAGGGAAGGCTCCCTGGAGGCGATATGCTTTTAGTCATAATAATAACTATGATGATAATAACAACTGTGGTATTTGTTAAGTGCTTATTTTGTGCCAGGCACTGTACTAAATGCCGGGGGTAGATAAAGGGTTATCAGGTTGGACACAGTCCCTGTCTTGCATGAGGCCTACAATCTTAATCTCCATTTTACAGATGAAGTAGCTGGGCCACAGAGAAGTGAGTCATTTGCCCAAGGTCTCACAGAGGTTTGAAGCCCTGTCTCCTTTGCAAACACTGCTAATTGTCATAGCCATCATAGTAATGATTGGGGAGAAGAGAAGCAGTGTGGTTTAGTGGATAGACTATGGCCCTGGGAGTCAGAAGGACCTGGATTTTAATCCTGGCTCCGCCACGTGTCTGCTGTGAGACCTTAGGCAAGTCATTTCACTTCTCTGAGCCTCGGTTGCCTCCTCTGTAAAATGGGGATCAAGACTGTGAGCCCCATGTGGGACAGAGACTCTGTCCAATCTAAGTAACTTGTATCTACTCCAGCACACAGTAGAGTGTCTGGCACATAGGAAGCGCTTAACAAATACCACAGTTATTATTATTATTAGTCAGTCAACTGTACAGCAGGGCTACTTATTTCTCCGAGATCCTGCTCTTAAAAAGATTATCCCTGTGGGTTATCACTCTAAAATCTCAGAGGGGCCTCTCCTCCCAGCAATTAATGCCTCCATTCTCACCTATCCCAATCAACAATTCCTGCCTACCAACCAGTGAAGAATCTCACATGTGCTAACGGGGTCTAAAGGGGTCAAAACCGATCCCTCTCTTTCCAATGTCCACTTGGGTTCCTTCAGCACAGACTCTTATTGTGCCTCTTCTCTGAAGGCAGCAAAGCAAGGAACACTTGGTGTTCGAAAATGGATGCTGCAGTGAAATATCTCACGCTGAGGTCTAGCAGTCTGGACAATAAAGGTCTTCCATGATGCTAATTTATATGAGGAAATAGGTAATAAGTAGACTAGCATTTCCATCCAATTAAATGACTATTTTCTTTCAAGCTCCAACCTTCTCACAATTATGCAAGATGTCATCTGTAGGGCTTTGAGCATATATATTCTAAAAAATAATAATGAGTTGAACAGGTGAAATGTTAAATGGGGTCAGTGGGTTATCATCTAACAGACAGAAGGTGCAAAGTTTGCGATTGGCAAATCTGCATAGCCAAACGTTTGATCCTCATCTTCCTATCAGGGGGCACCTAGAAGACCGTGAGGGAGAGTTCATCTCGCCTCAATATCAAAGAAAAGTAAGAGGCAGAGACTGACAATGAGAAAGGAAACAAACAGGTGCTGGGACATGTGGTGAAGGATTCTTGTGCATTCAGGCAAAGTCAGTTGCAGAACTGGCAACTATTAGAAGGTAAACCAAGGGAAGAGGAGAGAAATTTTTGTAACTGTTTTTACTTAGAGAATGTCCAGAACTCTATTCTTCTTTTAGTTCCCCTGTTAAAGATTTTGCACTCTTTATGCTTCCCAATGTTCTCAATGAAACGAAGTAACATGCAGCCTTTAAATCCCTTCTTAATGAATCAACACTAATGGTACCTATCCATAAGCAACGGCAAGACCTGCATCTCTTTCTATTGCCTCCAGGAAGAATGCAAAGGCTAATACTGTAGAAATACATATTTGTATTTAGTTAAAAGTAAAAGAAATTAATGCCTAGTACACACGGCGGTACCACTGGTGAAATAATAGCTTGTTGTAAGGAAGTGGTCATTGGAAGCTTGAGACTCAGAGAAATTCCAGGCAGTAATAACTTCTTTCTAACCCAGTGCTTAGTTCAGTGCCTGGCAAATACCAAAATACCATTAAAAGTACCAAAACATTGGAATTCCATAAAAAAACCATGCAGAATTGTAACTATAGTAAACAATTGTACTTACTCTTCTAAGTGCTTTGTGCTTTTAATAACAAAAGTGCTCAACAATTAACAAAGATTGATTAGGAAGGATCTAGAGGGTCCTAAGAAAGGCTGGTAAAATGAGGGGAGTTAGGGAATAGGCTGGAGGCATAAGGGAACATGTCTGCCTACTCTGTTATAGTAATAATAATAATTATAATGTCGGCATCTGTTTAGCGCTTACTATGTGCCGAGCACCGTTGTAAGCGCTGGGGTAGATACAGGGTAATCGGGTTGTCCCAAGTGAGCCTCACCGTCTTAGTCCCCATTTTACAGATGAGGTAACTGAGGCACCGAGAAGCTAAGTGACTTGCCCAAGTCACACAGCTGACAGGTGGCGAAGTGGGATTAGAACCCGTGACCCCTGACTCATAAGAGCGGGCTCTTCCCCCTGAGCCACGCTGCTTCTCTAGTCTCCGAAGCATTCAGTACAGTTCTCTGCACACAGGTAGCGCTCAAACAATACTACTGATGGATTGCAAATCATTTAATTGTATTTGTTGTTCAATCGCATTTATTAAGTACTTACTGTCTGCAGAGGACTGTACTAAGCACTTAGCACTATACAAAGCAGTTAAGCTGCCCCATCGACACCGAGTCATGAGGCCTGTGATCCCCTGCAGGCTAGAGAAGCAGCGTGGCTCAGTGGAAAGAGCCCGGGCTTGGGAGTCAGAGGTCATGGGTTCGAATTCCCGCTCTGCCACTTGGCAGCTGTGTGACTCTGGGCAAGTCACTTCACTTCTCTGGGCCTCAGTGACCTCATCTATAAAATGGGGATTAACTGTGAGCCTCCTGTGGGACAATCTGATGACCCTGTATCTCACCCAGCTCTTAGAACAGTGCTCTGCACATAGCAAGTGCTTAACAAATGCCAACATTATTATTATTATTATTAGACAAATTCTTAAGGAAGATATCACTTCCCCCACAGTTATCTGTCTTGAACTCCTCCCTCTGGACAAGGTTCCTGTAGAGAAGGAAAAGCCGTGTCAATCGATCAATGGTATTTAGTAAGTACTTACTCTATGCCGAGCAATATACAAAGCATGTGAAGGTTTCGGAAATCCAATAGTATGTCACAACTTCTTTTATATCTCTATTGTCCTATTTGTAAATAAATCGATTCATACTGCTTCATTTTGTTAATGTAATATTGTTCTAGGTGGGTTTTAACTAATTCTCTTTTGAGTATTAATAATGTTGGTATTTGCTAAGCGCTTACTATGTGCCGAGCACTGTTCTAAGCGCTGGGGTAGACACAGGGGAATCAGGACGTCCCACGTGGGGCTCACAGTCTTCATCCCCATTTTAGAGATGAGGTAACTGAGGCACAGAGAAGTTAAGTGACTTGCCCACAGTCACACAGCCGACAAGTGGCAGAGCTGGGATTCGAACTCATGAGCCCTGACTCCAAAGCCCGTGCTCTTTCCACTGAGCCACGCTGGCAGAGCAATTTCAGGAAACACATATAAAAGATGCATTGGAAAGCAGAAGATCCCAAATGGGCAATAAGGTACGAACAATAGGACGTTAGATTCGTAGCATAACGGATACATCTGTCAGATACTTATTTTTAAGTGAATTACTATTAATTGGGAGAAATATCATTTCATAATATTCACTTTTTTAAAACTGCAGATCTAGAAAACGGGCAGATCAAATAGATTGATGGGTTCTTCAGTATAACTGACATACGGTTCTCCTAATTAGCAAAGGGAGAGTCAAAAGGAGTCTCTTCGGATGAAATAACTGGTGAAAGTCAGACTTTACACTGCGCTCAGTTCCTTTTTAAAAAGGTCATTTTTGTTTCTGTCAAGCAATAGTGAGAGAGCTCATATCATCACTCTATTCCATCAGTAGAATGAAAAGTTGCATTCAATATAGTCTCTAGTTGTCACTTCTGAAGGAATTCGTGAATGAGTCAAGTGGTGGATGGATGTCAATGAGAAATTAAAAAATATACCTTCGGGCACATTTGAGATTCAATTATGCCCTTAATGTGTCAGTTGTGTGTTTTCTTCTCTGGGAGAGACTGTCATCTCATTTATACCAGCATATGGTAAAATTACCCTTAGAATACGTTTTAATGGTCTTTGCTATATCCTATATTTACTTTAAATTACCTAAAGGGTCTGCTCACCCTTTCAGGGTAAGGGGATACTACAAAATTGTTTTCTCACAAGGAAAAGGCCAATAATGAGCTTTAGAATTTTGTTTTATTAAACATTCGATATTTATCATACATAATTCTGGATTTTCACTCCCTGTGGCTTGCTATTGTAATAAAATCTGTTTTTCAAATTTCATCTGGTGAAGAGTTGGATGTGAACATCTGACAGTCTCTCAAACGCTATCTAGATTCATGAAACTCGGTGATTAGTTTCCCGATGAAGGTAACTGAAGCTGGAAGAGTTGGTGTCTTAAAATCAAAATAAAGATCCAAGTAACTTAACTAATCTACTGAGAGGTAACATAGAGACAGCCGAGTGATTATACGATTCCCCAAAAGTAACCAGGTCTTTCTTATTTTCTTGACACAGAATTGTTGGTCCCATTGAAGTAAACGATCCATGAATACCATAATCTTGCAAGTACGGTCATTTCTGCTACGTTTGTTTTCAGTACAGCATGATGGCAAAGGACAACCCGGTTACGGCTGTGAACTGGTTTGAAATGCATTTTAAGCAGACCAAACTGCTGCCCTGTGAGTATTCATGGTCAGTGATGTATCAGATAAGAGTCAGTTATATCTCAGAGATACAAGATAAGTTCAAAAACGCATTTGTAGTTTTAGGCTTACAAAGTTTTTCATCTTAGAAACACTTTTTTGGACCTTCCACGATTTCAACAAAAGTATCATTGGGAAGACAGTATACTAAGAAATTTGGATAGAGGAGGAGAATTGACAGTAAATCTGGAGAGAACAAGAAAATGATTCTTGTCTTCAGGGAGCCATACATCAAGTTTGTTGTGAGAAGCTGCGTGGTTCAGTGGAAAGAGCCCGGGTTTGGGAGTGAGAGGTCATGGGTTCGAATCCCAACTCTACTACTTGTCAGCTGTGTGACCGTGGGCAAGTCGCTTGACTTCTCTGTGCCTCAGTTCCCTCATCTGTAAAATGGGGATTAACTGTGAGCTTCACGTGGGACAGCCTGATTACCCTTTATATACCCCAGCACTTAGAACAGTGCTCTGCAAATAGTAAGCGCTTAACAAATACCAACATTATTATTATTATTATTGTGGGTAGGGAGCGTGTCTACCAACACTGTTACATTGTACTTTCCCAGGTGCTTAGTACTGTGTTCCACACATAGTAATTGCTCAATGTATATGACTGACCTATTCACTGAAGTGGGGAAGATGTACACGAACATACATTACAGGTTTGGGGAAAATAAAGAATATACATAAGTGTTAAGTGGAGGGGGGGGATGAGGGTGAGGGAATAAGTACCCATATTCTTAGGTCATGTGGAAGTGCTGGAGTGACAGTTGGTGAGGAGATGAGAGATCAATCAGGGAAGACCTCTTGGAGGACGGATGGAGAGATATCCCTGGATTTTTATGAACTTCTTTATTTTTCTGATTTTTATGAACTTCTTTCTCTCACCCCCAGTGTGAGAAAAGCTATGTACTATTATAATTGCGTTCAACTATCTTCCTCCTCTCATTGAAACAGTAGTTGATACCACCTTAAGGTTAGATGAAAGAAAGATTTGGGGTAAAAAAACTATTGGGATATAACAAGAATAATAATAACAAGAATAACAAGAACATTTGTTAAGAACTTACTATGTGCTAAGCACTGGCATATATGCAAGGTAAATCCAGTCCCACATTGTGCTCACTCCCCATTTTTGCAGATTAGGGCACTGAGGCCCAGAGAAGTGAAGTGACTTGCCCAAGGTCACACAGCAGACAAGTGGCAGGGCACCCAAGTCTTCTGACTCCCAGGCCACAAATACCGCAAACTTTTTCCCTATAGATCATCACCTACCAACTCACAGCTGATCAGCTACACAAGCGGGCATAAGCAAACCTAGACAAAGGTGGCGAGCCATGTGATTCTCATAATTGTGTTTGATGCTGCTGCTAATGCCTGGTGGTGTTTACTCTTTTGCCTTGCCACATGTAGGATCAAAAGTGGCTAAAACACACTCACTTCGGGTAGTCTCAACTAGTGCCTAATACTCGGATCTCCCTCAAATCCTTGAACTACTTAGAGGTGCCGCTGAGGCACCACAAACATAGATTTGCAAGAGGCACAAACACTCCACAAGAAGCAGCATGGCTTAGTGGAAAGAGCGTGGAGTTGGGAGTCAGAGGTCATGGGTTCTATTCCCAGCTCTGCCACTTATCAGCTGTGTGACTTTGGGCAAGTCATTTAACTTCTCCGGGCCTCACTTACCTCATCTGGAAAATGGGGATTAAGACTGTAAACCCCACGTGAGACAACCTCATTACCTTCTATCTACCCCAGTACTTAGAACAGTGCTTGGCACATAGTAAGTGCTTAACAAATACCATCATTTTTTTTTATACTTGCAGGGCCATCTCCCCAACTGCCCATCCTTCCCCTAAGCCATTAGTAGAGTGCTCTATGTACAGTAGGTGCTCAATAAATATGATTGACTGACTACATTCTTCGACGGCATTCTCTTGTGCCCTTAGGACAGAGTGAGCAGAGATGAGATTGATTCTATTTAATAATGTTGGTATTTGTTAAGCGCTTACTATGTGCAGAGCACTGTTCTAAGCACTGAGGTAGATACAGGGTAATCAGGTCCCACGTGGGGCTCACAGTCTCAATCCCCATTTCCCAGATAAGGTAACTGAATCCCAGAGAAGTTAAGTGACTTGCCCAAAGTCACTCAGCTGATAAGTGGCAGAGCTGGGATTAAAACCCAGGACCTCTGACTCCCAAGCCCGGGCTCTTCCCATTGAGCAACGCGGCTTCTCTATTTGCAGGTATTGAAGACATACAAACGATCTGCAGACATCATGTCTATCCTCCTTAAATTGAAAACAAATGGGCAGCACAGGACATATCAAACCAACCAACTCTGCTGACCAAAAGTAAGTTTTCTGAGACGTATTTAAAGATAAGTAATGTAAGTCAAGTAAAGTAAGAAAGTTATATTTCTTAGTGCCTGCTATTCCCTGGGCTCGGCACTTCTCTAGACCGTAAGCTCGTTGCGGGCGGGGAATGTGTCCTTTCATTGTTGTATTGTACTCTCCCAAGTGCTTAGTACAGTGCTCTGCACATAATAGGCACTCAGTAAATACTATTGAATGAATGAATGAGCACTGAGACACTATATAAGGCACGGAGAAGCAGCGTGGCTCAGTGGAAAGAGCACGGGCTTGGGAGTCAGAGGTCATGGGTTCGAATTCCAGCCCCGCCACTTGCCAGCTGTGTCAGCTTGTCAGCTGTGTGACTTTGGGCAAGTCACTTTACTTCTCTCTGCCTCACTTACCTCATCTGTAAAATGGGGATTAAGACTGTGAGCCCCATGCGGGACAACCTGATCACCTTGTATCACCCCCAGTGCTTAGAACAGTGCTTTGCGCATAGTAGGCGCTTAACAAATACCATCATCATCATTATTATTACTATTATAAAAGACCTAGTGCTTTTTCCCCTGATTGAAAACTTTATACTGAGGAGTGAAGGAATCACTTGCTAATTGTTCTTATTCATTCATTCAGTCGTACTTACTGAGTGCTTACTGTGTGCAAAACACTGTACTAAGCTCTGGGGAGAGTATACTATAACAGCAAACGGCCACATCCCCTGCCCACAACGAGTTCACGCAAGAATCAGAGCAGACTGACCCGTAAAGAGGATGGATCCTCTCGATCGTCTGCGTGTTGAGGTCGGGGAAGGTGACGACCAACTCTGCTGTATTATGTTCTCCCAAGAGCTTGGTACAGTTCTCTGCACACGCTGATACGATGAGGAGAAGGAAGAGGGAGGAGCTAGAGATCGAGAGGCCAGAAAAGAGATTAATGCAATAATCTAGCAAGACCAGAAGAGTGAGAGCAGTTTGGTTGAAGAGGAAGGAGCGAATCTGGGAGATGGGGAGAAAAGTAAGTAGGCAAGTTGCATGAGAAACCTCGTAGTGATAATCCAAGTTTTCTATTTAGCAACATTAGAGGCTACATTTGTTTGCAAGCTTCTTGTAGGCAGTGAAAGTGCATCGTACCTCTACTGTATCTCAAAAGCATTCAGTACAGCACTTACACTCAGCAGATGCTCACTCAATACCATTAATGGAATTGTTACATATTTCCTGCTGTAACTTCAGAATACACTAGTTGAGAGAGTGAATTTTCTTCACAATGGATATGAAAAGTATATAAACACTCAGCACAAGTTTTGTTGTACCTTAGAAGTTATTTCTGAGTCTTAGAGAAATGTTTTCGTCTTAGAGAAATGTTTTCTACTCCCTCTTTCATTCCCAGGAATGTGATATACCGAAAGATGTATTCCCCACATGAAATAGCTTTCCTGAAACATCTGCTGCCAAGAAAGTTTGTTTGGAGCTGAGATGATGGATGAATTTTTGACAGGTAATTGCAATTCAGATCAGATGCAGACAGATTTAGTCCCTGGAAGCTCCCAGTTTATTAAAATCACCATTGATTTATTTAACCACTCCCTGCCTCCAAACTTCCTCTCATTCCGACGATCTTTGGGCATTAATAATTTAGCATTGATGCACATGGGCCCATCTACTGCTCATGATGTGTTGGGTATTGGAAGAGTGTGCCTCCTAAAATAAAAGTCTTAACTGGGGATAAATTTGCAAAATTAAGCGAATTTATGATAGCCTCTATGAAGGCTCCACTTATAAAAGGGGCCTATCACCAACCTCTATTCATTTACTTCAATATATTTTTATGAATTGATTTTTTTTTTACTTATTTGATGAACTCAGATTCATTATTCGTTGCCTAATTTTGCATCTTTTACTTCGACTATATGCCCCAGCAATTTCATTTTGTCAAGTTTTCTTATCCCCGGATTCTCTATTTCCTATGAGAAGGTACCTTGTATATTTTTTGTTTTGTTGTTTTTAAGGAAAGGGTGCCTTGGTGACTGAGAAATTATATTTATCTCTGTAGCCTACAACCATTTTATGAGAGAGATGGTGGGATTCTAGGATCCCCGATTGATGGCATTGAAGTAAATTATGGGGATTTAATCATCCTCCTTCTTTAGACTGTGAGTCTCGGTGGGATGGAGCTGTGTCCAACCTGATTATCTAGTGCCTGGCACAGAGTAAGCACTTATGATGTAAATAAAAAACAAACAAACAAAAATCCCTACTCAGTGCATAGGAGGGTCAAAAAGAAGCAAGAAATAGATTCCCTGACCCTCAAGGAGCTCGGTGTCTATTAGAGGCAATATGAAGACAAAATTAATTTACCGGTAATAGAAGCAAGAGTAAGAACGAGGACATAAAAGGAAGTAGAACAAATTATATTCAGAAGGAAGAGCTATAACTGTAATAACTGTAATAATTGTGTTGGTTATAACACAATCAGGGAAAGATGGATAATGGCATAAGTGAAAATATAACAAATAAATCAATTAATCAATTGTATTTGGGTGCTCACTCAGTGCTCACTGTGTGCAGAGCACTGTACTAGGCACATGGGAGAGTACAAAACAGGAGAGTTGGTAGAAGCCTTCCCTGTTCCAAAGGAGCTTACAGTCTAGAGGGGTAGTGGGTACATGAAATGAACCTAAGTGCAATCATGGATGGCTTTAAATACGTGAATATTGACATGACATTTAGGATAGGAGGAAGTGAATCAGTAAATTCACACACAGATAAGAAATCTGTGTGTGCATATAAGTAAATATACGTACATTTAATATATACACATACATATGCATGTTTTCTACAAGGCTAAAAGTCAGAATTTGCAGTTGCCAGTGAAACTATGATTCAAGATGAAGTAAAAGTTGTTTTGTTTTTTTTTTTAATCATAAAAGTACAATTGGCAGACAGAAAGCATGTGCTTGTCTAAAAGCTGAAGGATTGCACAAGGGACAATCTCTTAATGCAGATGAGACAATCTGTCTTTGCTAAAGAATGTTCTCTTTGGGGAAAAAAATAGGTTCAATTTCAACACTCCACAAGTGATAAGTGAAGCATTTCAAAAATAGAAGCTCTTAGATGTGTTGATGAGACAATATGTCATTGCTAAAAAATTTCTGCTTGAAAAGGCTAAATTTCACCCTGTCCCCACATGCCAGTTATTTAAATTCCTACAGCTGTGTTGAGCTAACAAGCCTTATGGTTCTGGCTACAGAGGGACTTATTTTGTTCCAGCTCCTGGAAATTAGGTGAAAAGTAGAGGACAAAAATAATTGATTACTGACAAAGTACATGGTCCAGGGGTCTCAAAATGAGGTGTTAGAATCCAAGATTTATCTAGAAATACAGGATATTGAGAGCTCAGGTACTTCATTCCTTAGACAATTTTTTTTTTAAAGTTTTCCCATGTATGTACAACCCGGGCTAGAGATCAATTAGGAGGGTGGATGGTCTGGAATGCCCTAGGTTAGTGGAAGGAGCATGGAGCTGGATGTCAGGAACCCAGGATTCTAATCCTAGAAATCACAATCCCCTCATGTGGAAAATGGGGTCGGGGCCTGCTCTCCCCATCTCTTCGGTTGATATTCCCACATGGAACAGGGACTTTATCCAATCTCTTCCAAGAGTTCTTCCCTAAGCTCATTTCCCCTATTTCCTCTCCCTTCTGAGTCGCCCTTGTCCTTGGATTTGGACCCTTTATTCACACTTACCGTCATCACTCACGTACATATCCATAACACATTTTAATGTCTGTCTCCCAACCTAGACTGTAAATTCCTGTGGGCAGGGAATGTGTCTACCAACTCTGTTATAGTGTACTCTCTCAAGTGTTCGGTACAGTGCTCTACCTGCAGAAAGTCCTCAATAAATACAAGATTATGAGATTCAATCAACTTCCTCTACCTGAAGCGTCGAGCAGAGTGTTTGGCATATAGTAATTGTTCAGTAAAGAAAATGACTAATTGGACAATATATTGGCCTGCGCAGGATGACTGGGTAGAATACTGAGGCTTGGTTTTGCTTGCAGATATTATAGCCCTTCCTAAATGATTACGGCAATTTTTTTTCAGCTGAAAATATTTTGAAATGATAGCAGCATGCAGATGAAGAAAGAAAATTGCAGATTTTATTCAATGTTTTGATTTCCTTATCCAATTATAAGTAACAAATATGTTGTGAACAGAGAGGAGAAAACTCTGATGCCAAAGGAAATGTATATGGAGAAAAAAATGGAGTTATTTAATGTTCCCTGGATCAGCACTAATAAAAATAATGGCAGACTGGAGGCTATTTGCTAAGGCTTTTCTGGGATTCAAGGGTCTTGGCATAATTTCAAACTCAGATGACAGGATTACAATTACATTCACAGATGTCAGCATTGTGGAAACAAAAAAAAGGCAAAGTGAAACTAAGGAAGGTTGTTTCCTAGTTTAATAATAATGATGGTATTTGTTAAACGCTTATTACGTGCCAGGCACTGTAGTAAGCACGGGGGTTGATACTAGCAAACCGGGTTGTACGCAGTCCCTTTCCCACATGGGGCTCACAGTCTCAATCCTCATTTTACAGATGAGGGAACTGAGGCACAGAGAAGTAAAGTGATTTTCCCAAGGCATGACAGCAGGCAGTGGTGGAATCGGGATTAGAACCCACGACCTTCTGACTCCCAGACCCACGGTCTATCCACAGCGTAGGAGTTGATGAAGTCGCATTACAATCAATATGGATGGGAAAAATTAACACATCAATTTATATCTTTTAATTTTTCTCTCCTAAAATCGGGAGTGGATGGGATATAGCTTTGAGATGTTAAAATATAATTCAATCCCACTCGGTTTTTATACCATTTGTGATATTTTAATTAGACGATGTGCTTTGCTGAATCAAAATTTATTTCCTGGCTATTCATTTCTTTAATCAGTAGCAGTACAAAACTATTTCAAAACTGCAAATAAAACCTTCTTACCACCCTTTGGCAGATGACGGCTTTGGTGCTTTCTGTTATTTGATTAGAAAGAATGAATCACAAGCGGACCTGCTTTTATCGAATAAGGAGATTTTGGTAAAGTTTTAATAGTTGAGAGACTATGTAGTCATGTGATGTGGTCAGAATTTACCATAAAAGGCTTCAGGGCCATGTGACCTCTTCAGCTGTAATCTCCCACGGGTTTAGTACAGTGTTGTTTAGTACAGTGTTTAGTACAGTGAGCACAGTAGGTGCTCACTACATACTATAGATGAATCAGACATGTTGCTCTGCACGTGGCAAAGCAAACTAGCCCACGTTGGCGGCTTCCAAATATAGAATTGCCTTGAAATAGGGGTTGTAAAACCCTGGGTTAGTTGGATTGTGAAATACTGGACATATGAGACGGAGACTCAGAGATCATAATACTCACAGTATGGCTAAGCAAGCATTTGACTTTATAATGTCACTGCTTTGGGATGGAAGAAGGATTCTTTAGGATAATTGCAGTCAATCCGTATACACGTAGCTGGGAGAATCAGTGACAGAACGTGGTGTAAAGGAGGAATAATACCACAGCAGCGTCCTTCTGGCTTGGAGAAGCCCAGGGTTTTCAAGCGGACCTCCTGCTCTCACACTCTTTCGGGTTGTCTGGTGTCAGCTGCAGCATTTCTGGACCCAAGGCTGAGGCTCAACTCCTTAGATCTTTCTATGTTCTAATATACCGTTTGACTGGTCAAGCATAGGTGAGCAGCTGGGCCTCCAGGTTTCTCGGTCCACTAACTTGGAGGGCAGCGTGGCTTAACGGAGAAGCAGCGTGGCGCAGAGAAGCAGCGTGGCTCAGTGGAAAGAGCCCGGGTTTGGGTGTCGGAGGTCATGGGTTCGAATCCCAGCTCTGCCACTTGGCAGTTGTGGGACTGTGGGCCAGTCACTTCTCTTCTCTGTGCTTCAGTTCCCTCACCTGTGAAATGGGATGAAGACTGTGAGCCTCACGTGGGACAACCTGATGACCCTGTATCTACCCCAGCGCTTAGAACAGTGCTCTGCACATAGTAAGCGCTTAACAAATACCAACATTATTATTAGTGGATAGAGCCTGGGCCTGGGAGTCAGAAGGCTTCTAATCCCAGCTCTGCTACATGTCTGCTGGGTAACCTTAGGCAAGTCCCTTAACTCCTCTGCGCCTCAGTTACCTCATCTGTAAAAAAAATGGGGATTAAGAGTGTGAGCCCAATGCGGGATAAGGAATGCATTCAACCTGATAACATGTTGAGAAGCAGCATTGGGTAGTGGATAGAGCAGGGGCCTGGCAGTCAGAAGGTCATGGGTTCCAAACCAGGCTCCACAACCTGCCTGCTGAGTGACCTTGGGCAGGTCAGTTCACTTCTCTGCACCTCAGATACCTCATCTGTGGCATGGGGATTGAGACTGTGAGCCCGTGAGTGACAGGGACTGTGTCCAACCCAATTTGCTTTGTATCCACACCAGCACTTAGTACAGTGCCTGGTACATAGTAAGCACTCATTATTATTACTGTTATTGTATCTACCCTAGCGCTTAACAGTGCTAGCCGCATAGTAACCACTTAAAAAGCACCATAATTATTATTAATTATTATTAACGCAAAGCACATCTTACCAATTGTTTAACATCTCTTCCTGGACTGGGCCCATTCCCTTGTCTGAAGGACTTCTAAGGCTAAATATCAAAGTCCTATGGAAACAGTGTGTGCGGACCCAGAAGGTGCGTTCAGCTCAAACCCCCACATTCCTCTGGCTAAGCCTATACTTTATTCCTCGAATACAATGTTTTTGCGCTAGGATGCCGCCTACATGGAAGAACGGCACCTCAAAAATGGTAAAGGCTCTGGAAGAATCGATAAAAGACAGAGTAATCAAACACCATTCATCAGTATTAAACACCATCCATCACTATTTAAACACCTAAATCCTAGAGTCACGACTGTGTTATCAATCAAGTTAATTAATTTCTTGGAGCTTCCCAGAGCTGTAGGAAGGAAACTGCAGAGCACCTCCCAGGAAACCCTGAGTTAGCTGAAAAAAAAGGCTTTCCCCGTTTCTGAAAAAGGTTTTGGATTTCCCAAAGCTTTTCACAATTTTCTGCCCCCTTCCAATGTACAATACTAAATGGATGTCACAAATTTTTCTTAAAAAAATGTTACTACATGTGGTGTGGATACAAAACAAATCGGGTTGGACACAGTTCCCGTCACACTTGGGCTCACAGTCTCAATCCCCATTTTACGGATGAGGTAACTGAGGCATGGAGAATTGAACTGATCTGCCCAAGGTTACTCAGCAGAGAAGGTGTGGAGCCTGGATTAGAACCCAAGGCCTTCTGACTCCCAGGCCCCTGCTCTATCCACTATACAATGCTGCTTCTCAATATGTTATCAGGTTGGACACAGTCCTTATCCCACATTGGGCTCACACTCTTAATCCCCATTTAATAATAATAATAATAACGATAATAATGGATGGGGAGATGTCTCTGACCAATCAATAGTATCCATCATTATGGGCAGGTCTGGTCTACCAACTCTGCTATATTGTACTCTTAGTAAAGTGCTCTGCACAAAGTAAGCACTCAGTAAATATGACTGATTGATTACATTGAGCACCTGAATTCAGAATGAGCAGTTAAATAAAAATAAACGGAAATTGAGATTAAAGGAGATTTCATGTTAGGGGACAAATTCTTGACAGATGGTGTCAAAATATATTTAAAGAGACAATAGTTGTTTACAAATAGGACTGTTCCTCAAGACAAGGAGGAGTTTCAGAAGGCATCGGCAAAGTTTGATTTTACAGGGGATGGCAATCCAAATCCAAAGCTAATTTTGACCCATACTAAAAATCTGCAGAATATAATCAGAAAGAAGGTAGGAGGTTGAAATTGTTATTTGAAACGGGACTAACACTTGTTTACTCACTCTACCCCATAGCACATATAGATGAGCAGCATGATAGTGACTAGAGCAAGGGCCTGAACGTCATGGGTTCTAATTCATTCATTCAGTAGTATTTACTGAGCGCTTACTATGTGTTGAGCACTGTACTAAGCGCTTGGAATGTACAATTTGGCAACAGATCCCCACTCCACCACTCGTCTGCTATGAGATCTTGGGCAAGTCACTTCACTTCTAGTGCTTCTGTTACCTCATCTGTAAAATGTTGATTGAGGCTATGAGCCCCATGTGGGACAGGGTCTGTGCCAAAATGATTTTCTTGTAAGCACCGCAGCACTTTATGTCCGCCACAAAGTAAGCACTTAACAAACATCACAATTATGCACTGCCATTTCCCCAGTCTGTAATTTATTTTCATATATTTCTTTCTCCCAGTAGATTGTAAGCTCCCTGAGGGTAGGGATCATGTCTTCCAACTCTGTTGTATTGCTCTTAGTAGTGTTTTTTACAATGGCCTGCACACAGTATGTGCTCATTAAACAGTCTTCTAGACGGTGAGCTCACTGGGGGCAGGGATTGCCCCTCTTTATTGCTGTACTGAACTTTCCCAAGAGCTTAGTACAGTGCTTTGCACATAGAAAGTGCTCAAAACATAAGATTAAATGAGTGAATTAAATAGCATTACTTGATTATTCACTCATTCGATCATACGTAGTAGCGTTTACTGTGTGCAGAACACTCTACTAAGTGCTTGGAAAGTATAATTCAGCAATACAGACAGAAAATCCCTGCTCATGCTGGGTGAGAGGAATGAAAGCAATTCCATTCGGTGCCTCAAAATAAAGGCCAAGGAACAGTGTTAAGGCAGAAATATGTCCAGAGTCACATATACATCCAAGCCTTTGACAATGAGTTCAAAGATGGAGGCAGTCACTCTCGGTTTTGCCTGAAAAGTTGTCCAAGTCTTTTTGTATGAAAAAGTATTTTTTACAGATAATAATCATAAATTGGTAGTAACATTTTTTAAAGAAAAATCTGTAATACATCTTCCTGATTACAAAAACTTTTTTGTATTATAGGTATATGATGTGAATATGTATTATGTCCCAAGGAGTTTATTAATTCCTGTCCACAAGACCCTTTGGTGACAAATAGTAAAACCACGGCTCTGCACTGAATATAATTCATGCAAATGTACCAAATCCATGATTTGTGATCACAGATAAAATGCAGAATATTTTTTCAGAGGATACACATCAGATGGGATATGTCACAAACAAAATTAGGTTAACCAACCAGGGATTTGGAGAGAAATTACATTTAATATAGATGTGACCTATTAGTGTCTACTTCCATGAGCTTAGACAAGTAAACATGAATACAGGAGCATCATTCGTGAATGGGAAACAGAAATAAAGAGTGAGAAATGGTCCTAACTGATCACAAATTAATTATAATAAAAGAAGGAACACTGTAACACTGTAAAATGTCAATGCTGAGAGTTGCTGCCCTTCTTCTCTTTTCCTCTTACTTCTATCTCCAGCTTAATTTCTTTCCTCTGCCTTCGAGCACACTCCTAACAGAAAGAAAAAAGAAGAAAAAAGGCCGCTGGATCCTGGGTTTTTTTGCTTCAATTCCCTGCTACCCTTTCTCTCCATATCGTTCAAGTGAATCGGATGCACAACTACTCTTTTTATTGTCATTTTAAAAAATGTATTATGGCATTGGTTAAGCACTTACTGTGTGTCAAACACCACTCTAAGTGCTGGGGTAAATACAAGTTAATCAGCTGATTAACTTGGACACAGTTCTTGTCCCACGGGGCTCACAGTTTAAGTAGGAGAACAGATACCGATTTTCCTTTCACAGTTTAGGAAACCGAGGCACACTATCATCAGTGACCTTCTCATTGTCACATCAAATGAACCCTCTTTTACCTTAATACTCCTAAACCTTTCAGCCACCTTTGAACTAGTTGAACACTGCCTCCTTTTGGAATTGCTAACAATTTTTTGGTTATTTTTTGATGGTATTTGTTTCTCACTTTCTAGTGTTCTAGTTTCCTAAGTTTTGGGGTAGATACTTTATGCTTTACGATCAGTTTGTACACAGTCCATGCTCTGAATTTCCTCACTCAGGGATCTTATCAGCCCGCTTGGCTTCACCTACCACCTCTAGTTGGATGACTTCTGAATTTACCTCTCACTCGTTAAATTTTATATTTTTTCCTGCCTGTAGGACACACGTCTATTTGGATGCCCTTCTGGCACCTCAAATTCAAAACATCAATAAGGAAACTGTTTATTTTCCCTCTTTAACCTCCTCCTCTTCCTAACTTTCCCATCTCTATCAATATCTCCTATCCTGTGCCAGAAGTCTACCACATTGATTTCCATCCTCAATTCCTCCCAGCTCGCATCAAATCACCTGCTAAATTCTGCATGTTCTTCCTCCATAATGTTTCCCAAATCCACCGCTCTCCCCCAATTACCTCACTGTCTTCCCATCTTTCAGCTTCTCCCCATTTTAATCTACATACAACATGGTTGCCCAAATCATCCTTCATTGCTTGTTTGTTGTGGGCAGGGAACACGTCTAATAATTCCCTTTCACTGTACTCTCCCAAGCACTTAGTACAGTGCTCTGTACGTGGTAAGTGCTCATTAAAGGCCTTTGACTGATTAGTTACTACTCCTCAAAGACCTCCAGCGGCTATGCCTTTTCTACCCCACCCCACGGAAATGCCTTTCAAATAGGCTTCAGGGCTCTCCACCCAGTGTTCCACGATTCTCTTCATTGGGTGTTGCTCTCCTCTCAAACTCACCTTCTAATTGTAACTCACTTTCGACCGTGCCCCCTTCCAAATTTGGTCTGGAATTTTCTTCCCCTTAAATTTGTCCAATCCAGGTCTTCCTGCTCCAGAGCCCTTCAAGCAATTCAACTTTCTGCAAGAAGCCTTCCCCAATCAAGTCACTAATTTCCAATGCTCCAAGTCATGTCCACCCAACAGCCACCCTGAGCACTTGGATGTATTTGCTTGTATCCCATCTTTGGACTTTTTTATATTCGCCTATGCCCTCAATTATCTATTCGGCTATTGCCTTCTGTTCTACTATTGTGTTCTTTATCTTCTTCCTTCTTTCTCTATTTGTAAATAAATTAGGTCCCCTTGTCCCTGCATTAGATTGTAAAACACGGTCCATTTTGCTTCAGTGTGACCTACAGCAAACAGCATAGTGGTGGGAGTCAGAGGCCCTGGGTTTTTATCCCAGCTACGCCACTTGAACTTGGGCAAATTAATTATCTTCTCTGTGCCTCAGTACCCTCATCTGTAAAACTGGGATTCAATACCTATTCTCCCTCCTAATTAGACTGTGAGCTCCTTGTGGAACCTGATTATCTTGTACCTACCCCTGTGTTTAGTATAATACTTGACAAAACAGGGAGCACGTTATTATTATTATTACTTTGCCAAACATATATTTCAGTACTTCTCACACAGTAGGAGTTCAATAAATATCATAGATTGAATTTAGTCAAACATACCAATACATTTAAGAATTTCTATTTTGCTTTACCAAAGAACAATTTTAACTGTGATACCGAATGAACTATACGCATCATACACACACAAACACATACTCTTAAACTGAGCACAGAAACAACAGAACAGCTAAAATGAGTCGATTATAAAATGAAAGACTTGAAAGGGGAGAAAGGGCAATGTCTTTTTTCAAAAGAGTGATGTATTCCTGATTCTAAAGATGTTTAAAAAAATCAATAGCTTTCGTACTTCTGCTGTCATCTCAAGCTGATAGATTAATATTGCTGTCATTGTTCCACCTGTCCTGATACTTCACAACTAATACTGAAAAACACACTCTTTCTTGTCTAGTGCATTCCTGCTCGTGTGCAATCACCCTGAAGAGATCAATACCACGGGAATATCGACGTCTACATTTATATCTGTTGCTTAGATGCATGGAAGGAATGACGGGGCAGTATTCGCCCGGGAGCTCATGAAGAGGTTTTAGATAAAAAGACAGCCGCCCGGCTAGAACAGAGGACTTAATGGCAAATGGGAAATCAAGCGTGGGCAAATGTAAACACGAAATACCACCTGGCTTGTTCACTACCCCGCAAATCTGGTTCTGTTTATGGTTCAGAGCAGAATTGGGTTCTAAAATTATGTTATTGCCATTTCAGGTCATCTTGTGCATCCCAAGGTTAATAGGAATAAAGGTGCAGCTGCTATTAACACTCTGGCATGTCATGAATGTTGAACTTTTTTCCCTTTAATTGTCTCTCCGTCACCAGGAATATTGATTAAATGAATTTTCCCTGTCCCTGAGGAGTTTGGATAATTGAGATGTGTGTGTGTGTGTGTGTGTGTGTGTGTGTGTGTTTGTAGTTGTTTTGTAGATGTGCATGTGTACGTTGCAGCATTGGAAGGAGGCCTTCCTAAAAATTTCCATCGGGAACTGAAGAAGTCCATCAAAAATAACCTACTCAAGGTACACAAGAATATTAACTCTGTCTATTGACTCCCAGCCTATGCATAATCGGTGCAAATATTCACACCCACTGTCAGTGCTAGACATGGGCCAGTATTCCCAACTGGCAAGTAGTAATAATGAGAATAATAATGGTATTTGTTAAGTAAGTGCTTACTATGTGCCAGGCACTGTACTAAGCTCTGGAGTGGAGACAAGCAGATTGGGTTGGACACAATCCCTGGCCTACATAGGGTTCACAATCTTAATCATTTATTCATTCAATAGTATTTATTGAGCCCTTACTATGTGCAGAGCACTGTACTAAGCGCTTGGAACGTACAATTCGGCAACAGATAGAGACAATCCCTGACCACTGATGGGCTTACAGTCTAATCGGGGGAGACAGACGGACAAAAACAAATCCCCATTTTACAGATGAGGGAACTGAGGCCCAGAGAAGTGAAGCGACTTACCCAAGGTTACACAGCATATCACTGGGGGTAAGTACTTGGGAGAGTAAAATTAGTGGACAGGATCCTTACTCTCAAGTTCAATATCTAGCTGGGGAGACGAACTAAATTACAGGCAGATAGAAGTAACAGAGAAGAAAGCTACATATGTATGTGCCACGGTGGAAGGTGTCAGCATCCCAAGTGCTTAGATCACAGAAACGCCGAGTGGCCACTGAGGACAGGTAGGGTGGAGAGATGAGAGTATAATCAGGGAAAGCCTAATGAGGTGGCTCTGCCACTTCTGCTTTGTCACCTTTGGCAATTCACTTTAACTTCTCTGTGTCTCAGTTTCTTCATCTGTAAAATGAGGATTCAATATCCGTTCTCCTTCCCACTTAAACTGTGAGCTCCGGATGGGACAGGGTGTGTGTATAGTTCATTCATTCAATAGTATTTATTGAGCGCTTACTATGTGCAGAGCACTGTACTAAGCGCTTGGAATGAACAAGTCGGCAACAGATAGAGACAGTCCCTGTCATCTGACGGGCTTACGGTCTGTCGGGTGTATAGTGTATCTAGACTAGCATTTAGTATGGTTCTTGGCATGCTGTAACATGAGAAGTAGCGTGGCTTAGTGGAAAGAGCCTGGGCTTGGGAGTCAGAGGTCATGGGTTCTAATCCCGGCTCCTCTGCTTGTCACAAGCTGTGTGACCTTGGGCAAGTCACTTAACTTCTCTGGGCCTCAGTTACCTCATCTGTAAAATGGGGATGAAGACTGTGAGCCCTACATGGGACAACCTGAATACCTTGTATCTACCCCAGCGCTTAGAACAGTGCTTGGCACATAATAAGCGCTTATCAAAAACCAACATCATCATCATCATTATTTAACAAATTCCACAATTTTTTTTTTTACAAATGTATTTTTTATATATCTTGATTGACTGTAAGCCCATCATTGGGCAGGGATTGTCTCTATCTGTTGCCAAATTGTACATTCCAAGTGCTTAGTACAGTGCTCTGCACATAGTAAGCACTCAATAAATACTATTGAATGAATAAGAGGAGTGCTTGATAAAGGATAACTTGCTTAAATCTTAAAATTGAACTTCTATACCCAACCCCCACATTTTTTTCAAGGGACCTTTTTTAATTTTACTCTATTTTAAAATGTCTTAATATTAACAGCCAGGAAGCTAATAGGATTCTTATTGAGCCAAAGGAAAGCAAAAGTAAATTAATTGCCAAATCGTGCCCATCTGTTGAAGGCAAAATTTAACTGCTCAACTCTAAACTCGCTTATTCAATAATCGAGTACGCATGAGAGGACATAGGATTTGGTATCGATCAATAAATTGTATTTATTGGGCACTTACTATGTGCAAATCACTGTGCTAAGCACATGGGAGACTACAATACAGCAGTTTTATAGAAGTATTCTGTGTATAGGAGCATACACAGATGTCATCAGTTTAGGGCAACACAGAAACAGTGTCCTGTTTCTGCCTCATAAGGCTTACAGATAAATGGCCACTGTCCTTGGTAAAATAGTGGCCATTGTCATTGTAAATTGGCAATAAAATACACCAGAGCCCCTTTAAAACCTGATTTAGTGACCATTGACAGCCACATTATTACAAGCAATCTCCCATCAAAAGGAACACTTCTAAATGTGGATTATGCTGGAAGGGAAGGTGATTTAGTCATTCCTAAAACTACCCCTGTAGTACAGAAATTCGAAGCTTTGACCGCTCAACCTATTTAAAAGTCAAAATCATTCCTGTTTGGTGAGTGGACTCTGTCTAATGTATATCACAATTCTACAATAGGTTAAATATCTCCCAAAATAACCTCTTTATTCAGATTACCTCACAACACAGCACCATAATAACCGCTAGCAAGCAGGGAATGTGGCTTGCGGTCTTACGCTGTCGAGTCATGTCCGACCCATGGGGACATCACGGATGCATCTCTCTCAGAATGCCACACCTCCATCTGCAACCATTCTGGTAGTATATCCACTGAGTTTTTTGGTGAAAATACGGAAGTTGTTTACCATTGTCTCCTTCCGCGCAGGAAACTCGAGTCTCCGCCCTCGACTCTCTCTCACGCTGCTGCTGCCCAGTATAGGTGATTGTGACTTGTAGCAGATTCCCTTTCACTCCCTAACCACTTGCCCAAGCTAGGAATGGAATGGATATGCCTCCGTTTGACTCTCCCTCCCATAGTCGGGACTGGTAGAGTACTGGAAACTCTCCAGGTGCGACCCTGAGAGGGGAGGGAATGTATCTACTGACTCCGTTAGATTGTACTCTCCCAAGCACTTAATACAGTGTTCTGCATATAGTAAGTACTCAATAAATGTGACCAATAATATGCTCCTTAAAAAATGTAGTGTCATGAAAGATTGCACCAAGGAATGTCTTCTACATACTTACATTCCCAAACCAGCACGGATATGATGGCTAAATACCTTCTTCTACATACTTACATTCCCAAACCAGCGCGGATATGATGGCTAAATAGCTTCAGTTATGTAAACACGCTGTGAATCTTTCAGTCACTCACTTCCTCCCTCCTCCTTCCCCTTTACTATTCCTAGGGACAGTCCTAAATCCAGTGCAGCTCAAAACTGCCCCTTCTTTCCCTAACCTCTTATCGCTCCACCCCAGATTTTTTCCTTTGTAATAGAACACATTATACGGTTCCTGCTGAAGCCATGTACTATGTCAGTGAGTTAGTCAATCACATTTATTGAGTGCTCACTGTCTGCAGAGCACTGTACTATTACTATAATACTGATGGCACTTGTTAAGCGCTTACTATGTGCCAAGCGCTGTTCCAAGCGCTGGGGTAGATACAGGGTAATTAGGTTGTCCCACATGGGTCTCACAGTCTTAAACCCCAATTTACAGAAGAGGTAACTGAGGCACAGAGAAGTCAAGTGACTTGCCCAAAGTCTCATAGCTAATAAGTGGCAGAGCAGGGATTAGAACCCATGACCTCTGACTCCCAAGCCTGTGCTCTTTCCATTAAGCCACGCACTTGGGAGAATATGGTATAACAGAACAGATGCCTTCCCTGCCCACAATAACCATGTCTGCAGCCAACAGAAAAGAGACAGGAAAATGTTCATGGACCCAGTTGTGTCCACCCTCCTCACCCAAGCATTTAGGAGCCAGTTCTTTTCTACCCAGCAGTCTTCCCCCTTGCTACTAGGTTGACTCTAACGATCCATCTTTCCCATTTGTTGAAGTGACAAATATGTAAAGAAGAACAAGCAATAAAATATTATCTTTCCACAGTAAAGTATCAAGCCGAACAACATGCATGTGATTTAACTCCCTTTGCCAACAGTGATTCAGAATAGGAGTTTTCCAACAGCCAAAAAAATTGAGATTTGGAGACTTAGGGCGTTGGAATTTGTAATCTTTTACTAGTGATTTTGTTTAGGTCTTGCACCTTCTTTTATTTAATTAACTTATTGGAAAACTCTCTATTGATCTCTGAAGAGGAAGAGAGACAATTAGAAGTAGGAAATAATCCAATAGGCGAGGAAGCTCTAAAATAACTAATGATATAGGTTGTGGCTTCAGAAAAACTTGTGTCTCTGTCCTCCATCTATATTGAATAATAATCAATTCTCATAATAGTGATTTACTTGACACCTCTCTTCCAGAGGATGTTCCGGTGCTTTGGATCAGAGGAAAGTGGTATTACAGTTCCCGCATTCTTCCAGACAGTCAAAGCTAGAGTTATGAAAAGCATCTGGGCTAAAAGAATAACACTGGCTCAGTATATGTTGCCAAAAATTCTGAAAAAAATTTTGGAGAAGCAGAAATTCCCTTGGGAACGTCTCAGAAATAGAAGAAAAGACTCCTTTCTTGTGGAAAACAGATTCAATACGCACCTTAATTTCCTTCCACTTAGTCCACTGCCAGAAGGTCAGCAGATCAAAGATGCCAATGAAGAAGGTAAATATAATCCTCCCAGATTGGGAAGTTGAGTGTTAATTAATAATTAGTTTTGTGTGTATTTGTGTATGCATGTGTGTGTTCCTTATGTATCATGTGTAAGCTTTTCCCTGGCAGTAATTCAGCCCTTCACCTCACTCTTTTCCTACTTTTCACCCTCATCCCTTGTGGTACTATCCAGGGAAAAAGTGTTGGAAGCAAATCGATGTCAGCACAATCTCTAAATTATTATATGTCTACCTTACAGGGTGCTTAGATTTGAATTAAGATACAAAATATGAGAGAACCAAGAATGATTTTCACACACTCAAGGGAAGGTATCATTACATTCAAAAGTCAGTGTGTGTGTCTCAGTGCAGAATTCACACCCCAAAATGACTAAAAGCATGGGCAAGACGAGATCTCAGTAAGCAAGATCTGAATGAATGGATTGTAAAGATTGACTGAGTAGATTGCTTCATTTCAACTTTCTCCTTCATTTATATTAGCTCCATATGGTTGTCTTTTAAGTCCCAATTTGGCCAGAGTTGCCTTTTCATGCCTGCCTTGACAACAACACTGGCATTAGAATCCTGAACTCTGAGAAAGGAAGACTCTCTGGCTTTTGGATCTTCCCTAATGTTTGCAAGTGGAGTAATGAGGATTTGAGAAGCAGCATGGCCTATTGCATATGGACCGGGCCTGGGAGTCAGAAGGACCTGGGTTTTAGTCCTGGCTCTGCCACTCGCCTGTTGTTTGACCTTGGGCAAGTTACTTAACTTCTCTGGAACACAGTTCCTCATCTGTAAAATGGGGATTAAGCCTTTGAGCCCCATATGGGACATGCATTGTGTCCAACCTGATGGTCTTGTATCTACTCCAGCGCTTAGAACAGTGCCTGGCTCATAGTCAGTGCTTAACAAAGACCATTTTTTAAAAAGTCACAAATTCTCTGTGCCTCAGATTCCTCAACTCGAGAGAAGACTAAATGCCTTTTCTCTCTGTGAACCTTATGTGTGTCAGGGACTTTGCCCTACCTGATTACCTTGAATTCATCCCAGTGTTTGTTTCAGTGCTTGACACATAGTAAAAGCTTTAGTGTCACAATTATATCTTTATTATCAAAATCTACACAGGTGCATGAGTTCCTAGCATACCCAGAGGATACACTTTATACCATGTTAGAATCTGCATATTAAAATTCTGTCAGCTGATTTAATCTTCTCTTTTGCATTGAAAATGCCCTTTACAGGCAGTTGCTTCTTTTCAAAAATTGTAAGGTGCTATTCTAGATAACACTTCAAATAGGATTAGGTGAAAAGGTTTACTGTTCCTGTGTTTTGTAAAGTTAACAAGTTTCTATTTACTAGGTATAGAAATGTTCCTTTCCAAGTCATTTCCTGATTTCTTTTCACTATTCTGGTTCCCTTTATTTTTGCTCCACTTCCTCTGCAGGCACAGAGTAAATATATTTCTCAGGTCTCTCAGAGAAGTAACAGGTAAGCATATCAACACACATAATGAGTTCCTCCTCATTCATGATTAGACACTGAAGCAGCATGGCTCAGGGGAACGAGCCTGGGCTTGGGAGTCAGAGGTCATGGGTTCAAATCCCAGCTCTGCCACTTGTCAGCGGTGTGACCGTAGGCAAGTCACTCCACTTCTCTGTGCCTCAGTTACTTCATCTGCAAACTGG
Source organism: Ornithorhynchus anatinus (assembly GCF_004115215.2). NCBI lineage: Eukaryota > Metazoa > Chordata > Mammalia > Monotremata > Ornithorhynchidae > Ornithorhynchus > Ornithorhynchus anatinus. The sequence goes on from NC_041739.1 coordinate 32,305,573, forward strand.
GGATGAAGACTGTGAGCCTCACGTGGGACAACCTGATTACCCTGTATCTACCCCAGCGCTAGAACAGTACTCTGCACATAGTAAGCACTTAACAAATACCAACACTATTATTTTTTAAATTACCTCCTTTACCCAGATTGTGAATTTACTGGAGTTATTTATGGTCTCTTCTGATAGCTTGATTTGTTTTGAAATGAATGAGGAGAATGATTCCTCTTCCAGTGAGATCATTCTGTCCATAACTGGGGATGGTGTCTTTGCCATATAAATTTCAACTACGAATTTATAATAAAAATAATGACTTCAGTGGCTCCATGAATCAGCCACATCATAATTCAGATGAGGTAGTCCCAATTCCCCATAGTGTCCTGACTATTCTGGAGCTTGACCAGATCACAGAAAGCCAATCTATAGAGAAGTAACTTGGAATCTCCTGTTGTACCTTCTGCCAATAGGGCGAAAAGAACCATAATTGAGCTGATCGGGCCTAAATACAGAGTTCAGTGTTAAACAGAGAGAGTAATGGTGCAGAATAACCAAGAAGACTGAAAAAAGGAGTGAGGGAGTGTCAAGAAGGCAGAACACAATTGGACCCATTGGACTAAGAAATTGGGGTCAATGGGTTTAGACGAACTGGGATGTATGACGAGAGGTTGGATTGGGGGGAGCTAAAGGAAACCGTAAACAGAATTGAAAATGAGAGAAAACTGCTATTTTGCTTACTAAAAATGCCTCATATGGTGCAATGAGTAAGGAAAACAGTAGCGTGGTGACGATAAGTTTCAAAGACCTTGAAAAGCTCTGGCTTAAATGGAGTCCAGTCCTTCGAAGATAACATCCAAGTGGAAATCTATTGCACAAGAATGGCATTTGACTTTTAAAATAGATCTCCACTGCTAATAAAGTACTTACTAGCTTTGTTTTATCGGATTGGAGATTGAAATCAAAGGGGCAGAAAGCCTAAAACAAGTGGCCTGTGATGTGAATCTCCATTGAGAATCAAATCAATCCAGTTGTTTCCTGTTTTATAAACACAAAACCTATTTATTTACAGGATTTAACCTTGTACAAGTTTCTCCTGTGCACTGTTGTTCTGTACCCTACGTGAGCGAGCTCAGAGAGCATTATTGCCTCTGGAATTTCCCCTTCTTAAATTTATACCACCCTGACAGCAACCATAGGACTGGCTTGTCTAGTGCTCACTATGAAGCCACTGTAGAAAAGAAGTAGAAGTGACTAGCCAAATTGATCATAGGGTCCTTATCGCTTTGAAACTAATTTAGAATGTAAATGAACATTGGCTCGATGTCACCAAGAAACTGGATGGGTTTCTGAGAAATCAAACATCGGTTATAATGGTTTTAGTACATATCATGTCTTTTTCCATTTAATAAGAGTGAAAATAATAATCATAACAGCAATTACTAGTATGTTAAGTGCTTACTATGCATCAAGCACAGTACGAAGACAATCCGAAGGACATAGCCCTGTCCTGCATAGACCTCAGAGTCTATGCAGGAGGAAGGACAAACATTCAATACCCATTTTATAGAGGAGGAAACTGAAGCACAGAGAAGTTAAGTGATTTGCTCAAGGTCACACAGGAGGTAAGTGGCAGAACTAAGATTATAACCTAGGATCTCTGACTCCCAGGCCCGTGCTCTTTTCATTAGGCCATACTGTTTCTCATTTCCATTTTGATTCTTTCTTCCAGAAATCTGTCTGATGTGAACCATATAGGCAGATAGATACAGTCTTTTAGTTCAGGCTTATAGGAGGGAAGAGAAGATTGAGATGCCAGAGGGTGATGCAGGATTTGGAATGCAAATAGGATTCTGCAAGCATAATCCTAAAACCACAGGGTGTGCAAAATCTGACGATTGGGCTCTCTGCCACCTGGGAGAAGACCAACGTCTGAGACAAGGGAGTGCAGAGCAAGACGTTAAATCATCTATGCTTTAAAGCATTGTGGGAAATTCTTTAGATTGCAAGTCCCAAGTACGTGAGGGACCTTCCCCTCCACCAGGAAAAGTGGAATATTTTTGCTTACCCTCTTTGATAGCTTCCCCATGTAACGTGTTGCTGAATTTTTGTATACATTTTCCTTAGAATGTAAACTCCTTGTTGGCAGGGAACATGTCTACCAATTCAGTTGTACTGTATCCTCAGTTGTATTTATTATATGCTTAGCACAGTGTTCTGTACACAGTAAGCAGTCAATAAATACCATTCATTGATTATTGATTTTCAGTACATTTCATGAGTCTAAATTTCCTGAATTTCTTCTTTCATATTATAAACTGTGTCATCTTCAAACCAGAAAGACACAAACACACACACACACACAACACATGGAGAGAATGACAGAGACAGAAAAATCGTTTTTCTCTGGTACCAGTAAATGCTCTACAAACATCATAGTGAGCTTAAAATGATGGTGGTGATGATAATGTGAATATAACCAATGTAGTTAGACGAGTAGATGCCAAAGTATTTTTCCTGTCAAATGAAATTAGGTGTCAAAAGAGAAGCTCTGGAAATAAAAAATAAAAAAATCGAGCCTACTGTGTATACTACTATGGCCGTTTTCAGATTATGGGCTCATTTGCTATTGCCTTGATTTGGCTCACTCCCTACCTCAAAAATCCCACTGGCTACACATTTTTTTTTCTTTTCCTACAAACTTCTGGACAATGGCTTCAAGGCTCCTAACCAATTTTCTCCTTACCTATCCACTTGTTTTTCCTGTTAGAGCTCAGCTCCCAGTATTCACTCGTACGTTTCCACAACAGATTGCCACATTTAGCCCTATAACATGTTAATCCGGCAGAATCCTTCACGATGACCTGCATAATGAGCCATTTACAGTGACTCCTGATAGGCTGTCTTTAGAGTTTAAATTACAAAGTCACCCAATCTTTTGATTAGGGGATGGTGCTAAGGATGCCAAGAGGTGGGACTTTGGATGAAGCTCTGGAGGAAGGGAGTGTGGATCGGGGACACTCCAGATCCAAGAGGGGTTGTGCATCCTGAAGTAGACTGTCCAACAGGGATGCAAAGGAGCAGTTTTGTTTTTTTTAATGCTATTTGTTAAATGCTTACTATGGGCCAGGCACTGTAAAAAATGCTAGGAAAGACACAAGCTAACCAGTTTGGACAGGGTCCATGTCCCACATGGGGTTCACAGTCCTAATCTCTATTTGGCAGATGAGGTTACTTGAGGCACAGAGAAATGAAGCGACTTCCCCAAGGTTACACAGCAGACAAGTGGTGGAAATGGGATTAGAACCCAGGTCCTTCTGGCTCCCAGGCCGGTGCTCTATCTAGGGTATGCTGTTTCTCACTAGAACACACTGTTTCTCACTAAGCCACATTGCTTCTCTAGAGCAAACTGAGAGTCAGGGGATAGGTTTTAGGGGGCAGCAACTGGGAACAGCCCTGTGGGGTGTTTGGGGGGTTTTCCCCACTGGCCAGAGTTTGCCTTGTCAGCTGCCATGGTCTTTACAATCCACATCAGTTATTTTTCCAGATTCCTGCTAGGCTTGCCTGACTCACAGAATGTCCTCTCTGATTTTTCACGCAGAAACTTTCACAGTTTAGGCATTAGCTCCAGGAAACAGAGCAAGAACCAGGACCCAGGTGTCCTGCTTCCCAGGCAGTGCTCTTTCCACTATACCAACGGAAGTAATTATTCGATATGGCAGTCCCACACTGCCGGGAAATAGCTTCCGTAACCAAACCAGGGTGGCAGGCAGCATTCACGAGAAGGGTCACAAAGCCCGAGAGGCGCGCTGGAACAGAGAAGGCTCGGAATGGGATAAACACATTCATGCAGAAAAAAGCTATCATTTGTCCCCGTGGAGAGAATTTAGCTGTCAGGAATGGCCGCCTCTAAATGAAGGCCAAATACATACATATATACATATAAACACAGCTACCTATATATTCAACCTCACAGAAGGGACAAAGAATAAAGCATGAAAAGTCTTGTAATCTTTTCACTGGGCCATAGCCGCCATCCAACCAAGCCAAGAATGCTGAAAGTAGAAAAGCCGCATGCAGTGGTGGATAGAGCACAGGCCTGGGAGTCAGAGGGTCAGAGATTCTAATCCTGTCTCTGCCACTTGTCTCCTGTGTGACCTTGGGCAAGTCATTTCACTTCTCTGGGCTTCACTTCATTTCTTCACTGCATGGGACAGGGTCTTTGTCCAATTCGATTTGCCTATATCGACCCCAGAGCTTAGTAAGCCCTTAACAAATACCATCAATTTCATTCAACCTGATCGTCTTGCATCTAACCCAGTCCTTAGGACAGTGCCAGGAGAGGGAGAGTCTAAGCAGAGGATTTTTCTTTTAATATTGCAGTTTTGTAAAGTAGTGAATAAACTAAAGCAAAAAAATCAACCTTCTGGTTTCTCAAATATTTAAGGTAGATCTCTAACATTACCTCAAACAAGTTTGTGGAACTTACTTTTTGATTTATGCCCACGCTTGGATGCAGGAGACTTCTCCAATAAATAAGAAGAAGGACTATGAATCTCATATTGTGGCTGTAAATCCTAGCCACACGTAACATTTGGCGGGCTGCATGGGCTGAATACCAGAGGTATTTGCTTGTGATACATTTATCAATGTCTGAACCCCCTGGTGGAATTATGGCTTCAATTTTTTTCTTAAAAACATGGATCATTCAATGTTGCCCAGAACTATTTGTCCCTGACAAGTGTTTCATTATTCCAGAACCTCTGAAGAAGTTGAAGACCTATTTTGACTGTTCAGAATATGTTGCTACTGTGTCCCCTTTATCTCAATAGTATCAGTAAATTGCAACAAACATACACTTGGCATGTCCACAGATTGATGGCTTCTTTGTCCAGGCAAGGCTGAGAAGGAACAAAGTGGGCCAACTGAAAATTAGAAATAAATGAAAGTTACCAGGAATCAGGGCATCAACGTGGGCCCTCATTACCCAAAATGCAAGTTCGAACACTCATATTCATTTACTTCTAGGTACTGTGTTCTTAGAATGGAGCCTAGTATGTAGTGGTTCTTGACAAATAGTAAGCAACCAGTCTAGACAACTAGGAGATAAAACAGGCAAGAGTCATGAAATGGGATCCAGAGTGCTTTAGAAAAATTAGAAGAGCATAAAGGTGCTCATGGGAATAGTAGAGGAGCAAGTTATTCTGAAAATAGAATCTCTATATAAAACCTGTAAGTGCCTGAGGGCAAGGAATGTGTCTACAAACTGTGTTGTATTGTACTATTCTCCCAAGTGCTTAGCACAGTGCTCTGTTCACACGGAACACTAAATAAATACTGTTGATTGAGGCAGGGATTTTACACACAGTCTTTCCCACTAGAGAATCACTATACCCTGTAATTCTTCAGTGTGTCCTTGGGCAACCAATTTGTTACAAGCACACATTCACCCTTATTTTTTCATTCAACAAGTGACAACCTCTCATGGAAATGGTTTTCTAAAATTAGGTAGACCATAAATCTTGGTTTATCCAGGACAGCTCAGCATTTTGACAGCTGCCCAGATAATTTTAGAAAAACATGCAATATCTAAGAGTTGGGATTTCCCAAGATAAATTCTCAACCTACCTGCCAATCCCATCTGTTCTTGCTCACCCCAAGTGCTTAGGTTTCCAGGTGCAGCCCGGGCTGGAATCAGTTGGAGTCTCCCGACATTCTGGGATTTGCTGTATATCTGATTATGATGGAAGGTGCCTGAAAATCAACACTTCAACACCTTCCTATTCTACTTCAATGCCTATTTTCCTCTCATAGAGAGGAAAAGTGAGGACAGATATGTTCTGGTTTTAACCAAAAATAACATGGTTAGCAATGCTCAATGAACTCAGCACTCTCATGGGGTGAAACCTGGCCCTCAGGTTAAGGGGCCCCAGATTTGGTTTAGGACAATAATTTTGCATCGTCTGACTCTGACAAGTTGGCCACCCCTTGTGGCATTCTAAGATACTGCCCAATCCACCAAATCTAGATAAGGCTGTCACGCCCTTGCAGTGTCAGCAGGGATGGGGGAAGCACCAGAAACAGAATGCAGTCAACTTTACTAATATGCCACTCCTGCTGCCCCCAGAAATAAAAACAAATATGACAAACTGAAGGGGCAGGAGTGTCAGCCAGGGCAATGGGCCTAAGACCATTCTGCCAAATTCTACACAGCGCAACCCAGGCACGACATCTCTCAGTGACTTCTAAGGTAGCGTTTCTAAGTAACTTCTGAGGTAGCCTGCCTTGAGAAGGATTATCTGTCCAGAATAGAGTTCAGCGATCCACCAAGACCTCCCTCACTCTCAGGCTTGACATAGAATTCCATTTCAAAAAGTACACGATGTGAGTTCGTAGCTGAGTTGCTGATATTGAAATGGTCTTGGGATTCAGCAACTAATGGGATTTGATTTTCTTCAGCATCAATGCCCTCCCCAGTGATTCTCAAACTGTAAGCTTGCTGTGGGCAGGTAATGTGTCTACTGTATATTGTGCTTAGTATAGTTCTCTACACACAGTAAGTGCTCAAGAAATACAATCGACTGATTGATCAATCTTCAACCAGTGCAATGAATCAAAAGTATATCTTCTTCTTCTTCAAATGCTGTCGAATTGTTACCGACAATTTTTCCAGATTCCTGCTAGGCTTGCCTGACTCACAGAATGTGACTCCATGGACGCACCTCTTCAGAACATCCCATCTTCTGTTTTAAAGTGCTTCTGCTATGTGTTTCCATGGAGTTTTCGTGGAATAGATAAAGAAGTGGTTTACCTTTGCCTTCAAAGCCAAAGGATCGACAAAGTCAATTCATTTGAGTCTCCGCCGTTGTCTTTGATCAATGTTTTGAACAACTGATCATCCACCTTCGACTCTTCACCATAACACTGCTGCCCAGTGAATTGATTTTATCTTTTCCTTCGGCTTAGACCTTTCCACTGTGGGTAACCTTATAGGGCATAGCTTAAAGCTTCATCAGCGTAAGCAAAATCTCCTGCATGATAAAGCATCGATAAGCCCTAGTGAGAGTACAGTACACAGTCGCTAGACATTTTCCCTGCCCACAAGGAGTTTGCAGTCTAGAGCTAAAGTAGCTACAGCCTATTCATTCATTCAATAGTATTTATTGAGCGCTTACTATGTGCAGAGCACTGTACTAAGCGCTTGGGATGAACAAGTCGGCAACAGATAGAGACAGTCCCTGCCGTTTGACGGGCTCACGGTCTAATCGGGGGAGACGGACAGACGAGAACGATGGCGATAAATAGAGTCGAGGGGAAGAACATCTCGTAAAAACAATGGCAACTAAATAGAATCGAGGCGATGTACATTTCATTAACAAAATAAATAGGGTAACGAAAATATATACAGTCGAGCGGACGAGTACAGTGCTGTGGGGATGGGAAGGGAGAGGTGGAGGAGCAGAGGGAAAAGGGGAAAAAGAGGGTTTAGCTGCGGAGAGGTAAAGGGGGGATGGCAGAGGGAGTAGAGGGAGAAGAGGAGCTCAGTCTGGGAAGACCTCTTGGAGGAGGTGAGCTTGAAGTAGGGTTTTGAAGAGGGAAAGAGAATCAGCTTGGCGGAGGTGAGGAGGGATGGCGTTCCAGGACCGCGGGAGGACGCGGCCCGGGGGTCGACGGCGGGACGGGCGAGACCGAGGGACGGCGAGGAGGTGGGCGGCGGAGGAGCGGAGCGTGCGGGGTGGGCGGTGGAAAGAGAGAAGGGAGCAGAGGTAGGAAGGGGCAAGGTGTCGGAGAGCCTCGAAGCCTAGAGTGAGGAGTTTTTGTTTGGAGCGGAGGTCGATAGGCAACCACTGGAGTTGTTTAAGAAGGGGAGTGACGTGCCCAGATCGTTTCTGCGGGAAGATGAGCCGGGCAGCGGAGTGAAGAATAGACCGGAGCGGGGCGAGAGAGGAGGAAGGGAGGTCGGAGAGAAGGCTGACACGGTAGTCTAGCTGGGATATAACGAGAGCCCGTAACGGTAAGGTAGCCGTTTGGGTGGAGAGGAAAGGGCGGATCTTGGCGATATTGTAGAGGTGAAACCGGCGGGTCTCGGTAACGGATAGGATGTGTGGGGTGAACGAGAGGGACGGGTCAAGGATGACACCGAGATTGCGGGCCCGAGAGACGGGAAGGATGGTCGTGCCGTCCACGGTGATAGAGAAGTCTGGGAGAGGACCGGGTTTGGGAGGGAAGATGAGGATCTCGGTCTCGCTCATGTTGAGTTTTAGGCGGCGGGCCGACATCCAGGTGGAGACGTCCCGGAGGCGGGAGGAGATGCGAGCCTGAAGGGAGTGGGAGAGGACGGGGCGGAGATGTAGATCTGCGTGTCATCTGCGTAGAGATGGTAGTCAAAGCCGTGAGAGTGAATGAATTCACCGAGGGAGTGAGTGTAAATGGAGAACAGAAGAGGGCCGAGAACTGACCCTTGAGGAACTCCAACAGTTAAAGGATGGGAGGGGGAGGAGGCTCCGGCGAAGGAGACCGAGAATGATCGGCCAGAGAGGTGAGAGGAGAACCGGGAGAGGACAGAGTCCGTGAAGCCAAGGTGAGATGAGGTGTGGAGGAGGAGGGGATGGTCGACAGTGTCAAAGGCAGCAGAGAGGTCAAGGAGGATCAGAATGGAGTAGGAGCCATTGGATTTGGCAAGAAGGAGGTCACGGGTGACCTTAGAGAGAGCAGTCTCGGTAGAGCGGAGGGGACGGAAGCCAGATCGGAGGGGGTCTAGGAGAGAATGGGAGTTAAGGAATTCTAGGCATGGACTGTAGACGACTCGTTCTAGGATTTTGGAAAGGAAGGGTAGTAGGGAGGTAGGACGATAACTGGAGGGGGAAGTGGGGTCGAGAGCGGGTTTTTTTAGGATGGGGGAGACGTGGGCGTGTTTGAAGGCAGAGGGGAAGGAGCCCTTGGAGATTGAGTGATTAAAAATAGAAGTTAAGGAAGGTAGGAGGGCAGGGGCGATGGTTTTAAGAAGGTGAGAGGGAATGGGGTCCGAGGCGCAGGTGGAGGGGGTGGCGCTTGCGAGGAGGGAGGAGATCTCCTCTGAGGATACTGCAGGGAAGGATGGGAAAGTAGGGGAGGGGGTCGGTGGGGGGGGGAGGGGAGAGGCGGAGGGGTGACTTTGGGGAGCTCAGACCCGATCGTGTTGATTTTCATGAGGAAATAGGTGGCCAGATCATTGGGGGTGAGAGACGGGGGAGGGGGAGGAACAGGGGGCCTAAGGAGAGAGTTAAAGGTCCGGAACAATCGGCGGGGGTGACGGGCATGGGTGTCGATGAGGGAGGAGAAGAAGCTTTGCCTGGCGGAGGAGAGGGCAGAGTTAAGGCAGGAAAGGATAAATTTGAAGCCTAGTCTAGTGAGCTTCCAGAGGAATGCTAACTGCCAAACCTTCCCCCCTCCCCACCCCTGAGAGAGTAAGAAAAGACTCTATGAACATCTGTTCTGGAAAGGTTTTCCCCAACTCAAGTCAATCACTCGTTCAGGCTCAATGGCTGGGTCCTATCTGGGTTTAGGCCAAATCCCTATTCCAGGAAGTATATACAGGTGAATTTCAGCTGGGCCAAAAAATTATTGATAATATCCACAGCATTACAATCCAGACATGCCTTTCCCATTTAATGTCTTCTAAAAGTAATTCATGGAAAAAAAATGCACATAAAAACACCAAACATTTGAATTAATTTCGGCTCGATTTACAGCTCTCAAGAGAAGGATTTTCTGACTCAACATTCCTTTTTATATATTTGTTCGAGAAAATAAGACTTAGAAGTGGGAAGTGAAAACCTAAATTCTGCTTCCCTAGCCACATATTCCCGGTGTGAGTCTGAGCCACACACTCGGTGCCATCACAATCACAAATGGAGAAGCTTGTAAAGGAACGGTGTGTGGGTGGTGAGCTGACTCTTCATTGAAGAAAAAAACTTGATGGGCATTCACTCTCCTTTGTGGGTGTGCCTGTACCCACAAAACTTTCTCCAGAAGTCTGGGACTATGGGTAGCCACAGCCCAGGTGGAAGCCTAACACTTTCTATCATCCACATGGTTCTCTGGCCCCTTTCCCATCATATCGCCAGCCTTGTTTCGGGAAAGAGGAAAAGAAAAGGGATATGGAAAGCAGAAGCCCAAAACACTTTTAATGTCTGTTTTCCCCAGTAGACTGGAAACTCCTCATGGGCAGGAATCATGTCTACCACAGCTATCATACTCTCCCAAATACTTAGCATACTGCTCTGCCCACAGTAAGCACTCAATAAATACCATTGATGGATCATCAACCATCAGGGTGATCAGCAGGCATCAGGTTTTTTAGGGTGAGGAATAAATGTCATGTGTTCTTTTCCTCTTGGAAATGTCCAATCTTCATGACCTGGAGTTTCATTCACAGGCTCTTTCTAAGTGATTGGATTCTCAGGCCCACACTTTCCAAAATTAAATTTCTTCTTCACGCAGAGGTTACTAATTGCTCAGTTGAAGGCAAGTTTTCTCCTACGTGCCTGAAAATATTTGAAATACAGAATGGACTTCTTCCCTGGAATCCAAAAAGCAGGGCTTCTCTAGAACCCGAGTCTGCTGCCAGGAACGGTTTCAAAGTGGTGTTAGAATGAAAAAAGGGAAAGATGAGTGACTGGCTCCCTCATGGCCAATTTGACCAACGAGTTTTTTTAATTCTTTTTTAACTGAACAAATCCAGATTCCACCTTGAATTACATCTCCTCCCTTTACCATCTCTTCTCCTAAATATTCTCACTCGCTTTTGGCCCAACTAGTAAAGCCAGCAATCAGAGATTTCCATGAATGTATGGTACCTGTCAGACGGTCAACCTATTGAATATGTAAAACAATTTTTAGATCATCTCACCTATTCCACTTCAGCTTTAATTTAGGAGCTGAAGATGTGTAATTCTGTAACATTAAGAGAAAATACAGTTAACAGTTGGGGAAAAACAAGCCTCATGGGCAGGACCAGCCTGTGAGGAATAGTTTTAGATAGTAAACATGGAAAGTAGTCAATTGAACCAAAGAAGAAGGAATAAAAATAAACTAATGCAGCAGTAAGGTTCTCACTGATTATGACAAATTTCATTTCAAGTCCCTGTGCCCTTTTGAGGTCAAGGGGTCTCACTATACTATGACTCTAAATGAATTTACAAACCCAAATTTGTAACACCAAACCCCCATTCTGAAAATCTTTGTGAAGCAAAACCTAATAGCTTGAAAGAGCTGTAGCCATCAGGCAAAGGTACATTCTAGAACAAAATAACTAGAGGACCAGCTTTTTGAGTTTGGGAAACAGCACTTCTCTTCTGCTCTTCCCCTCTCCTCCTTAATTAATCCTCTAAACTCACCTACTCCCCTTATGACATCTCCATCCTTTCTGAGAGTTCTTATTTGAAGTAAATTTTTTTCTGAAGAGGAATTTCTCGATTGATTCAATGTGTAAATTTCTGAAATACTCCCAGCTGGAGGATGTACTGGGTTTAAAATCATCATTGTTCCTGTCAAATGTATTTTTAAAGAATGTAATGAGATTAGCAAAACTGCACGAGGCCATCCAAGAAGATGACTGGTTTGCCACAAGAAGATTGCTCCAAATCATAGAAAGGTGCCTCAAATTAAAAGTTTCCAAAAGTGTCCAAGGGTAGGGGAAAAGAGGAAGGGGAAGGGGGAACAAACAAAATTCTTGACAAAAATCATCATAAGGGAATTTTACTGGCCTTCCTGGAACTCTGGATTTACCATCTTAAACTTTATGCTTATAATTCTCCAGAAGATAAAAAATAATTAAATTATATAACAGATGTATAAACCCATTACTACATGACAGAAGGTGACTGATTAAAATGCACATATTTGCTGGCACATGTGAAATGTGTTATTTATGAGACCTTGAGGCACAATAAGAAAGGAAGCCACACTGAAACCTGAAAGGCTTTCATTTCTCCTTTCACAGAAGTGATAATCCCAGAGGCCCAATCGGTAATTAAAATAAACATTAACATTTGTAAGGGGTTTTGGGATTTTGCCTCAATTTTCCAAAGCAGTTCGACCCTGACATCTTTATGTGGATCATTTAAATAGCCAAGGAGACATATCCTTTGGCCCTATGGCACGGTGAAGAGTTTGAGATTGGAAATTGTCCTCATTTGCTTTAAGAAGAAGAATTATCATAATATCATTAGCATGTTTGTTAAGCACTTACTATGAGAAAGCACTGTAATAAGCACTGGAGTACACTGATTCAGGATCAACAGGTTGGATAGTGTCTTGTTCCACATGGGTCTCAAGTCCAAGTAGGAGGGAGAACAGATATCAAATCCTCATTTACAGATGGGGAAAGTGAAGCACAGAGAACTTAAGTGACATGCCGAAGCTCACCCAGGAGGAAAGTGGCAGGGTTGGGATTAGAAACTAGGCCAAGGGTATCTATTGAGCACTTAGCATGTACCGAGCACTTTACCAGGTGCTTGGGAGAGAATATAATGGAACTGGTACTCTATTAAAGAGCTCAGAGTCTAGATAAAGAGAGAGAGAGAGATAGTGAGAATGGAAATAAATTACCAACAGGGGATTGGAAGAGTATCACAAGGCCCATACATTTGTACTAGACCAAACGCTTCTCCTCAAACTTCCTTTGCCTCCTCCACCCTGACTGAGAATTGATCTCAGTTTCTCACTGATTGGCAAATTTCAACTGAAGTCCCTGTCCCCTTTATGAGATCAAGGTGTTGAGACACTCTGCCTCAAAATGAACTTTCAGAACACCATCCCCCAAGCTAAAAATGTTTGCTGAAGCAAAAGTGAGTAACTAGAAGAGGCCTGACCATCAGCCAAAGAAAAAGTCTAGAACAAAACAACTAGAGGAGCATCTTGATTTCAGGAAAACTTCACTTCCTTTCTGACCTTCTTCTCTCCTCAGTTCTACAAACACCAACTTCCTTCATGATATCTCCATCATTTCTGTAAATTCTCACTCTCTGTTCATGGGAAGCCCAGAAGACCTCTGTCTCCTTACATTTCACTCTTCTAACACCAATGTATTCACTGTATCCTGATCTTATCTATCTCACTGCTCACCCCTTGCCCGTGTCCTCCCAATGGTCTAGAACTTCCTCCCCTTTCATATCCAATGGACCATCGCTCTCCCCACTATTAATGTCTTAGTAGAAGCATAACTCCTCCAAGAGGCCTTCCCCAACTAAGATTCCTTCCCTCTCACCCTCTTCCTTCTGCCTCACCCTTGCACTTGGATTTGTACCCATTATTCACCCCCTCCCCGCCCCCACACAGCACATATGTACACAAAATTTATTTTAATGTGTGTCTCCTCCGTTAGACTGTAAACTCATTGTGGGCAGTGAGCATGTCTATCAAACCTGTTGTATTATGCTTTCCAAGGGCTTAGTACAGTGCTCTGTACACAATAAGCTTTCAGATACCACTGACTTGGATTACTTTACGTTTCGCACTGTCACATACGCAAGGTTTCACTGATGATTGCAAAAGAGAAGGAGCATGGCCTGGTGGATAGAGCACAGGAATAGAAGTCAGAAGGGCCTGGATTTGAATCCAGGTTCTTCCACTTATCTGCTGTGTGACCTAGGGCAAATCACTCAACTTCTCTGTGCCTCTGTTACCTCATCTCTATAATAGGGATTAAGACTGCGAGCCCACTGTGGGACAGAGATTGTGTCCAAACCTGATTTCCTTGTAGCCACCCTAGTGCTTGGTAAAGTGCCTGGCACACAGAAAGCACTTAAATGTCACAAATTGTTATTATTATTGTAATTATTACGACTATCACAGTAATATAGTATCAAACTTTTCCTTGAAACGCATGCATGAAAAGAGGCTCATTCAACAAACACTCACCTCTGCATAATCCTTAAACTCATTTTCAAATTTACGAGTGTGTTTAAGATTCTGTTAGCTTCATTAACGGACTGGGAAGAGTTAATATACTGCAGAAGAGAAATTGAGGGGTGGGAAACAAGAGGATTTTCTATCTGGACACAAAATGCGTTTCCTAAGAATCCATTTGGAGCACAATACTAGACAGTAAGCTCCTTGTGGGCAGGGATCCTGTCAATCAAATCTGTCCTATTGTACTCTCCCAAGAGCTTAATACACTGTAAGTGCTCAATAAATGCAACTGATTGTTACTAGCCCTTTTCCTAATGGCATCAGAGCCAAAGCGGGTAGATGAAAAAAAAAACTAAAGATAATAATCACGATATTTGTTAAGTGTTTACTATATGCCGGGCACTGCATTCACCGCTGGGATTGATACAAGCAAATCCAGTTGGACACAGTCCCTGTCCCACATGGGACTCACAGTCTCAATTCCCATTTTACCGATGAGGTAACTGAGGCCCAGGAAAGTGGAGTGACTTGCCCAAGGTCATACAGCAGACAAGTGGCAGAGCTGCGATTAGAACCCATGACCTTCTGACTCCCAGGCCTGTGTTCTTCGCCATACTGTGGGCAAAAAAATTAAAAATTAAAACAATAAATGGAGGTCGGGACTGTGAGATAAAGCTAAATGAGTCAAAATTGTTTCAGGCTGCCTGGCAAGGTTCAGGATTCCTCATTCTTAGCAATTTTGGAAAAAAAAAAATAAAAGATGGCCAACTGTTTCCTAAGACATTCACTTGGCTGGAGGCAGGGGGTGGACCAAATGGCCTTTCTTAGTCCCTTCCAGCTCTCTGATTCTGAGAGACTGGTTTCTCCAGTTGTCTAAGATGGCAGGAAGGCGGTCTTTATTGAGCACCCTTTTGGACTGTGTAGATGCTTTCGCATTATTCTCAACTACAGCCCTGACGTCAAATGCTGATAATGCAAAAGCATTACTCAGGGGTTTTACTTTTAAAATCTGGAAAGATCTATGTGTACTAATTCTGAGACCTTTTAGTTGCTGAGAATTTGAAATATTTTACTCTTTCTCCATTTTACAAATTATCCCAAGGGATATTAGCAAATATTTATTGAGGGCACAAAAACACCTTAAGGGCGTTGAAGTCAAGGTAAATTCATGGATGAAAAAGTGATTCATTCATTCATTCATTCAATAGTATTTATTGAGTGCTTACTATGCGCAGAGCACTGTCCTAAGCGCTTGGAACGTACAATTCGGCAACAGATAGAGACAGTCCCTGCGCAGTGACGGGCTCACAGTCTAAATGGGGGAGACAGTCAGCAAAGCAAAACAGAACAAAACAAAACAAGTAGTCTGGCGATTACCATTCTTCTTTTACATAAATTTGAGAGAAAGCATGGTTTATGGAAATAGAGATAATTATGGAACTCTTAGAAAGAGTAAAACCTAACATTTTAAAAAGTGACCCACCTTCAGTGAATACCACCCAAAGGGATAGCTTGGTAAAATATATATATATTTACTTCAAGTGATAAAAGAACAATGTCCCAACTAATCTCTTTAAAGGTTTTTAGGCATTCACTTGGCTTCCATCTCCTCGTTACCTCTTCTGACCTCAAAGTGCTTTGTTAGGCAACACAATTTCCATTCCTATGCTTTCTGTGTCACTCCATCCTACTCCAATGCTTCCCACAGGGCTTTCCCGTGACTTCTCATCTTTTTCTTACTCTCTCCCAAAGGTCACAGCAACACGTCTATTCCAAGTACCGCCTTGGGCTCCGTGACTTCAATACTGTCAGTAATCAGCTAGGCTGTTCAAACTAGGTTTATAACAGGGCAAACAAACACAAACACTTTAACCAGAAATAAAATGCGGCTTAAAATAGTGACTGGTGATGCCTTTGTTTGAGAAGTGTTTGCATCCTAGTGTTACCTGTTTTTCCACTTCGTTTTTTGCTAAATGAAAGGATCCTCCTGATTCCCTTGGTTGCTCTTGGTCAGATTCACAGTTTGCAGACTGCCTTATCTCTCTACCCAATCACCTTTCCACTTCCACATTTGCTACTTGAAAGCAATCGTACTGATACAGAAATGGTACTGAATGGTACCCCTACTGAAAGCTCACCTCCTCCAGGAGGCCTTCCCAGACTGAGCCTCCCCGCCTTTTCCTCTGCTCCTCGTCCCCTCCCTATCGCCTCAGCTCCTTCCCTCTGCTCTACCTCCTTCCCCACCCCACAGCACTTGTGAATATGGGTATATAGTCTATTTATTTCATTATTATATATATATCTATAATTATATTCATTTATATTGTTGTTATTGATGCCTATCTACTTGTTTTGTGGTCTGTCTCTCCCCTTCTAGACTGTGAGCCTGTTGTTGGGTAGGGACTGTCTCTATCTGCTGCCGAATTGTACTTAAGCTCTTAGTACAATGCTTAGCACACAATAAGCACTCAATAAATACAACTGAATTAATAAATGATAAATGAAAATGTGACTACCCACAACTTCCAGCACCATTTCATTTCTTTCTCTTTGTTCCCAAATCTTCTCTGAGGGAGTGAGATCATTTCTAATAGGCCTATGTCAGTCTGTCGTTTCTTCTGCAACTGTCTCCAACTGTCCAATGCTATGCATGTCATTGGAGATTTTATTTCATGGCAACTATTTTGTAATGCCTATTTTTTCCTCTATGTGTACAAGTGTGTTCCTTTTTGTTATGATCTCCAGTTTCTCTTTAAAAGGAAGAGTTTTCACCTAGAGAAACCTTATCAAGATGACACGAATGTTATAATAGTCAAAATTTTCCCTTTCAGTAGCATTCATTATTTGATTATTCCCTTTTGAAATGCAAATAGATGTCTTTTTGCCTCTTGTAACTGTGGGAAAACTAGATTTCTAATTTTATTTCATTATTTAGTCCATTTTTTTGATGGTGCTCCCAACTCCAAATTTAATTACCTATTAAGCAAACACTGATTATATGGTAGCCTGCTATGGAAGAGTATATTTTCTTTGAAAAAACAGTCATGCAAGTCCTTCAGTGTCAACGCAGTGTCTTTGTGATTTCTCTGTACTGCAGCTGAAGGTTCAATTATAGTTACCCAAGAGTCTCTGTCATGCTTTTATAAGTCAATCTATTATTGCCATATCGTTAATTAACTTAGAAAACACTTGCCTGTAGAATTTAATTCTCCTTTATAAAAGAGGAACCTTTCTCTTTACACTCCTTACCTGTGTGTCAAAATACCTTTGTTCCAAACCCCAGCCAATTTCTACTTGAAACAGAGGAGTATTCACTTCCTAGAGGTACAGGAACAACAGAATTTCAAATTGGTTGTTATACTTCATTCCATGATATTGTATGCTAAATTATATTTTGGAGCTATGAAAGAGTTGGAAGTAAAGCTACCATAAGAAGAAAAGAGTTTTTGCAGTATTTGCTCAAGATGGCCATCTTGAGAATTTTTGCTTGCAGTGAGGATCCCACAATTGTGGTCTATTTATGTTTAATTGGAGAGAGATCAGTATTAAAATAGCATGGCATTCACGGGATGACAAGGAAAAAGGTTTTTCCTTCACTATTCTTCCTGCAAAGTGTGAATTAACTTCAGGATAATCAGAGGTGACAAACAGCATTTTCCAGGGGAAGAAAAAACCAGAGTTTCTTCTCATGACTAAATCAGCTTGTGACAACATATTAGCAGAGATACTTAATGAGCAGGATAGTAACTGTGACTGATTTTTATTTTCTCTATCTATAACCAGTTACATTTCTTTTCCTCCACCTCTAATATCCTCCTTCCTCTTTAGACACCTCGCAGTAGATGCACAAATAACACTCAAGTGGAAATCTCACAACAGCACAAGAGCATGGCTAATTGAATCTGCCTTTTAAGAACAAAATCTCTCATTTACATGTCTCAGTTAATGTGGAACTAGTAGAAAATGTATTATAATGAACACTTTCTTGTTTTTTTAGTAAATTGCAAAATTCAGATAATTGTCAAAAATCTTACAAAAGTCCAAATACTTGAAAATCAAAGTAAAATAAGTAAAATAGGAGGTCAAAAACACACTAAAATTTCTTTCACAAAGTCATGTTCAGACCCGTTCTGAACATGTATATAATATAATGTATATATTATATGTACTATTTATATGTACATATATATTATATGTATTATTATATGTATATGTATATATATTAACATGTATATAATATATAAATGTATTATAATAAACATTTTCTTGTTTTTTTAGTAAATTGCAAAATTCAGATAATTGTCAAAAATCTTACAAAAGTACAAATAGTTGAAAATCAAAGTAAAATAAGTAAAATAGCAGGTCAAAAACACACTAAACTTTCTTTCAAAAAGTCATGTTCAGACCCGGCTCGGTCACTTGTCAGCTGTGTGACTTTGGGCAAGTCACTTAACTTCTCTGTGCCTCAGTTACCTCATCTGTAAAATGGGGATGCAGACTGTAAGCCCCACGTGGGACAACCTGATTCCCCGTGTCTACCCCAGAGCTTAGAACAGTGCTCAGCACATAGTAAGCGCTTAACAAATACCAACATTATTATTATTAAATATGGTATATAGTGTAAAATGAGGAACACACTATGCCCAGTCTTCTAACCTTGCATCTACTGTTTATACCACAGTAAGCACTTTAATGCCAAAATCAACGTGCTTTTGAGGAGTCAAAATATTGGGCCATAAAAATTGTCCTTTTAAAGGCAGAGGTTGCCTTAGGTATTTCTGATTTTAACACTTATTTTGAAGTTTTTAAAGGGTTATATGGATGTCAACACGCTAACCACGGACTTCATCGTGCCTGGCGCCATTTCCCTTTGCCTCTCTACTGAGGTTAAGAATTTAATGCATTTTTATTGAGCTGTGCAAAATTCTGATTATATCTATGAAAAGATGCTTTGATGCTAGAAGAAAGTTATTAGCCTCCCCTTTATATTGGCAGAAAGCTATGCACTTTCTTCCTATCCAGACAAGCCCCCGATGAATGAGGAAATTGTTTTGACTTACTCAAAAAGAAAAAATAAGGATGTTGGTATAGATTTGATTTTATAATTATCCATTTTTAATATGGTCACGCATAAATCATTTCTTTTCAACTGGATCTGACTGAATGACAATTACCTTCCTCTGCCTCTAGAATTATGTCTTCGCTGTATCGAATGAATCACTCACTATAGCATGTTTTAAGAATAAGAAAGTGGAAAAAAAGATGGTTGCTCAAATATAGTTTCGTTATGCACTTCAATTCACTGGAAGAATTTCCAGCAACATGTCCCCTTGATAAGTAACATCAGAATACACAAAATAATAAAATGGAATTATTATATTCCAAATCTACCTTGAACAGAATTTTGGTTAAAATATTCATACTTGCTATCTTTATAAAAATAAATCTCCTCTTTTGGCTTTTTTTTTGTCGGGGGAGGAATGGATGGAATTAGTCAGGGAATGTGTCTACCAATTCTGTTGTATTGTTCTCTCTCAGTTGTTCAATTCAGTGTTCTGCACACAGTAAGTACTCAAATACCACCGATTTATTGATTGATTTTGGCTTGAACATAGTCATTCAGAAAGACTGGTGAAGCAAGAAGGGTCTAACAGTCTAAGTAACATGGAAGGTTGAAAATGTTCAAGCATGAGCTTGTGCAAAATAGATTCACACGGTTGAAGATCACTCAGATCCAACACACGCAAGTCACCAGTCCACCAAGATATATTTCAAAATAATGGAATGTGTGGTACATTTGTGGTACAATTCTGTTGTCCTGTTCTCTCTCAGGTGTTCAATACAGTGTTCTGCACACAGTAGGCACTCAAATATCATTGATTTATTGATCGATTTAGGCTTGAACATAGTCATTCAGAATGACTGGTGAAGGAAGAAGGGTTCATAACAATCTAAGTATCATGGAAGGTTGAAAATGTTCAAGCATGAGCATGTGCAAAATGGATTCACAAGCTTGAAGAACACTCAGATACAACACATGCAAGTCACCAGTCCACCAAGATATATTTTAAAATAATGGAATGTGTGGTAGGATTCATTCAATTCAATCAATCGAATATACTGAGCACTTACCGTGTGCAGAGCACTGCACTGTTTGGAAGACTACAATATAACAATGAACCAACACATTCCCTCCTCACAAGGAGTGTACAGTCTAGAGGAAATGGTTTCCCAAACAAATTGCCATATTACAAAGCTGTGAGACTTAGAGAAAACTGACTAAATCTGAAAAGACACCTGACATTCTTGTCAGGGAGAAATGTGCAGTTAACTCAACATCAATTGTATGTAATAAGTGCTCACTGTACAAAGCACTAGGGAAAGTCATACACCAAAGAGTTGGTAGACACATTCCCTGTCCGCAATGAGCTTACAGTCTAGATGGGGAGAAATACATTAATATAAATAAATACTTGGATAATACACAATTTATTTTGAATTGCTTCCTACTTATTCCAGCCATGGCTGCCTTAAAATATTTCTTAAAGAAAAAATCTGATATACTGATATACTTTACTATTCAGTACTTGATCTCGAAAGTGAAGCAACTTAACACAGTGAATGTTTGTAAAATATGAAGAAATATAATTAAGTCAACAGAAGTGTGGGTTAGGTGTCAAGAATATGTAGACAACAAGTTGACACAAGCCCTAATGAAAACATATGGTCCCAGTTTTAATTCCTTTTCTTCTGTCATGAGAAAGATAATGCACCACAGAGAATTATTACAATATGATAATAAAGATGAAATCCAATCACAAACCCAGTTTTCAAACACTTCTGAAATATGACGGTGGTGTTTGAGAATTGAAATGACCCAAGATACTTCCCCAAACTACAAAGGAAATGAAATTACGCACCATTTATTTTTCTAATTTAAAACATGTACATATATAATGTACGTATATTTGATTCCAGCTTCCTTTAGATAGGCACAAGCAATCTGTGTATATTTCATCAAAATTAGGACTGAGTTAATATTGAAAACAATAATCCAAAGAAGGTTGTCACTGGAAAACTAGCTTTTTTTTTTTTTACAGTATCTGCTGCAAAAGAGAAATGACGGTATTTCTTAAAGGTAGCTGAAATAGGACTAAATGAGTCTGCTAAATATTATTCTCATATATTGTTCCAAAGACTGCGCTAAGTGTTAGAGTAGATACAAGACAGGCACGTATATCTCACATGGGGCTCACAGTGTATGAGGTACGGATAGCAGATACAGAATCTTCGTTTTACAAATTAGGAAAGAAAGGCACAGAGAAGGCACCCACCCCTCCCCTGATGACCTTGATTTTGTTAAATCAAAATCATTAATTGTGAATTTCTGAAAATCTCCCCCTTCCTATCCCCAACTCCCTCTCACCCTAAGGGCACATTCTCCTTGGCGTCTAGAAGAAAGAGTACAGGCCTGGGAGTCAGAAAACCTGGATTCTATTCCCATGTCTGCTCCTTGGCTGCTTGGGCAAATCACTTCATTCATTCATTCATTTATTTAATCGTACTTATTGAGCACTTACTGTGTGCAGAGCACTGTACTAAGTGCTGGAAAAGTACAATACAGCAATAGAAACAGTCCCTACCCACAGCGGGCTTACAGTCTCGAGGTGGGGAGACAGACATCAAAGCAAGTAAACTGGCATCAATAGAAATGAATAGAAATATAGATATATACATATATACAAAGTGCTGTGGGGAGGAGATTGGGGGGAAGAGCAAAGGGAGTGAGTAGAGATGATGCAGAAGGGTAGGAGAGCTGAGGAAAAGGGGGTTTAGTCTGGGAAAGCTTCTTGGAGGAGGTGAGCTCTCAGTAGGGCTTTGAAGGGGGGAAGTGTGCTAGTTTGGCAGATGTGAGGAGGGAGGGCGTTCCAGGCCAGAGGTAGGACGTGGGCCAGGGCTCGATGGCGGAACAGACAAGAATGAGGCACAGTGAGAAGGTTTGCACCAGAGGAGTGCAGTGTGCAGGCTGGGATGTAGAAGAGAAGAGAGGTGAGGTAGGAATAGGCAAGGTGATGGAGAGCTTTAAAGCTTAACTTCTCTGTGCCTCAGTTTCCTCATCTGTAAAATGAGGATTCAATACCTGTTCTCCCACTTTAATCGTGAGCTCCACATGGGAGAGGGATTGAGTCTGACTTGAATCTCGGATATGCCCCGGTGCTTAATAAGTACTCAATTTTTAATGGCATTAGTTTAGCAATTATTATGTGCCAAGCATCGTACTGAGCACTGGGTTAGATTCTAGACTGTGAGCAGGTTGTTGAGTAGGGATTGTCTCTATCTGTTGTCAAATTGTACTTTCCAAGTGCTTAGTACAGTGCTCTGCACACAGTAAATGCTCAATAAATGCAATTGAAAGAATGAATACAATATAATCTTCACCCCAGACCAACCAGTAGTAAATGTATTAATAGCATTTATTAAGTGCCCATCTGGGAATTGCACTTTATTAAGTACTGGGGAAATACAAAATAAAGAAACCAGACACCCTCTACGCACAAGGGGCTTACAACCTAACGAGAGAGAGCAGTGTGGTCTGGTGGAAAGAGCACGGGCTTCAGAGTTTGAGAACCCGGCTTCTAATCCTGCCTCTGCCCCTTGTCTTCTGGGTGACCTTGGGATAGTCACTTTATTTCTCTATGCTTCAGTTACCTCATCTGTAAAATGGAGATTAAATCTGTGAGCCCCACAGGCCACATGATTAGCTTGTAGCCTGATTTCACCTTCAGATCCTTCCTCTTCTTGCCTTTCATCTTCTACTTCTCAATACAACATAAACAAAAATGTGGAACTAGTCTGAGGCACTAGATTAAGCCCAAGTTCCCAATCAATTAATGGTATTCATTGGGTGCTTAGTGTATGCAAAACACTGTTCTAAGCACTTGGGAGAGCACAATACAATAGAGTGGGTAGTCAGATTTGCAGCCTTTTGTGGTATGAAAAATTGGGTAATGGAATACTAGAGATGTGTGTATGGTACCTCAAGCGATGAGGGCCTTCAGCTCCCTGCTTTAGTCCTCTGATTAAAACATCTGGGACAGGTATTGTCCATTCTTAATTCTTTAAGAATTCTGGAGATGGCTCATCATCTTATGCTAGTATACACCGGGTTTGATCACCCCCACAGCCCAAAAAGATGATCTCTAAGGGATTCCACTTCAAACAACTGTATCTAATAATAATAATGATAATGTTGGCATTTGTTAAGCGCTTATTATGTGCCAAACACTGTTCGAAGGACTGGGGTAGATACAAGGTAATCAGGTTGTCCCCTTCAGGGCACGCAGTCTTCAGCCCCATTTTACAGATGAGGTCACTGAGGCACAGAGAAGTGAAGTGACTTGCCCAAGGTCACACCGCTGACAAGTGGCAGAGCCAGGATTTGAACCCATGACCCCAGACTCCCAAGCCCATGCTCTTTCCACTAAACCATGCTGCTTTTCAGTATTTCCTGAGTATCTACTGTGGACAGGGCATCCTGATATTAGGCACCTCTAGACTGTGAGCCGGTTATTAGGTAGGGACTGTCTCTATCTGTTGCCAAATTATATTCCAAGTGCTTAGTATAGTGCTCTGCACACAGTAAGCGCTCAATAAATACGATTGAATGAATGAATGAAGCACTTGGGAGAGTTTACCAGAAACAAAGTCAGGGCCCTTGCCCTGAAGGTGCTTTTACAATCTAATGGAGAAACATAAATTATTTAATAGGACAAGGAGAAATACCAAGAATATCTACACTTTCATACACACTAGATAATAGCAGGCCCCTCTCAGGGTCACTTTTGGAGAGTTTCCAGTCCTCTACCAGTCTCTACTATGGGAGGGAGAGTCAAGCAGGGGCCTGTCCATTCCATTCCTAGCTTGGACAGTGGCTAGTGAGTGGAAGGCCATCTGCTACAAATCAAAACTCACCAGTGCTGGGCAGCAGCGGCGTGGGAGAGAGTCAAGGGCGGATACTCAAGTTTACGGTGTGGAAGGAGGCAAAGGTAAACTACTTCTGTAGTTTTACCAAGAAAACTCTACGGATCCGCTACCAGAATGATTGCAGGTGGAGAGCGGGGCGTTCTGGAGAAGATGTGTCCGTAATGTCGCAGCAAGTCGGAAACAACTCGAAAGCATAAGACAAGATAGTAGTGGAAGTATGTCAGGATGAAACACCTGAACTAGTAATTGAATACATGTAAATTTGTGAAGTTCTTTTCAGAAGAAATTGAAAATGATATAGAGTGTCTCTTTCTTCTTCATTAAGTGCTTCTTCATTAAGTGCTCACTATATATCAAGTACTGCACTCACTTCTGGGGTAGATACAAGATAATTACCCCCCTCTGGGGGCTCACGGTCTAAGTAGGAGGGAGAAAAAGTATCGATTCGCTACTTCGCACAT
This sequence comes from Ornithorhynchus anatinus, assembly GCF_004115215.2. Taxonomy (NCBI): domain Eukaryota; kingdom Metazoa; phylum Chordata; class Mammalia; order Monotremata; family Ornithorhynchidae; genus Ornithorhynchus; species Ornithorhynchus anatinus. The sequence continues at coordinate 32,329,893 of NC_041739.1, forward strand.
GAGGTAACTGAGATAACCTGGACTCGTCCAAGGACCCACAGCAAGCAAATAAAACAGCGTTGGAATTAGATAACCCAGGTCCTCTGACTCACAGAGCCATGCTCTTCCCACTAGACCACACTGCCTAAAACCCTTGACCCACTGTCTGTTGTGGATATTAATCCTGTCTTCTCTGCGGGGTTGTTCAGCTGTGTCCACTATCCTCTCTGACATTCCATATGCTCTAAATTTGGTAACATTATAAGAAATAATTTCTCCCTTTGTATAAAAAAAGAGCCGTAGAGGTAGGGACACGACTTTATAAATTTCATGGTGTGATCAAAGCCCGCGTCGCTTAGATCTCTTAAACCACTGTGAAAATGGCTTTTCAGCTGCTCTTTCAATTAGATGAAAATATCTGGTCCATTTATTCCTGGATCAGCTAGTTTGACTATTTAAGGCCCATAAGGCAAAAGTCCCCAGTGAGAGTCTCAGTAAATCATTGAAAGTGCTGGATGTCATATCTTCAGGGTGCTTGGTTTCCCCCTTAAGTTTCTCCTTAAACCCTGAATTCTCCCTGGCTTGAAAAATACGCCCATGCTTTTCTCCCTGCTGTGACACTATGCCATATGTACAGTCGTTTCTTTGGAGAAACAACAATAATATAGTCAAACGTCCAACACGTGAATCACTGAAGAATGGTAAATCGTTCTACTGAAGAAATGTGCTTTTGTTATCTAGAGAAGAAACCATACTTATGGGACATTTTTTAAGGGAAAGTTAACATCCGTTACCATTACTGTCACCGCTAGGACATAAAAGTAACATACTTCTCTATAATTTTTCGACCCTTTCAAAACCAAACCCATTAGAAACCAAAGCAAGAAATGGAGCTGAACACTCGTTAGGATGAAGTAGCTCTGTTGACTCTTTCATATTCCAAAAGGCAACATTGCCAATTTAAAGTGGCATAATGTAGGCGGACAGAAAATTTATATTTTTAATGAAACTTCTGCAGGAATCATTGATTTGTACAATGAATCTACAGTCTAGGTGTCATTTCCCATAAATACCTTGTGGAGGACTAGATATTACCAGCAAAGAACCCTCTGTTCCCTAGCACTATCTTTGGTTGCTAAGATGTGATAAACGGCCATACCAGGCCGAATGCCCTGTGTCTCTGCCAACTTGCCAATCATCTTTCCAGTGAGTAACTTACCCAGGCAAAAGTGTACGTCAAACTTCCCTTCTCTCAAGAATCCAGTAGCGGGCACGTTGTTCGAAAAGCCGAAGCCATCGTGCTGAAACTGAACTGCTTACTTTGATGAAGAAAATCTCCAAAAGTGGATTTTCGGCCAACCCGTGACCCAGCTGTACTGACTCAACTCAGCATCTAAGTGTGAGCTCTGAAACCGAAACCGCGTTGTGAGTCTTGTGTTCGATTACTCTAAGGAGCTGATTTAAGGCCATCCAAAGGTGCACTGAGTGGGAGGCAGGGATATAGAGTCTCCGGGAGGCCGTGAAGGTAGATGGGAACTTTTTGGTTATGGGGATATGTCAGTATTGGGGAGGAGGGACCCAGGTGGAAGCATCAGACCTGAACCGAATAATCGGCATAATTACGTTACTAATTGAGCAGAAGTAAATTGTAGGAGGTCTAAACGGAGTTGCAATCAGTTGATAATAGTTAAGCACCTTCTGAGTGTGATCCACTATACTGTGCACTTGGGAGAGTACAATGTTGTTACCAGACATAATCTTCACCCACTTCCAGGTGTCATACAATAATAATAATTATACTTATGATATTTGTTAAGCAGTTACTATGTGCCAAGCACTGTCCAGTACCCTGGGGTAGTCAGGGTTATCACTTTGGACACATGGAGTTCACAGTCGAGGTAGGAGGGAGTGGGATTTAATCCATATTTTAAAGATGAGGAAACTGAGGCAGGAAGAAGTGGAGTTACTTGCCCAAGGTCACACAGTAGACAAGTGGCAGAGCTGGGATTAGAATCCATGTACTTCTGACTCCCAGGCCCGTGCGCTATCCACTCTGCTTCTCAGCGTGTAGGTGGAAGATGATTGACTGGTTAGGAAGAGGTTGAGGATTAATCAGATAATCAATGAATGGTATTTATGGAATGCTTTCTGTGTGCAGATCTCAGGGTCAACACTAACCCTTACCCAGCAAGCCCACTATATTCATTCTGCCTTCTGTTCTGTTGACCAACTCTCTGTCCATAGAAGTCTTCATAGGTTCAAAGATTACTATTGGCTAACTCTTCTATCACTCAATCAATCGCATTCATTGAGCGCTCGCTGTGTGCAGAGTACTATACTGAGTGCTTGGATGAGTACTGTTATATTAACAGCGTGGCTAGAGAAGCAGCGTGGCTCAGTGGAAAGAGCCCAGGCTTGGGAGTCAGAGGTCAGGGGTTCGTATCCCGACTCTGCCCCTTGTCAGCTGCGTGACTGTGGGCAAGTCACTTCACTTCTCTGTGCCTCAGTTCCCTCATCTGTAAAATGGGGATGAAGACTGTGAGCCTCACGTGGGACAACCTCATTCCCCTGTATCTACCCCAGCGCCTAGAACAGTGCTCCGCACGTAGTAAGCGCTTAACAAATGCCAATATTATTAACACAGATTTGTTATACTATATATATAATATTAACAGAGTTGATAGACATGTTTCACACACATTTCACTACAGCACAAAATCTTGAAGGATGGCAACAAAAATGATCAAGCCATATATAAAAATCTATTAAACTTCTGGAGGTAAGGGAGATTTAGACCATTAGCTACCCAGGAACGTGAACATGTGACTAAGTTAGAGAAGTGACGTGACCTAGTGAAAAGAGCATCGGCCTGGGAGTCGGAGGACCTGGGTTCCAATCCTGGCTCGGCCAACTGCTAGCTGTGTGACCTTGGGCAAGTCGCTTAACTTCCTTTAAACTGTAAGTTCATTATGTGCATAGAATGGGTCTGCCAATTCTGTTGTATTGTACTCTCCCAACTGCTCAGCACAGTGCTCTGCACGTAGTAAGCCCTTAATGAATATGATTTCTCGATTGAGTCTTTGTGCCTCAGTTACCTCATCTGTAAAATGGGGATTATATCCTCTTCCCTCCGATTCAGACTGTGAGTCCAATGTGGGACAGGGACTGGGTTCAACTTGATTAACTTTTATCTACCCCGGCTCTTAGAAGAGAGTTTGACCCAAGAGGCATTTAACGAATACCATAAAAAAAAAAGTCCTGCATCCTATCCCTAGAATACCCATCAGCAGCCAACATGATCTTCTTCCTGAAATAAATACATGCCAAGAATCCCTAGTATTCCAGATTCACACAAACCTCATGCCAAAGAGGAAAGGCAAAATATACTGCGTCTTGTAAGAATATTGCTTTTTCATCAGATTCCACAGGCCTAGGGGACATGGAACTGTGTGTGTTTGTGTTGGTTTCTTCCCCTCTGATCAGACCTCAAGCGCTTGCCCTTTTCTCAGTCTTGGTCGGATACACAGAATGCACAACAGTGGAGCATGGTGATTGGCTTTTCTTAGTGCATGCTATTGATGTTTTACCAGCAGTGGTTAACAATGGCCACTCTGCAAACGAAGGTCAGCAACACATTTCAGTATGACCCTTGGGCTATTAAAAAAAAAAAAACTCTTGTTCAATAACAAATCATCTCAACCACAGATTGAGGACTGGGGAAATTGAAGCCATTTCTTAATCAGAGTCCAGCTACCTGCCACCAGGAACAGCTGGGCAATCAACTTTGAGTCATAACTATCTTCGATAAGCAGCAAGTCTCCAGCCAAGTAAATAATTATGGAATCAAATGGAACATCAGTTCCTGTCCAAGATTTAATCTGGCAACACGGTTCTTTGCAAAATAAAGCTATTAGCAGCTAGCGTTACATTCCACGTAAGGAACACTCTTCGAGTTGTTGCAGGACATAAATATGTTTCCATTAACATAAACATAGACTTTTTTCCCTAATAGGTTTTTAGAAAGAACCTCCTTAGAAACAGCTGAATTAATCAAAAAGGAAACCTCACTCTGCCCTACCCCAGTACCTGTAAGAAATATTCATTTCATATCACCAACTGGCTGCAAACAGATATATAATGCCTCGACACTAACAGAAGTTTAATCTTATTATTGCCACCTCTGGAAAATTGCTAGTGCTGCTTGAGCATAAATTAAGCCATAGACATTTGAATCATGGAGAAGCTGGCAATCATAGTGCAGACGTTTGATGACTATAGTCCAAAAGGCCTTAATTTAGCATAAATTTAGAAGTCCAGTGATAAATGAAATGGTTGAATTTGCTCTACTTTCAGGGCGTGGTGCTGATTTTTAAAAGAATTCTTTGGTTTCTACTATCCAAAATAAAAGTATTCCAAACTTGTAGATAACACTGTGGTGTGACATTTGCAACTATTAGAATTGTAATAAATGGAGTGACACACCCCTTTGAAATCCTTTCAACTCAACACTGGCCCTGATCAATACAATCCTTTCGCCATTTCCGTGGCTTCACCTTTACTGAAGAACTTCACTTCCTTATGGAAAAAGTAAGAGAAGGAAACTTAACATTTCTTGCTGTAAGTTTTGTTGCATTAAGCCAGATGTATTAGCATCAGCCATTTCAGCTGAGATCTGAGGAAATCCAGAAAACAGATGATATACTATGACTTTTATACCTCCAAAATAGTAACGGAAGACACATGTACGATGAACAAGGAAAATAAAGAAAAATATTAATTGGTGGTTTCCAAAGAAGATAGCCAGATAGTTATAATTTATTTCAGTGGCTGACTATTTTAAGAGCCAGAGGAAATCTTCTATACTAAAATCAGAATATAGAAGAAAATGACAAGAAAAAAATAGCATTTAATTAGGAAATGTATAAATCCTGACTAAAGACTAGAAGATAACACTCTTGAAATTATTTTTGCTACCTTCAGTACTTTATTTCTGAGAGGAAAGGAGTTTTGTTGGACTTTCTTGGGCGTAAGAGAAGTCTACTGATTATGATGATGATGATGATGGTATTTGTTAAGTCACCAAAGAAGGCGATGACAAACCACTTCTGTATCTCTACCGAGGAAACTCTGAGGACACACTTACCAGAATGACTTTATGAAAGAAGATGGGACATTCTGAAGAGGGTGTGTCCATGCAGTCACTTCAGGTCAGAAACGACTTGATAGCATTTGAAGAAGAAGATCGGTTAAGTGCTTACTATGTGTCGAGCATTCTTCTAAGCAATGGAGTAAATACAAGTCAATCGTATTGGAAACAGTACCTATCTCACTTGGGGCTCACAGTTTAAGGAAGAGGGACAACAGATATTGAATTCCCATTTTACAATTGAGGAACCTGCGGCACAGAGAGTTAAAAGTGATTCAACCAAGGCCACACAGCTGGCAAATGGTGGAGCTGGGATGAGAACCCAGGTCCTCTGATTCTCAAGCCCAGGCTCTTTTCTTTAAGCCATACTGCTTCTTTTTTTTTAATGTATTTGTTAAGTGCTTACTAGGTGCCAGGTATTGTTCTAAGCACTGGGGTAGATACGAGATAATCAGGTTGGATACAGTCCCCGTCCCACATGGGGCTTCAGTCTTAATTCCCATTTTACAGATGAAGTAACTGAGGTACGGAGAAGTGAGACGACTCGCCCAAGATCAGAGAGCAGACGAGTGGCAGAGCCGGGATTAGAACCCAGGCCCTTCTGACATCCAAGGTCCATTCTCCAGCCACTAGGCCACGCTGCTTCTATGCTACTTCTGAGGTATAATGTCTCAAAGGAAAGGCACCTTCAATTGTTAATCTATCTATGCTTAACACCCTTAGGAAATCACCGCTTCCTCAGGAGTTCTTGGCTGACGAGTTTCTAATCTCCCACCTTGAATCCCTGCAGCTGCCATTTCAGCACTTCCATGTCATCTAAGTACCTGGGGACTCAGACTTTACCCTCTCGTAGCACTTATATACATGACCTGGCACTCTATTACTTCCTGCGACCTGTAATTTAGCTCCTTGAGTATAGAAGGCATGTCTCCTGAGTTTACTGTAGTCTCCCAATCCTTAGTTAAGTTCTCAGAACAGAGTAGGCACTCAAATAAGTGGGGGGCTTTTCCTAGATTGTTCTGATATTTGTGGAACTTAGATTCATTCATTCATTCAATAGTATTTATTGAGCACTTACTATGTGCAGAGCACTGTACTAAGCGCTTGGAATGAACAAGTCGGCAACAGATAGAGACGGTCCCTGCCGTTTGACGGGCTTACGGTCTAATCGGGGGAGACGGACAGACGAGAACGACGGCGATAGATAGAGTCGAGGGGAAGAACATCTCGTAAAAACCGATGGCAACTAAATAGAATCGAGGCGATGTACATTTCATTAACAAAATAAATAAGGTAATGAGAATATATACAGTTGAGCGGACGAGTACAGTGCTGAGGGGATGGCAGGGGAGAGGGGGAGGAGCAGAGGGAAATGAGGGGAAAAGAGGGTTAAGCTGCGGAGAGGTGAAGGGGGGTGGTAGAGGGAGTAGAGGGAGAAGGGGAGCTCAGTCTGGGAAGGCCTCTCAGAGGAGGTGAGTTTGAAGTAGGGTTTTGAAGAGGGGAAGAGAATCAGTTTGGCGGAGGTGAGGAGGGAGGGCGTTCCGGGACCGCGGGAGGACGCGGCCCGGGGGTCGACGGCGGGACGGGCGAGACCGAGGGACGGTGAGGAGGTGGGCGGCGGAGGAGCGGAGCGTTCGGGGTGGGCGGTGGAAACAGAGAAGGGAGGAGAGGTAGGAAGGGGAGAGGTGACGTAGAGCCTTGAAGCCTAGAGTGAGGAGTTTTTGTTTGGAGCAGAGGTTGATAGGCAACCACTGGAGGTGTTTAAGAAGGGGAGTGACATGCCCAGAAAGGTACTTTTCGATCAAAAGCATTTATGCCATGGATAGCCCTACTATAACAATAATAATAATGTTGGTATTTGTTAAGTGCTTACTATGTGCATAGCACTGTTCTAAGAACTGGGGGGGATACTAGGTGATCAGGTTGTCCCACGTGGGGCTCACAGTCTTCACCCCCATTTTACAGATGAGGTAACTGAGGCCCAGAGAAGTGAAGTGGCTTGCTCAAGGCCACATGGTGGACAAGTGGCGGAGGCGGCATTAGAACCCATGACCTCTGACTCCCAAACCCGGGCTCTTTCCACTACTATGTCCAGAGCTCTATACTAAGGGGTTGGGAGACTACAACAGGATTAGCAGCCATGGTCCCCACACTCAGCGACCTTGCAATTTAGCCGGAAAGACAAACACAAGATTGCCATGAGCCTTCCTCACACCTTCAGGCGCTTATTCTGTAAGTCCGTCTCTGCGCCTGTCAGGCACCTATCCTAGAGGTCCGTCTCCATCTCACCCCTTTAGGCACTTAATGACAAGTCAAACCACAGTGAAACCAGATCACCACTGTATACAGCGGAAAGCTTTATTCAATTCTTAGTTTAAATGAAGGGAGAAACACATACACAAACATATATACACATACACACACCCATAGCCACCAGTCCGACTGTTTTCCCTACGTTCATGTAGATGGTCCCATGTCGGAGGCGTTCAAGGAGTCTGGCTGCATGTAACACGTTGTCCTGGATCAAATCCTCGGTGGTTCCCAGTGGCTGTACCAAAGGGGTCTTGACATGGATCTTAGGTGGTGTTCGGCTGACGCCCGGGCCCATTTCCTAGCTCAGGTGGTACCTCCCATCTCTTTCGGTTGTTTGGTGCCCCCTTTGTCCATTCAAGGTTGCTCTGGAAGGTTGTCGGTGGGTTCTGATTGCTTCTGTCTCAAGCCCATTCCCGGGTAAAACTGGGAGACGGCTGCCCCCCTCCCTCTGCCCACGCCGCGGGTTGGATTCTTCCAGGATAGCTTATCTCGTGTACCTCTGGCAATCTTTCTTCTGCTCGACTGCAAGACAGTTCAGTGCCTCAAGCTCCTCCTTCTACCTTGTCAGTTCCTCCTCAAATTCCTCCTTCTATGGGGTTGTTCAAGGGGTCAAGCAATGGTCACTCATAAAATGGTTTCTGTGTTACACGATGGAGTCACTCTTGCTCACCTCAAAAATAATTTGTAAGACCAACGAAGAAGAGAATGCCAGGACTAAGTGCTTGAGAGAGTAATAAAAATAACAATAATAATAATTGTATTTGTTAAGCGCATACCGTGTGTCAAGCACCGTTGATAAGCTTGTAGCTAATCAATTCGGACACAGTTCCTGGTCCACATGGGGCTCACGGTCTTAATCCCCATTTTCAGATGAGGTTACTGAGGCTCAGAGAAGTTCAGTGACTTGCCTAAAGTCACACAGCAGACAAGTGGCAGAACCAGGATTAGAACCCAGCTCTTTCTCACTCCCAGGCCTATGCTCTATCCCATTGACCATGGTGCTCTGATTAGGCCTGCTGCTTCTACTACAGTATAACAGGGTTGGTAGACACAGTCCCTGCTCACAACGAGTTTACGGTTTAGAGAGGGAGACAGACATTGATACAAATAAATACTTCAGAAAGTTTTTTGAAGATGGGGAGAATGTGGTCTGGTAGATTTGAATGGCGATGGAATCCCAAATAGGAGAGGATGAGGAACTGGTTGGGAGTGGGAGATTGGAGAATGAAGCACAACCCAAATCAACAGTTTTCCTAAATGTACCTAGTTCACTTTCCAAAACTAATCATTAAATAAATGATCCAGTTTATCGTAGAGGGTTAATTCTCGTCTCATTGAGCGGTTGAGACAATACATTTTTGAATCCCTACAGACCAAACGTCCTCCTCTTAAAAGCAATTAGCCTCAGAGCTCTCTGCAAACTCTCTTTTGCACAGATAGTTGCTTTCCATCAAGGAATTCTAACTGTACATTGCATAGTAATATTCCATAGAGCAGTTCTTTCTATATGCAAGATTAACTCAATTATAACTGTTAACAAAATGTACTTTTCCCAGTAACGCAATTGAATACTAATTTCCAACAACTAAACTTGACAGCATGTCTGTCTGCTTGTTCACATGTAAACAAGCATGCACGGAACATGATTTAAGGCTATTTTAAGCTCCAAATCACTCTAATGCAGAGGCTCAGCATTATTTCCATTAACACCAACGGAAATCTCAAGGGATGAGGAGATTTACAAGCAATCTTTTTCTTAAATGGAAGAGTCTGAAATGAAATTATCTATATTAAAACCTCCAGTGACCAAAAATACCTCGCTAATTTCAACAATAGTTAGTGAGCAGACTGCTCTGGAAATAAAATATGACATTTCGTTGCGGAAATATTAAGTTCAAAATGTTGTTTAAAAAGTGCCAGATGGTTCTGGCAAACTAGGAAAGGGCAAAGGCATTAGACAAACAGCTATGGGATAGTGTTCTCTCCAAAAACTAAGTCGTAGCAAACAACCTAGATATTGGTCAAATGAGGAAGTTGAAATTGAAGGGAGAGATTTAATAATCCTACTGTTATGTGTTTTTTTTTTTCCAAAACCAAATGTTTCTCTTGGCAAAGGAGAATAGACAGGTTTTTACCACTAGATAGTGACTGTCCAGTCAGTTCTATGCAATCTCCTTTGTTTTTTCTGTCTACATTCCGGATATGGAGGTCCACTCTTTTTTTCTGTCATCCTTGAGATTTACAACAAAATACTTCTCCTTTGAAAACACTGAAGCAGTTAACAAGATTGGTTACAGTCTTTCTTTGGGCCTCCATTCAATCATAATTACTGAACATTTAATGTGTGCAAAGTGCTGTACTAAGTGCTTGGAAGAGTGCAATATAACAATAAACAGACACATTCCCAGCCCACAGTGAGTTTACAGTCTACACGGTTAGACACTTCACAGCCTAGACAGAAGGGGGAAATCAATAAATATTTCCCTCAACTTGATAAGTAAGTAGCCCCAGACAACTGGTCAATCAACTATATATTTTGTATGCATACTTTAGAAATAGACATAGAAAAGAACCACAGTGCCCCACAGAGAGCATTTGAATAATTAACTGCTAAAATGAGAAACAGAATAGCATAATCCAGATTATCTAGGAGGGGTTCAAGACTACCCAAGTAGTCCTTCCCTAAAGCAGGAGTACAAAATGGGTGTCATGCTCCAAGGGGACTTGCACCATTTGCGGTCTGCATGCCCGGACAGGGACGCAAAGAAGTCTTTGGTGGAAAGGACTCAATCACTGGTATATATGGAGTGACTATTGGGTGCAGAGCCAAAACAGCCAACGTGATTTTCTAGTTTCTATCCCAGCCTTAAGTACAATACTTGGAACCTATTATGTGCTTAACAAATGCATCACTATCATTATTATTATTATATTAGTAGCTCATCTAAGCACTTGAGTACTCATTCTCTTCCCTCCTGTTCTTCTACTCCCACCCTGGTAACAATTACGTTCAAAGCTTATGTATTTATCCTTTGCTGTTCCCCGAAACTGTAATTTATTTTAGTATCTGTCTTCCCCAGCTATACCTTAAGATCCTTGCCGAATTGTACTTCCCAAGAGCTTAGTAGTAATAATAATGTTGGCATTTGTTAAGCGCTTACTATGTGCAGAGCACTGTTCTAAGCGCTGGGGGAGATACAGGGTAATCAGATTGTCCCACGTGAGGCTCACAGTTAATCCCCATTTTACAGATGAGGGAACTGAGGCCCAGAGAAGTTAAGTGACTTGCCCACAGTCACACAGCTGACAAATGGCAGAGCCGGGAGAGTGCTCTGCACACAGTAAGTGCTCAAGAAATACAAACTGAATGAATGAATCCTTAAAGACAGGACTTATGTCGACTAACTAGACTGTCAGCCTGTTGTGGGCAGGGAATGCATCTACTAATTTTGTTATACTATTCTCTTCTGAGTGCTTAGTATAGTGCTCTGCACACAGTAAACACATACATATAACTGATTGGTTGGTTGAACTCTTCCAAGTGCTTAATGCAGTGCTCAGCAAAGACTAAGCGTTCAATAAATACTATTGATTCAGTACTCTACTGAGCACTTGAGAGAGTACAATCGTGGTAAAAAAAGATCCCTGCCCTCAGGAGTTTACATCCTGACAGAGGAGACAATGAAACAGAAATTATTGACAGTAAGAAGGAAAAATAGAGCTACAGTACATTAGAGCAGGAGAAGTAAAAGATGGGGAAGTGAGTAGATAGTAGAACATATAGGTGAAACACTGGAATCTGTTGAGAGTTCTATATATTTAGACCATATGCCCGTCAGTGGGCAGGGATTGTCTCTATCTGTTGGGGAATTGTACATTCCAAGCGCTTAGTACAGTGCTCTGCACATAATATGCGCTCAATAAATACTATTAAATGAATGAATGAATATTTGCCTCTATGACTGTATAAGGTCATAAATGTTATGGATGGTTGTAGATACTGAAATTACTGTAGGGATACCATGACTTGGGAAATACCACTTTCCCAAGGGCTTTGAGGTTGAGGAGAATTGGATAGCAGTTACACTCTTTATTCAGGCTTCTTTCTCCTAAATATCAACCTAGCAGCACACTCTGAGAAGTGTACTTCTGAAACCTAAATATGATTTCCAAGGCTGGCTGAAATTTCAAAGGTCATCAGTGCTGTTTCCTAGCTTAAGGGAACTTGATCAAGGAATGTGACATTCTGCTCCATTCCTCGAAGCACTGTGTGTTTGTTTCGGGGGCATTTGCAACAGACGTTTTTGACACCGGTAGACATTTGTTATCTAGCTAGTGTGAATGTCTGTCTTTACCTTAGCTAGATTGAGCACATACTATGTCCCAAACCCCGCACTAAGAGCTGTGGTAGATATGCGATCATCAAATCGGGCTTAGTCCCTGTCCACATGAGGCTCAATGTCTAAGGGAAAAGAAGAAAAGGAACTTTAAATCCTCATTTTACAGAGGAGGAAACTGCAGAACAGAGGAGTTAAGAGAGTTGCCCAAGATCATCCAGCCCTCTGCAACTCTGCAAGTTGCAGAGCCAGGATTTGAATCCAAGTCCCCTGATTCCCAGTCCTTTGTTCCACCCACTAGACAGTGTTTCTCCAGAGATTCTGTGAAATGGTGATTTTAAGAGATTATGTATATTCACAGCAGGTGGTGATTTGTTAAATTGCCATGGCAAATAGAGCTAATGAATAGTGTAACAGTTAAAGATTTGCCTAAGAAGAGCAGGTGATGAGGATATGTCACCGGCATGGAATTTCTCATGTCTCCAAGATATCAAACACTTATCTATTAATTTATGAATATCACATTATTTTTGGCACAAATTGTTAAAGGAAATGTTATTTCTACCTCTTCGCAGCTTTTAATGCATGCAAGATCCTTTTCCCATGAAAGTGTGGGTGTGAGAAGTTACTGGGGTGAATTATTTGCCTAAGGTCAGAATGAAAAAAGAAAAGGGGGGATAACTTGGAGAATAATCCTTACAGGGAATTTTGGATTAATCATGCATACTGATTTTCAACCTGGAAGAGATGTGTTGAGAAATGCTTGGCATTTTAATTATTTCAGCCCTTTAATAAAGAATGACCCATTAAGTAAACTTGGAGTTTGCGGTTGGTCTGAAGGGGGTCTTCACAGCTTCTGTGGGAGTGCATATTCAATCCTTGAAGAATAAATTTAGCTGATATTAACAGAAGCAGCACGGCCTAGAGTGAAGAGGGCACGACTGGGAGTCAGGAGACCTGATATCAATCCGAGCTCCACCACCTGCCTGCTCTGTGACCTCGGGCAAGTCCTTTAACTTCTCTATGCCTCAATTTCCTCATCTATAATGTAGGAATTAACCAATCAATTAAAGATATTTATCGAGTGCTTTATGGGTACACTGCACCATACTAAGCACTTGGAAGTGTACAATATGACAGATTTGCATTAAATAACTGTTCTCCCTCACCTCTGGACTGTGAGCCCGATGTGGGACGGGAACTATATCCAATTTGAGTATTTTGGATGTACCTCGGTGCTTAGCATGTAATAAATATCATCGGTACCGTTATTAATGTATTTACCGGCTCCATATTTCTCCTCTGAAGACTGAAATGACTCCAGCCCTCTTCTATCCAAAGATGCTTTTTCTCCCTTCACTGTATACGAACGCTAGGCACCCACCACACCCACAACTAAGCTTTTGGCCATTTCAAAACAGGAGCCTCTGAAATGGCATCTGGTCTTATTCCAGAGACTCCTTAGTATGTATGCTTATGCAGATGAGCACTAGTCTCTTGTTTAGAACACAGGATCTTAATTTATAATAATAATAATAATAATGTTGGCATTTGTTAAGCGCTTACTATGTGCAGAGCACTGTTCTAAGCGCTGGGGTAGACACGGGGTCATCAGGTTGTCCCACGTGCGGCTCACAGTCTTAATCCCCATTTTACAGATGAGGTAACTGAGGCAACAGAGAAGTGAAGTGACTTGCCCACAGTCACACAGCTGACAAGTGGCGGAGCTGGGATTCGAACCCATGACCTCTGACTCCCAAGCCCGTGCTCTTTCCGCTGAGCCACGCTTATTGTTGCTGTCAACAATAGCACTTGTGAATGACTTGTGCCTGTCCGTCCCCCTTTCAGAATCTACATAGTCTACGCTCCCTCCTTGGCTGACAGTGTCTGTTAGCTGATTCAAATGTACTCTCCCAAGGGCTTAGTCCGGCATTCTGAAAATTCTGTGGAATGAATGAATGTCCCATCGACTGTCTTCCTGAAGTTCCTGACCCATAGTGCTTGGAGTCCTTCAGATAAATGACCCACAACTGAACCAACCTGCATGATTTTCCCTAAGGATCTGGGCCCTCAAAGAGTCCATGGCAAGGACTCCATGGGGGCAAGCTGGATCTCCGCTCTGGAAATCTTACGAGCTGGATGGGATTCCCCAGGAGCCCCTGCAGAACATTAATTCAGTATTTTGACCGAATTACTTAGCTTGATTAAAGTCCAGTTCAGTTTAGCATTAGATAATGGCAGATCTCTGGGGCAGCGAATGTCACCCACTGTGGATCTTGTTGGCTCCAGTACTTCCATTATCTAGTGAAATGGATGAGAATACATGTTTCCAGCCAGTTCAGTGAATCTCTGCATGTAGTAAATTCCACCTTTCTGTGGATAGGGTTCAGGCAACCTGTGTTTTCTGCAGGGGCAACTGCATACAGGCCTGGGAGTCAGGAGGTCCTGGATTCTAATCCCGGCTCCTCCATTTGTCTGCTGTGTGACCTTGGGCAAGTCACTTAATTTCTCTGTGCCTTAGTTACCTCATCTGTAAAATGGGGATTAAGACTGGGAGCCCCACGTAGGACAGGGACTGGGTCCAACCTGATTAGCTTGTATCTACCTCAGCACTTCCACATAGTAAGTGCTTAACAAATACATTATTATTATCATTATATTATTATTATCATTGTCTCCACGGTTAGATTGTAAGATCTGTGAGAGCAGGGATCATGTCTAATCTAGCGTACTCTCTCAAGTACAGAATAAGAGCTCGTAAGTATCACTGATTGAAAATCAGGTTAATAAATCAGTGGTAATTATTGTTTACTGTGGACAGAGCACTGTACTAAGCACCTGGGAAAGTATAATGCAACCGAGTTCGTAAACATGTTCCCTGCCTATAAGGAATTTACAGTTTAGAGGGGAGACAGATTTTAAAATGAATTACAGTTATTTACGTAAGTGCTGAGGGTGGGATGAATATCAAGTGCTTAAACAGTGCAAATCAAAGTGCAATGGTTGAAAAAGGGGAGAGAGAGTAGGAAAAATGAGGTCTCTTGGAGGAGATGAGATTCTAAAAAGCTTCAAAGGTAAGGAGAAGGAGACTACTGGTTATAAAGGAGAAGGGAGAGGGGGGGTTTCAGGACAGAGGAGGATGTGGATAAGTGTTCGATGATGATGTCACGATGATGTCATAAATGTGATTGAGATAAATTGGGTATGTTAGCATTAGAGGAGCAGTGTAATGACGCTGGGTTTCAGTAGGAAATCATTGAGGTAAGATAGGAGCTGGTAATGTGATTGAGTGTTTTAAAGCAATTGATAAAGAGTTTCTGTTGGATGAGGAGATGGATAGGCAGCTGGAAACTTTTGAGGAGTGAGGAAACAGGGAGTAAACAGTTTTTTTAGAAAAAATGATCTGGGTATCAGAGTATAATGTGGACTGGAGTAGGAGGAGGCAGAGAGGTCAGCATGGAGGCTGATGCAGTAGTCTAAGTGGGATATGATAAATGCTTGGATCAGCGTAGTAGCAGTTTGAATGGAGAAGAAAGGACAGAGTTTAGTGATGTTATGAAGATACAACTGACAGTATTCAGTGACAGATTGACTATGGGGATTGAATGAGAGAGAGGAGTCAAGGATAGTGGCTAGGTTAAGGGCTTGGGGTAAGGGAGGATGGCGGTGTTGTCTACAGTGATGGAACAGTCACGGGGAGGATAGAGTTGAGGTGGGAAGATAAGGAGCTCTGCTTTGCATATGTTACGTTTGAGGTGTCAGTGGGACAACCAAGGAGAGATGTCCTGTAGGCAGGAGTTAATGTAAAACTGCAGATGAGGAGAGAGATCAGGGCTGGAGATGTGAATTTGGTAATCATCTGCAAAGAGATGGTAGTTGAAGCTGTTAATTATGCACAGTCATAGGTAGCATATCTTGGGGGCTAACTTAGGAATCACATTAGACTGTCAGAAATGAGCTTATCTCATGTCAGCACTAGAATCCGGAACTGGTGAAACCGTGTAGCTTCATGCAAATTTCATAACTTCTCAGCATTCCACTCTCTTTCTCTTTCTGAGTTGAGCCTGGGGCAGCCCAACCCACCCTGACAAGACGTGCATGATAAAATTATTCTTCTTGCCCCTAGACCTACGCCATAACAAACAAACCTCTTCGAAGGAAATTAACTGAGGTACATGGGTGCGGGTGTTATGCACTTAATATGGAAATGAGGTCTATTCTTTGGCTATTGTATCAAAATGTTTGTTTCAATCCAATGTCTTCCATTATAATGAAAATTATGGAAAAATACCTAAGTCAGCGTACCCTCTAACCAGAATGAGTCAGAAGTCTGAAGAAAAGCACTGGTCCAGTTCCCTTTCTCTCAAGACCAGACATGTAGTTCCCTTCCTGTTTTATATTTCATGCTCTTGCTGGACCAACTATACAGAAAGAAATGATTTAGATCTAAAATTCACTAAGATTTTAAGCTCCTCCACTAGATTGGAAACTCCTTGAAGTCAAAAATCATTCTACAAACTATCGCATTCTCTCGAGCGCTTAGTACTACGCCCTACTCCACAGTAAGCACTCTATACCTATAGATTGGTTGACAGTTTTCTGCCCAGACAAGCTACCTGATAATGGGATCTGAGGTCCCCAAATGGGTGAGATAGTCACAAATCGAAAGGTTCTGACCTGCCCCGTTTACACACGGGTGTAGAACAGGTCTTTGTTTTTATTGTACTTTCCCCACCAGTTAGAACAATGATTTACACACGGTAGTAGATGCACAGAAATAGATGCTGAGAACCAGTGTGGCCTGCTGGAAAGAGCACGGGCCTAGGAGTCAGAGAACCTGGGTTCTAATCCCAGCTCTGCCACGTGTCTGCTGTGTGACTCGAGCAAGTCACTTCACTTCTCTCTGCCTTGGTTACCTCGTCTGTAAAACGGGGATTAAGGCAGGGACAGCGTCCGACGGGAAACTCCCACCGCCATCTGTTATCGTTCTGGTAGTATGTCCATAGATAGAGGTAAAATTACAATGAACATGGCATTCGAGAGAAAGAGCAATAGCAGAATTGCACAGAATCTTGTTTCGCTGAACTTTAACTTTTTCCTCTCATGTTTTCAGTTTAGTTTTTCCTTGTTGTTGTTTTAATCTGTGAACTTCATCAAATGTGTGAGGGTTATTTCCATTTTACTGGAAAGGCAACTTTCCAAAATAGCATGCCACAAGCTAAATAAAAAAATAAATCCGTTAACTTCAGCAAGGGTCATTTACTAATGAGGTAAAAAGTTGTGCCTCACACACAAAAGCCATACTGGAGGTACTTATTAATTCAATGTGTGCCTTTCGTGACACTCAGATGAGGAGTTTAAACCACTTTCTCTGCCAAATATTCCTTTGAAACTCTATTAAATCGAAAAGCTGTTGCATTCCGCATATTTTGTTAGAAGCAATTTGGCAAATTCCAGGAACAGAGGTTAACTGTGAACTATGGAGATGTTCAAATTTCTTCAATGGTAGCACAACTCTTAGCTTTGGGCTTTTCCTTAGAAATTGCCTCTGATGTTGCAACGTTAACTCCTGCACAATTCCATCTACAAGGCAAACTTTTCTGGAATGTTTCAACTCCCATGATGGTGATGCTATACCTAGCTTGCGAAGATGAAGAGTTTCAAGTTATTGACGAGCTCACTCATTCGTTCAGTCGTATTTATTGAGTGCTTATTGAGTGCAGAGCACTGTACCGAGCGCTTGGGAAAGTGCAATACAGCAATAGTGACAATCTCTGCCCACACTTAGCAGCAGTAGTTGCATGAAGCGGCTTTGCCTAGTGGGTAAAGCAAGGGCCTGGGAGTCAGAAGGACCTAAGTTCTAATTCTAGCTCTGCCACTTGTCTGCTGTATGACTTGGGCAAGTCACTTAACTTCTCTGTGTCTCCGTGACCTCATCTGTAAAATGGGGATTAAGGCATTGAGTCCCATGGGGGTCATGGACTGCGTCCAACCTCATTAGCATGCATCTAACCCAGCTCTTAGGATAGTACCTGGCACCCAGTAAACACCAAATACCAGAAAAAAAAAAGCATTTTTAAGAGTCTGGAATATATATACCTATGAGTATCCTCTTTGTACCGTTCAATTCTAAGTACTAGGAAAAGAGAGTAGAGAAAGCAAACGGCATATTGCTTGTTCTGAAGGACTTTTTCGCTACAATTCTATTTATTGAACCAGCTTGGTTAACATAACCACTTTGGGGTTGCCTTGTCTTAGATAAGTGCCTTTCCACTGTTCTCACTGCTATTTTTGTTGATGGTCATTGGCTCTGCTCGAATCGCTGTGATGTGGCATCTTCATGCCACATGAACCTGACATCTCTGAAGTTTGCTAACGTATCAAGTAGCAGTCCTGTTAGTCTCAGGAGGACATTATTGGACAAAGGGTCACACACTCAGACAATCGGCACCTAAAATGACTTCAATAATCCCTCTGGAGCTTGGAGTCTCAATGCCAGATAATTGCATATCAATGAGATAAAATTGGCTTAGACTTTTTCGTTATTGCTTTTATGTTGTCAATTTTTTAAATTTAATTAAAGGTAAAAATCAGGACATCAGAGAAATATATTTTTTCTGCTTTGATATTCATTTAACTAAATTTTCATATACTATTCGGTGTCTGTTTCCACAATTTTGAATGAGTATTTCTAGCTCAAGGAATAAAATCAATTCCTTGATGCAAGCCTAGGAAAATTCAGAAGACTAAAAACCAGTGTGTTCCTGCATAGTTGAAGGAAATGACACCAAGCTTATTTTATGTTTATGTATGGAACCCTTTACCAATTTACTGAACTATTCTATTAATAAACCCTTTGAAAATCAGTGGAAGTATTTCAGAATACTTCCTGAGGCCCTAATTTCATTCAACTATTTCTGAGAACAACAACAAAAAAAAACAGAGTGAATTTTCTACATAAAATTCAGTAGATTACCATCTCCTGTTTCTATCTTTGAGATACACACAGATAATTTTAAATTATTGAATAAATTAAAGCACTGCTATATTTATTTCTTATCTTCCCTCCATTCATATTTATTTGTTCTCTTTTGTAACTGAATTCTGACTCACAGTCTGGAATAATGAGAACAAGCTGACTTACATTTTGGGACTACCATGATTATCGAAACATTCTTCTAAATGATCATTTGTTATACATTCAATATTAAAAAAATAGGAAACCCAAGTCAGTACAAGTGATTATAATACAGTTTCTTGAGAGTCTGTAGGCAGAGGTATCCGATTTCCTTATTTTTTTTCGAGAATTATAGGTATTTTGTATCTAGAAAGAAAATGACATATTTTGATGCACAACATGGGGTTACTGAAACACTTATTTCAAGGCAAAATCTACTTTTTTGTCCAGTGATTAATGCCACTATGGAATGAAAACAAAATTTAGTAAGACACTAAATTGCAACACTCTAGTAATATTTATAGAATTCCCTTTGATGATGGAAGAAAATACTACAACTGTCCGACAAGGTTTAAGACTGAACTGATACGTTCTCCATGGATGGACCAATAGCTCGAAACAGAAATTACCTGACTGTAATCCATTAGCCCAGTGCTAGGAATTAGCAAAGTCCTGAGTTCCTGGTAGAGAGAAAAGCGATGTTTTTGCTTTCGCTGCCATGTCATCAGCCCATTACTTGGAAAATTTCCTAATCCAGCTTTGGAAGTCCCTAGCCTTGTTAGGGTATGTGCTCTCACCCCACAACAATCTCTCCTTCGGCCTTGCATCAGAGCAGGGGAGCCCAGACCTATCCCCAAATCTCGGATTAACTGGGACTCCATCCCCAGCTGCCTTGAGGTGTGGACATTAGGTGACCCTGCACCTTTTCCACTTCCCAGAGTGTGGGGTTGTTGAATGAGAACCTCAGCATGGCTCAGTGAACAGAGCACAGACCTGGGAGTCAGAAGGACCTGGGTTCTAATCCTGACTCTGCCACATGTCTGCTGTGTGACTCTGAGCAAGTCACTTCACTTCTCTGGGACTCGGTTACCTCATCGGTAAAATGGGTGTGAGCCCCTTATGGGACAGGGACTTTGTCCAATCTGATTAACTTGTATCTACCCCAGTGCTTAGAACAGTTCTTGGCATTGAGAGGCAGCGGGGCTTAGTGGAAAGAGCACGGTCTCGGGAGTCAGCGGTCGTGGGTTCTAATTCCGGCTCCGCCACTTGTCAGCTGTGTGACTTTGGGCAAGTCACTTAACTTCTCTGTGCCTCAGTTATCTCATCTATAAAATGGGGATGAAGATTGTGAGCCCCACGTGGACAACCTGATTACCTTGTAATCTACCCCAGAGCTTAAAAGAGTGGTTGGCACATAGTAAGCTTTTAACACATACCATCATCGTCACTAAGTAAGCGCTTAACAAGTACCACGATTATCATTATTATTATTATTAGTCATTCTCTTTGGTTTCTAGCTGGGAGGACAAACAACTCCGCTTAAAGTGCCCAGCCACATCTTCTACCAGCTATCCCTCAACGAGTCAGTTATGTCTAGGTGATTATCATTATGGCATTAGTTCATTCAATCCCACAGACTGCTTAGAGTATGTTTTGAACTATATAGAACTCAACTCTTGGGAGTGAGGTTTTTCATTCTTGTCGAAATATTTCATTTTGTTGTTACGATCTGCTTAATGGTTCCAAACTACAGATATTCAAAATAAATATCTATGCACTTAACAGGGAAGATCATAACATATCGCTGGAGAGCAAGTAGGACTTAGAGGCGGAAATAGGAAAAATCCAAAAAAAAATATTTATGAAGCAGAAGAGCTCATCGAACCTTTCCCTAATCTTCCCTCAGAAGATAAGTGATCCCGCTTCTGTAGCTAATTCAACCAACGAGCTCAACTGTCCCCTTTGTCATTTCCATTCTCAGAAAACCAGACCCTACCTTCCTCTCTCCACTGTATCTTTGCCACTCATCACTTTCTCTCTCTCTCACAGCCCTACCCTTCTTAGGTTCTTCCATCCAATAATGGTATTTACTGAGCATCTTTTCTAGGCAGGAATGCTGTTCCACACATTTGGGAATATGTAACCGATAATAAAGACTTGTTTTCTGTCTTCAAAGAGTTTGCAAACCAATCTTTTCAAACAGGAAATGAAGCAGTTTTTTTGAAGCCACTTACAAGGTGAAGTCCAAAGTCTGGAGAAACAAGAATTCAGGGAGCACGGGTCCCAACAGGAATTTAACTGAAAGAAAGGAAAGTGGAGTAGACTGCCTATATGTAGCCTCTATTGATTGGCCGAGCACCAGCAAGCTACAGGCTTGGCACCTTCTAATGAATTCATTTATCCCTTTAACGTGTCACTTATCCTGCTTTTGTCCCCTCCTTCACGCTTATCTCACATCCTTTTTCCAGTACCTGTTTTAGGACAAGATGATTTCTAGACGGTGAAAACTTTTCGCCACCAGTAGTTTTTGCCTCCGCTTCCTTCTCCCTCTACTGGCCTGCAACAACAAGGAAGGGAGGGAAGTGCGGAGAACAAAGGAGAAATTGTGTTCTTGGAGGGTTTGGGTTACTCTAACCATCTCAGACCCTCTCAGGGCCGTACCTGGAGAGTTCCCAGTACTCTACCAGTTTTGGCTATGGGAGGGGGAGTCAATCAGAAGCATATTCAGTCCATTCCTAGCTTGGGTAGAGGCTAGCGAGTGGAAAGCAATGTGCTACAAGTCAAAACTCACCCGTGCTGGGCAGCAGCGGCACGGGGGAGAGTCGAAGGTGGAGACTCAAGTTTACTGCATGGAAGAAAGTGGATTTTTATATTCATATAGTTCTCCTCTGTATATGAAGTAGACAACAGTGACTGTTCTCCTAGGTCACAAAGTTCTCCTAGGAGTGCATGTGGGCTAAAAAGATGTGGCTAAAAAGACCAATGTGGGATCCACAATCCCAGCCATGTGGAGCACCCATAAAGATTGTTATTATGATTATAATTATTATATTTGTTAAGCACTTATTATGTGTCAAGCAATGTTCTAAGTGCCAGGGTAGATACAAGTTAATAATAATAATAGTAGTATACGTTAAGTGCTTATTATGTGCCAAGCACTGTTCTAATCACTGGGGTAGTTACAAGGTTATCAGGTTGTCCCATGTGACGCTCACAGTCTTAATCCCCATTTTACAGATGAGGTAACTGAGGCACAGAGAAGTTAAATGGGTTGGCCAAAGTCACACATCTGAGAAGTGGCGGGGTTGGGAGTAGAACCCATGACCTCTGACTCTCAAGGCCATGCTCTTTCCACTAGTCCATGCTGCTTCTCAGCAGAAGAGAGCTGGGGGCAGAAAGCAGAGAGCTAGGGGGCAGAAAATAGAGAGCTGGGGGCAGAAAATCGAGAGCTGGGGGGCAGAAAGAGAGCAAAGAGTGGGGGCAGAGGACAGAGAACTGGGCTTCTGGGTAGAGAGCTGAGGGACAAAGCATATTGCTGGGGACAAAGAGGGGGTGACAGAGCAAACACCTAAGGGGGGCAGAGAGCCGGCTGCAAAGAGCAGGGTTGGGGAAGAGAGCAGGGAGTCAGGGCAACAGGGCGTGGGACTTAGGGGCAGAAGGCATTGAGCAGAAGGCCAGGGAGCAAAAGGTCAGAGAGCAAAAGGCCAGAGAGCAAAAAATGAGGGAACAAAAGATCAGGGAACAAAAGGTCAGGGAGCAACAGGGCAGAGAACTGAGGGGCAGAGAGCAGCGGAACAGAACGCAGAGCACTTGAAGGTGGTAGGAAGTGTCAGATCTGTCTGTTGATTTATTTTTTCTGATTCTTGTCAAGCCCCATTATTCCTATCAATCATGTTCTCATGTGTCTGATCTATTTATCAGTCTTGTACTTTGTATTGTACAAAGCATCATTTTATTTGCAACTCTTTGCTTTGTTTTAGTGTTTGGATTGATCCCATTAGATTGCAAAGTCCTTGAGGGCAGGAACTGCCCAAGATTATATTTTGTCTGAGTATTTTTGAAATGGATGTTTTCAGAGAGGCAACAAGAGCAAAAATGTTGGTATGGTTGGCGCGGTGCCTGGCTCAGAGAAGGGTGGGAAAGTTGCCAAGCTTCAGAAATTGCCCAGGGGAGAGGAAGTTATATGGAAGGGAAGGAAAGAAGCAGAAAGAGCATGAAACTTTTAAAAGCATCAAATCTTATGAAATAAAGGAATGAGCCCATTTTTTTTCTAATGAAAAGAACCCATAGTCCCAAACTCGAAATGTAATAGAGGTTTCCCCAGACTCCAAACACGACATAATTCACGCAATTTGGAGACAGCCTCTTAAGGTCCTAAAAGTCACTGGAGTGGAAATTTCATGAGGGGAAAAAAAAGACTTTTTGTTTCTATTTAAATGCCCTAGCCATGTCCACGATTTGAAATATTAGGCCTGGAGATTTATCAAACTGCTCCCACATCAAAATAGAAACAGAAAATACTAAGAATTTTATGATAATTCTATAATTCTAGACGGTTCAAACGTGGCCTCCCTTTGTTAAGTGACTCCTCTGTCTGGGATTATTCATTCATTCATTCATTCATTCACATTTATTGAGCTCTTACTGTGTGCACAGCACTGTTCTGTGCACTTGGGAAGTACAATTCGGCAATAAAGAGAAACGATCCCTACCCACACCAGGCTTACGTTATTAACCGATGCACATGACCTTTTCCTTCCTAGTTGCAGTTCACTGAGCTATTAAGCAAGAAATGTTGATGATTTCCTACTCTTTCCGATCTTCCATGTATCAATCTGGCCTTCTTTACATGTTCTCATCGAGCTATTTTTAGAGTTTTCTATCCAGTTCAGGACATGCAGTACCTATCAATCATATTTATTGAGCTTACTGTGTACAGAGGCGTTGTACTAGTGCTTGCAAGACTACAATATAACAGAATTGGTAGACCCACTCCTTGCCTATAAGGAGCCTACGGTCTGGGCAGGGAGACTGACATTAAAATTAATTATGGATATGTACAGAAGTGCTGTGGGACTGGGAATAAAGGGCACAAATGGAGAAGGGTACGCATCCACAGCCACTCGGAGGAGACGCGATTTGAATAAGGCTTCGAAGGGGAGAGCGATCATCTTTCGGATACGACGTGGGAGGGGGTTCCAGGCCAGAGGCAGGATGTGGGCAAGGGTCAGCAGAGAGATAGATGAGATCGAAGTACAGTGGATGGGTTGGCGTTAGAGGGATGAAGTGAGTTGTAGTAGGTTGTAGATGCAGGTTGTACTGGGTTGTGGTAGGAAATCGGTGAGGTAAGAAAGCAGGGTGATTGAGTGCTTTAAAGACATTGGCAAGGAGTTTCTGTTGGATGCAGAGCTGGATGGTGATTCTTGAGGACTGGGGAAACATGGACGGAATTATTTTATAAAAATGATCTGGGCAGCAGAGTGAAGTATAGTCAGCTCATACTTCTCTCCTGTGGGGAGAGACAAGAGGCAGGAAGGTCAGCAAGAAGGCTGACTCAGTTGTCAAGATGGGATAAGGTAAGTGCTCGGATTAACTCGGTGGCCATCTGGACGAAGAGGACAGGGCAGATCTGAACGATGTTGGGAAAGTTGAACCGACAGGATTTGGCGACAGATCGAATATGCTGATTGAATGACAGAAATGAGTCGAGGATAACGCCAAGATTTCAGGGAGGATGACGGTACTCTCTACGGTGGCGGGAGAGTCAGGGTCGGGGACAGGGTTTGGGGGGGAAGATGTCTGTGGGACATCCAAGTAGAAACGCTCTGAAGGCAGCAGGAAATACGAGACCGCAAAGGAGACGTATGAGGGCTGGAGATGTAGATCTGGGAATCATCGGCATATTGGTATTTGAAGCCACAAGAGCAAATGATTTCTCTAAAGGAGTGAGTGTAGATGGTGAAAAGGAGGAGATCCAGAACTGCACCTTGACTGCCTCCCTCAAGTAGCGAGTGGGAGGCAGAGGTGGAGTTTTTGAAAGAAACTGAGAATAAGAGAGCAGAGAGCTAGGAGGACAACCAGAAGAGGACAGGGGCCATGAAACCAGGGTTGTTGGATAATGCAAGGTTAGGTAGTATAGGTGTCTGCTATACTGTTATATTGTGCAGCATGGCTCGGTGGAAAGAGCCCGATCTTGGGAGTCGGAGGTCATGGGTTCGAATCCCGGATCCGCCACTTAGCCGTGTGACTGTGGGCAAGTCACGGAACTTCTCTGTGCCTCCGTTACCTCATCTGTAAATCGGGGATTGAGACTGTGAGCCCCACGTGGGACAACCTGATTACCCTGTATCTACCCCAGGGCTTAGAACAGTGCATAGTACACGCTTAACGAATACCAACGTCATTATTATTATTACAACATTGCGTCCAACCCAATTTTCTTGTGTTCCTCACCAGCACTTAGTACAGTGTTCTGTACTCAGCAAGTGCTCAATAACTATGACTGACTATAGAGCAGAGGGAGAATGGAGGCCAGTGACGAGGCTAATGCAGTCGTCTCAGTTAAGCATGACCCAAGCTTGAACGAGGGTAGAGGCAGTTTGGATGGAGAGGAAGGCGTTGTGGAGGATGTTGTGAAAGAAAAATGGGCAGGATTTGGCAGGCGACCGAATGTGAGGGTGAAACGACAGGGAAGAGGAGAGGGTCACATTAAGGTTGCTGGCTTTTGGCAGGATGGTGGCGGTGGTGACTGAGAAGAGAAGCAGCACGCCAGAGTGGATAGAACACGGGCCTGAGAGTCAAAAAAGGTCATGGGTCCTAATCCCAGCTCTGCCACTTGTCTGCTGTGTGACCTTGGGAAAGTCACTTCACTTCTCTGGGCCTCAATTACCTCGACTATAAAATGGGGATTAAGATTGTTAGCCTGATGTGGAAAAAGACTGTATCAAACCCAATCTGCTTGTATTCCTCATCGGCACTTAATACGGTGCCCCGGCACCTAGTAAGTGCTTAACATATATCACAATTATTATTATTAGATTATTAGGGAAGCAGCGCGGCTCAGTGGAAAGAGCCTGGGCTTCGGAGTCAGAGGTCATGGGTTCGACTCCCGGCTCTGCCACTTGTCAGCTGTGTGACTGTGGGCGAGTCACTTCACTTCTCTGGGCCTCAGTTCCCTCATCTGTTAAATGGGGATTAACTGTGAGTCTCACGTGGGACAACCTGATTCCCCTTTATCTACCCCAGCGCTGAGAACAGTGCTCTGCACATAGTAAGCGCTTAACAAATACCAACATTTATTTATTTATTTATTTATTAGATGAAAACACCACCCCTCCCGGTTGCAGGACAAGTGGGCATTGGCCTTTAAAGATGGGGCAATGAATAAATCCCAGAGTTAGTCCCTGGATCCTGTAGTAGCTGTGGCTACTGCTGTTCTTCTCGGCCCTGTATCTCACACCTTCTGAAGCTGACAGCTCGTTCTGTAGCCCGTAAGCTTGTGGGCAAGGAACGTGTCGACCAACTCTGTTGTACTATACTCTACTCTCCCAAACACTTAGTGCGGTGCTTTGCATACAGTAAGCCTTCAATAAATGCGACTGATTTGTGGTTGGCCCCTGGGGAAGGTTTTTTCACGCTTTTTTCACATTTTTGGAAAAAAAAATTTTTCTTTTTTTGTTTTTTTGAAAAAAAAAATT
This sequence comes from Ornithorhynchus anatinus, assembly GCF_004115215.2. NCBI lineage: Eukaryota > Metazoa > Chordata > Mammalia > Monotremata > Ornithorhynchidae > Ornithorhynchus > Ornithorhynchus anatinus. The sequence goes on from NC_041739.1 coordinate 32,356,323, forward strand.
TTTCATTTGGGGGAAACTTTCTTTTTTCGTTTTTTCCCATTATTTTTTGTTTTTTCTCGAGTTTTTTTGCATTTTTTCACATTTTTTCGCCTCCGTTGTCTTTCTTCCTTAGAAAAGTATGACTTAATATGATCTAGTGGATGAAGCCTGGTTGTCAAAAGGACTGGATTTGTAATCCTGATCTGCAGTGTGACCTTGGTCACGTCACTTCACTTATCTGTGCCTCAGTTACTTCATCTCCAAAGTGGGGATTAACACTGAGTCCCGTGTGGGACAGGTACCCAACCCAATTTTCTTGCATCTACTCCAGCACTTAGTAAGCGCGTAACAGATACCACAGTCATCATTAATTCTTTTAAGAACATGTCAAAGAAATGTTTTTTCTGAAACTTGTTAACTGAACTACAGTTCACTTTCAAATGTAAATGTAAAAGTAAACCATGCATGATTTATAGGGAAAATGAATGCTGAAAAAAATGCAAAAGCATCACTGTTGAATAATTCTTTAAGGCAATATTGTTTTAGTCGAAATAGAATTCAAACAACTGCAATTACTTAGCCAACTAAACCTTCTAATGGCTTTCAATGGATCTGAATCCAGGAAATTTAACTTCGGATTTGTTTATGCTCTCTCAGTTTGAATCAAGGGGGTTTTCATGGATGCTTTCCCCTGCTCAATGCTTTCCTTCACCCTTTTAATTTTTTACTCCAAACACATCCCTTTGATATTTCTCAAATGTAGCATTTTCCTATATCTCTAAGATTTTCATTTTGGGGTACTTTAAAAGCAATAAGGAGGTGCCCACTACTTATTTTTGTGGTTTGATTGAACTAATTCCTAGAAAATCCCTGATGTGAAATAATAAATTTGAATGCAGAGGATAACTTACGGACAGGAATGCATCTATCAACTCTGTTATATTGTAGTCTCCCAAGCGCTTAGTACAGTACTTTCAGTAATAATAATGTTGGGATTTGTTAAGCGCTTACTATGTGCAGCGAACTGTTCTAAGCGCTGGGGTAGATACAGGGTAATCAGGTGTCCCACATGAGGCTCATAGTTAATCCCCATTTTACAGATGAGGGAACTGAGGCACAGAGAAGTTAAGTGACATGCCCACAGTCACACAGCTGACAAGCGTCTGAGGCGGAATTCGAACCCGTGAACTCCGACTCCCAAGCCTGGGCTCTTTCCACTGAGCCATGCTGCTTCTCAGTACAGTACTCTGCACACAGTAAATGCTCAATAGATATGATTAATTGATTGGCCAGGCACAAATGATTGCCGTGGGATCAGGAAGATCATCTTTCTCAGTTATTCAACCTACATCTCCCCTCTCTGATGATGCAGACCAAGTCAGCAAGCTCTTTCATATCTAAAGCTCTTCTTCAATAACAAAATAAATATGCTTCAGAATAAATGTCCTACATGTAAACTCCCATAGCCTAAGGTCAGTGTTTTCATTTTTTTCCCGACTCCCCTTCAATCCACAAATATCTGACTTGAAATGGGGACCGGTTTCATTCATCTTCCATTTAAACTAGAATCAGCTTCTCTAAAGTTGTTTAATTCTTGATGTCATAGCGGATGATTTTAATAATGACCAAGAGATTTAAACCTAACATAATGATAGTTGACTATATAAGAGCAGAGATAAAATTCTGATCAAACACAACTATGTTCTGGGCATAAAAGGCACAGAAACCTTCATTACTGTTGTTTTTCTCTGTAGTCAAAGTTAAAAACAGTAAACTCTTCATGCGTATTTAAATTTTATCCCACACCTTAGTTGAGCTATACCAGTTCATAAAAAAAGTTATGCTTGAGTTATAATTCTATGAAATTATTTCCCATCCATGTATATTGAAGATAAAATGAAACTACAGAGAAGGGGAAAAGAGTAAATAAAAAGTGGAAGATAACTGAGATATGATAGCATAATGTTTGGATATCTCATTTTAACCTGGAATAGTGAGAATTCACATTAATACACGCACAAAAAATGCTATCAGATTTTTCCTAGTTCACTTTATCTAGTACTTGCTCTTTGTGCTTTATAAATCATTTCTTATTCTTACCGACTAATGATGGCTTAGAAATAGAGTTGATCTTCTCAGACCTTTGGTTTAGGAAGATAAAGAAGCTTTAGTTTCTTTGTGGGACTTTGAATCTTTGCCACTGTATCTTTCTCATTTAATTCATAGTTAGCCTAGACAACATTCCATTTCCCAGCCTGTTTTCTTCCAGGGGCTATGTAATCATCAGAGCCTGAGAAACTCCTTAAATTTGGATATAGCTATTTCACGGGAAACAACGACTAAAACTCTTCCTTCTCATCTTTCAGGAATTTGATGAGATGTTTTACCCCTCTTCCCCCTCTCTGACTTTGCTGCCTAAAGGATTTGACCTTTAGTTACGGTGAGAAAATTAAACAGGAAGGAAATATAGGCATTTAGTTTTCAATGCAGTAAATACAATCATTTTAGGAATACACACTGTAAAAATGGGTCAGAAGAAAGAAATCTTGGGACCTGGGTTCTAATTCCAGCTCCACCGCTTGTCTTCTGTGTACCCTTGGGCAAGTCATCTAACTTCTCTGTGCCTAAGTTATCTCATCTGTAAATGCAAATTAAGACTGTGAGCCTTATGTGGGACAAGGGACTAGGTCCAACCTGAATACCTTGTACTTATCCCTGCACTTAGTACAGTGCCTGGAACATAGTAAGTGCTTAATAAACACCATTTAAAAATTGTGAAGATAACGGTTTTTTATTTTCTCTTCATTGTATCCCTCCTGAAGTTGTTAAACTATATACAAATGCAGTGCATGTGGAATAAGAACACTTTTTTTCCAAAATTTTTGAAATTTAGTTGGGTAGTTCGTGTAGATGAGGGGGGATAGAAGCAGCGTGGCTCAGAGGAAAGAGCCCGGGCTTGGGAGTGAGAGGTCATGGGTTCAAATCCCAGATCTGCCACTTGTCAGCTGTGTGACTGTGGGCAAGTCACTTCACTTCTCTGGGCCTCAATTACCTCATCTGGAAAATGGGGATTAAGACTGTGAGCCTCATGTGGGACAACCAGATTACCCCGTACTACCCCAGCGCTTAGAACAGTGCTCTGCACATAGTAAGCGCTTAATAAATACCAACATTATTATTAACTTATAGTCTTGTGAATCCTTAACCATGCTCCCTTACACTATGTAGGAAATTGATAAAGCAAGGTTCAGGCCCTGATAGAAGCCAACCTGTTTCTATTAGGGCACTGTTGGAGGTCCAACAGCAGAAACCAGGAGTCCCAGGTCAAAGTTCACCTCCATCTTTATCCTCATGGAGCACATCCATCCCAGATTCTCACCCTGGCACTCTGGGGTGAGTTTTTTAGATCGGTTATGTGGGGTGGCTCCATGGAAACATCCACCAGAACAATTTCATCCATCCACTTTTACTTTTTATACTCTCCCAAATGCTTAGTACAGTGTTTTGCACATGGGAGGGGTTCGATAATTACCACTGATTCAGTCTCCAGGCATGAAATAAGAGATTGAACTTTTACCATCAAATGGAATAGAATCAATATTGCAAGTTTATTTTGTGGAAGATTGCTTATGAGCGGTAGGAGTTAGATGTCCCCAGGATCATACTGGTTTTGCAAAGGGCCGGGAGTAACCGGGTGTACACCACCAAAAAATGCAGTGTCCGCTATGCAACTTACACACCTTGAATGGAACGGTAGGACAGAATTAGGGCATGTTCTTCTGCTCTGATACTCTTCTGGTATGGAGGCAGAAGAAATGATTGCATTGTGTGTTTACATGTGACAGCAGACATGGCATGATTACCACAAGAGTTTTCATTCATTCAGTCGTATTTATTGAGTGCTTACTGTGTGCAGAGGACTCTGCTAAGTGCTTAGCACTGAACTAAACACTTGCAGAATGAAAGAATGTAACCCCTGACTTCTAGAACTGCACCCATATAATCAATGCTCCTCATTCTCCACAGTCCAGATTCTCAAACTTGATGATGACACAGTTTCCATTTAGTATTTTTTTGAGCCTCAACAGTGTTTTCCTGAATATGAAGTGGAAAGAAAAGGATAAGAATGGAAAGAAACAGACGAATCAAACGTTAATAGTCAATTTAGCAATTGAGTTTCTGTTAAGCTGGTATTTAAACCTATCTAAAGCTTTCAAACCAGGTCCTAATCTTTTCTTTATCTGAAATATAAATATATGGAATTTAAAAGCTCCCTTGAAATAAAAATATTCATAGATTCACACCGCTTTAAAAATTTCCCTTGATAAAGTCAAAAGTGAAACATCACAAAGGTTTTGGTGGGATTTGGAGAGGGAGAGGGAAAGGTACATTTTTTTCAATTTCTACTTTTAATTCAATAGCACTTATAAGTATATCATCCTTGTTCAAAATGTGCTGGAATCAAATAGAAAAAAAAAAACTGGGAGGAAATCTCAAGGCTCAAAGTCCTTTGCGGAATTGTCACAGGGTTGCTCCCAAAGGTTTTGGGGTCAATGCCTCCAAAAACAGATTTCACAAAGGTTGAATTCCAGGATACTCTAGATATTAAGAGCAGAAAGAATATTTATCAGGAAGTATGGCTCAGGACACCTTAAATGACGAGAGATTTTAAATGGATGATAGGTGGTAAAAGGGGCAGAAGGCTTCTTAAAAACCTCTCTCTTTCACTTTACATGCTCTGAGTTTAAATGTTTGCTCTCCTTCAGTCAGGGCCAGATCAAGACGTTTTATCCTGAGACAGGATAAAATCTACTACTCCTCCCTCCTCCACATGACATGTTAATTATGCGACACAAGCATTAAAGTTATGACATCGTGAAGGAATCCAGCTGAGGCAGCGAACTAGGGCATCGATCTGGGAGCACCGCTTCCAATTTGGGAGGAGGGACAAAGGGTTATTTCAACCTCTCCGATCTATAACACATGCTCCTGCACAGATCAGTTTTCTGAGTTATTCAACTTACATCTCTCCTCTCTTCAATATACTCCATTGGGCCTCCTTGTGTCTCTCCACAATGAACAAAAACGCCTTGCAATCGGCTTCAAAGCCCTCCACTAACTCAGCCAGCCTTACTTATCTGCTCTCTTCACCTTTTCGTCCCCCGTCTCTCTCTCTCAGTTCCTCCCAAGTCGATTTTCTAGCTGTACCTTGCTCTCACCTCTCTTCCGTCCAGCGCTTTGCTCAAGCTGTTCCTCTGACTTTGAACTCCTTTCTTCCCCAAATCCAACAGATGGCAGCCCTTCCTGTATCCAAAGCCTTCCTAAAATCCCACCTCCTCCAAAAGCTTTCATCAATCAATCAATTGTATTTATTGAGTGCTTAGTGTGTTCAGAACACTGTACTGAGCATTGGGAGAGTACAATATAACGGAGTTGGTAGACATGTTCACATCACAACGAGCTTACAGTCTAGAGGGGAGCATCAGTGCTCCGCACGTAGTAAGTGTTCAATAAATGCCACTGATTGATTGATAGATTGATCATCTAGAAGGGACCAGCATCCTATGCCATACCGATCCATCAGTCAGCCCTAGCACTTATGAACTTCTTTATACACCTCCTCAGCACTAAATGGATTAAAATAATTATCATGACCATTTTAGGTGTAATTAGTTTTTTTTGTTGTTTGTCCCTTCACCTTAGGGTGCAATCTCCTTGTGGGTAGGGAGTGTGTCTACCAACCCTGTTGTACTGAGAAGCAGCGTGGAAAGAGGTCGTAGGCTCTAATCCCAACTCTGCCTCTTGTTGGCTGTGTGACTTTGGGCAAGTCACTTAACTTCTCTGTGCCTCAGTTACCTCATCTGGAAAATGGGGATTAAGACTGTGAGCCCCACGTGGGACAGCCTGATTACTTTGTATCTACCTCAACACTTACAACATTGCTTGGCTCATAGCTTAACAAATACTTTTATTATTATTATTATTATTGTACTCTGCCATGTGCTGAGAACAATTCTATGTACACAGTGTGTGGTAGGTCAATACTATTGATTGAGTGTGGGCAAGGAATGTGTAATTTCTTTATTAAGCATTTTTATTGTGTCTCCTCGATTAAAGCTTTCACTCTAATTCGGGAGAAACACATAAAAAAATTACACCTAGAGAATCAAAAATAAAGAACAAATATACACGAGTGCTAAGGAAAGTGTAAATCAATAATCAGTACTAAAGTTGACTGAATGAATGAATACCATGAGCAAATGGGCAGGGGCAGAATAACAGAGAATGTGATGCAGCTAGAAGGTTGACTTTGGAAGAGTGAAGACAGAAAGTTGGGGATTAGAAAACATCAGATAGATAAGGCGGGTAATTGTCAGAAAAGAGAAGGAGGCATCTTATGAAGACAAATAGCCTTGGAGATGGGGAAAGGTAAATGACAAGCGTGGGATGAGGAGTATTTCTTGCAAGTGAGATCTTCTGAAGCAAAACGCTTGGACATCTACTTTTCTTTTTCTCTTCCCATCCCTGACCAAAAACTTCCTTGCCCACAATTTTTAGAAGCCAGTGGACCACCTCTGCCTTTGGTGATAGTTGCTGAATCTCTGTGTCTGGATTAACAGGACGATTTTGTCCACAATGGGGCGAAAAAGAAACCACGTTCAGATTTTGAATGGCCTCTACATTTGCGATTTCAAATGAATCACCTAATAGACATTTTGACTCCAGTTTGCTCCTGTTGGATACAGGCAAGACATGATCTGAAGAGCTTGGAAGGCAACAGAAAAATAGATGTTGATGAAAATATCTGGATGATGTGAGGCAATTAGCACTAGGCACTAGCACTAGCTAAGATCTGGGTTGGGATGGAAGAGATCAGGGTTGGGATGGAAGAGAGCCATTATTCATATCTGTTTACAACTTGCCAAAATCTCCTCTGAAGTGTGAGGCCAATATGATGATGATATCTGTGATATTTGTTTAGCACTTACTATATGCCAAGCACTGGGGTAGATACGATATATTCAGATCAGACACGATCCCTGTCCCTCATACGGCTCACAGCCTAAGGAAGAAAGGAGAATAGATATTTAATCCCCATTTACAGATGAATAAGTGAAGACAGAGAAGTTAAATTACTTGCTTTAGGTCACATAGCAGGCGAGTGACAGAGCTGAGGTTAGAACCCAGCTAATTCCTGATTCCCAGCCGTGTGTTCTTTCCACTATTTTATTTTGCTTTTCCGAATGGTATTTGTTAAGCACTTACTACTGTACCCAGCAATGGGGGAGATAAAAGGTTGGACACAGTCCACGTCCCCTATGGAACTCACAGTCTTAATCCCCATTTTGCAGATGATGTACAGGAGGCCCAGCGAAGAGAAGTTACTTGCCCAAGGTCACAGAACAGACAGGGGGCAGAGCCGGGATTAGAACCCAGGTCCTCTGTCTCCCAGACATGTGCCCTTCCCACTTAGACCATACTGCTCCTTGCAGATGCATCACTACTTAGTGTTGTTTCACTAATTCCTCCTCTGCCTTCAGAATATTTTCCCTTTGGCCTGCTTGCCCAGACAAATTGAATTAAAAGTTTAGGAGATGATACAAATATTTGGGACAGAGCTCTCACTGAGTTCGCTAAGCAAGCCACATCTCCCCCAGGTTGTGCGTCAGAACAAAATGGCTATTTTCTCAGCTCTGTTACTTCAGTGAGAACTGTGATCGAGCAGGTATTTCTCTGAAATATTAAGATGTTTTCTGTCTTAAATAAACTTTCCAGTGGTGATATCTGCCCTTTGGATGAGAAGAAGCAGCGGCTTTAACCACACTGCCAGCTATGACATATGGAGTTGTGGGAAGCAGTTCAATAGAAACAAGTGCTCTAACGCAGGTTTTCCCTGGTTAATTTGGACAGCAGGACATGGGAGAACGTGGGGAAAGACTGTAAGCTTGTTGTGGACAGGGAGCGTATCTACTGTTATACTATTATATAGTACTCTCGCTAATGCTTAGTACAGTGTCCTGCACACAGTGAGTACTCAATAAATGATCGATCGATTAATTATTTTAACCCGGCTACTAATTGGTTTTAGTCACTTTGCCCGGAAGGCCGTCCACGAAGAAGCAGCGTGGTCTAGTGGATAGGGCATGGGCTGGGAGTCAGAAAGACCGGAGTTCTCATCCTACCTCCATCACTTCTCTGCTCTGTGACCTTGGGCCAGTTACTTAACTTGTCTGGGCCTCAGTCGCCTCATTTATAAAATAGGAATTGAGAACGTGAGCTCTATGTAGGACAGGGACTGGGTTCAACCTAATTAATTTAAATCTACCCCAGAGTTTAATACTGTGTCTTGCACTTACTAAATACTTAACAAATACCATAATAATAATAAAAAGAAAAAGAACAGGATCATGTGACACTCCAGAACTCAGGCCTCCTTAACATGACCAAAGGAACCAATTTAAGCGCATTTAAAATGTCATTATTAATAAAAACTGATTGTAAGCAGGGCTAATTTGTTCTTCTTTATGTCCTAATTAATGACCATTGTTAAGTCTCAGAGAAAAAGGGGAAGTTCAATAGTTCCTGTTAAGTTTTGGTCTTGTAAAGCATAAAACAAGTTTTATAAGGCTATAATTTGGGCCCTTCTCTTTCTCACCATCGGCTCTTCAGCATTTGAATGGCATGGTAGCAAGATAACTCACCTGAGTTCTGCTAAATCTACCCAAGACCAAATTTGAAATATAAAGCAATCAACAGCTGTGCAAATTTATTTTAAATGTATTTCATAGTCCCAAATTACCCTGCAATTCTTATTAAACTGCCCTACAGTCAGAAATATACCCACAAGAATAACAATATCCTAAAAATAGGAAAGACATGATTTTTTCTTATGTCGGTTCTAATTCATAACAGTTGTTTTTGCGAGTGTGTTGGACAGTTCACCAAAATATTTTCAATAAAAAGGAGACAATTAAGGAATTCCATAGTTCTTTGTATTGTTTGGGAATTCTGCTACTGCCATCTATTGTCGCATTATGAAGTTTTGCTTTACAGTCAAACATTTATAGCTTTTTCCTTCAAAAGAAGCATCTGAGGATCTGAACTGGAGATATTCACGCATCAATCAAAAATTATTTTTGTAGTGGGTTCAGAGATAATGAACTACTAGGGGAGAGGCTAGCAGTAAAAAGCCTGGAAAATTCTGAATTGTTGTGGCGGAGGGGGGCCGGGGTGGTAGCAATTAATGGGAATTATATAGGGTCATTCAGAGAACGAGTTTCTGAAGTTAAGTAGAAGCGAATTCACTATTAACAATAGTGAATTGTTTACATTTTGGTTTATGGGATGAGAATCTGTCTGTTATAATGTTATATTATACTTTGCCAAGTGATTAGTACAGTGCTCTAAACATAGTAAGCACTCAAAATATGATGGATTGATAGAACTGGTGGATTTCAGAGAAGCAGCGTGGCTTAGTGGAAAGAGCCCGGGCTTTGGAGTCAGAGGTCATGGGTTTGAATCCTGGCTCTGCCACCTGTCAGCTTTGTGACTGTGGGCAAGTCACTTGACTTCTCGGTGCCTCAGTTCCCTCATCTGTAAAATGGGGATTAACTATGAGCCTCATGTGGCAACCTGATGACCCTGTATCTACCCCAGTGCTTAGAACAGTGCTCTGCACATAGTAAGCGTTTAACAAATACCAACATTATTATTTCATTGGAGAAGACTTGAAAAGCATCACTGTTGAAATTATGCCTGGGGCACTTTTTTGATTTAGTACTACTATGGTCTTTCCCTAAAATACGACTATTTTGGAGGGAGAAATGGGTCAGAGGAGAATTTGGCTATCTCTTTTAGTGGAGAAAAATGAAAATAATTCTAATTCTAATGATAATAATAACAACATTTGTTCAGCACTTTCCATGTGTCAAGCACTGAACTAAGAGCTGGGATAGACACCAAAAGATAAATAGACAGGTCACGGTCCCTGGACACATGGAGCTCCCTGACTAAGGGGGAGACTGAGCAGCTATTGAATCCCCATTTATAGATGAGAAAACTGAAGCACGAAGAAGTTAAGTGACTTTCCCAAGGTCACACAATAGGCAACTGGTGGATCCACGATTAGAATCCAGGTCTTCTGACTCCTAGGCCTGTGCTCTTTCCACTAGGCCCCGCTGCCTCCTTCAAAAAACACGCAGTAGATGATCTACGCTTTGAAAATCTTAGTTCTTGCAGGGAGGGGAGGACTGTGGGCGAAGTAGTCAGAAGCATCACCACAACGATACTTCTTTTCCTTCTTCAATCGGATTTACTGAGCACTTACTGTACTAAGCGCTTGGGAGAGGACAGTAGAACAGTTAGCAGAAACATTCCCTGCCTACAGCGAGCTTACAGCCTCGAGAGGGAATACAACATACAGTATACAAATGTGATGGTGTATCTAGAGACAATCTCCTCTATTCCTCATGGAGCAGGGATAATTAGCTATTCAAAGGTTTTCAAAGTGAAACACCGTCATTATTTGCCACTATTTATTTTAGCCCTTGGAATGAGAAACACACATCCATATATTACCATACTTAAAAAAATAAAAGAAATCTGTCTTATGCCACTGTGAAAATACACCTATTTGGGGAATGCTTTTCATTTATGCAAATTTAACTTTCTGATTCAGTACCGCCATAAAAATGCTGGAGGGTACAATCTGAAGAATGTTTCATTAAGATTTTCTAAGTATACTGCAATTAGAATCTCGTCATGAATGACAAACAGTTTAGAAGCAATTATTTTATGACTAAGTGCATTTTTACCTCAGAGCAAATATTTCTCATATTTCTTGTGAGCTATTCTTTCGAACCGATGTTAACAAGATCTCAATAAGATTAAATCGACGTTTCTCAAAGTAAAAGGAAACAGACAAGGTAGACCCTACAGTCACTGGCAAACATAAAGAAAGGAAGACTCATTCTGAAGGCCACAATCAGAACAGGCAAACCACCACCTTCTTCAGCATGGATGACGGAAATTCAAATGTATAAAATCACTGTGATCCATCGGCAGAGAAGCATCCAGACGGGCAGTGGGGTCTAGTGGAAAGCGAGGGAGGATGGCTTAATGAGAAGCAGCATGGTCTAGTGGACGGAGCACGGGTCTGGGAGTCAGAAGGACCTGGGTTCTAATCCTGCCTCTGCCGCATGTGTGCTGTCTGACCTTGGGTGAGTCACTTAACTTCTCTGTGCCTCAGTTGGCTCATCTGTAAAATGGGGATTAAGGCTGTGAGCCCTACATGGGGCAACCGGATTACCTTGTACCTACCCCTGTGCTTAGAACAGTGCTTGGCACATACTAAGAGCTTAACAAATACCATCATCATTACTATTATTATTATACCTCAAAAAGAACAAGAATTATATCTTTATGAAGCTTCAAGATTCCACATATAGCATAACAGCCTCTGAGTAACTGTGATTTGACTGATTACTCACTTTGTGGGTGATCTCCTCCTACCTCCTACTGTCTGCCTTTATATAATGCCTATTATCATGGCAACCAAGTGGTGGGTAGATAAAAACACATAATGAAAAACTGAAACCAGTCAGTTGAGTTGCTTGTCTACAATTTCGCTAAAGCAGAGGAGGGAGTTGAAAGCATTAAACAAAATGATTCAAATCTTCCCTTTCCCCTTATAATAATATTTTTAAAATTCAAAAAAATTCTAAAAATAAAAATTAGCATTATTACGGTTCTTGTAAGTGCTCTGGGAAAGATCCGAGATAAGCACGTTACATAGTCCCTGACCCACATGGGCCTCCTAGTCTATACTGAAGGGAGGAGGATTTAATCCCCATTTTACAAATAAAGAAACTGAGGAGCAGAGCAGTTAAGTGACTTGCCCAAGGTCACACAGAGAAGTGGTAGAGACGGAAATAGAACCGAGGTCCTCTGACTCCTAGGCCTGTGCTCTTTCCATTAGACCATACTGCTTCTCCCAATAAGTGTGCTGTGGGTATTTTTGACCAGATCATAAAGCTGTAAGAATTTTCAATGCTGCATCTTCACCGCACACATTTCCCTCAGCCTCCCGCACTTACCAAACCTGTCTCTGCTTCATTGACTCTGGGGAATGAATAGTCAGGAATGTTTTATCAGTGAGAGGTGGAGGGTCCATTGGATACAAATTTTTCTGAGTGAATGGATCCAGGAAACATTTATTGAACTCTAACTTTAAAAATTTCTTCAGTTTCTAATGGTATTTGTTAAGCACGTACTACGTGCCAGGCACTGTACTAAGCGGTGGCTTACAAGATTCAAGATGATCAGTTTGGATAACGTATATATCCCACATGGTGCTCACAGTCTTAATCTCCATTTTACAGATGAGGTGACTGGTGGACAGAGAACTTAAGTGACTCGCCCAAGGTCGCACAGCAGACACGTGGCATTAGAACTCGGGTCCTTCTGACTCCCAGCTCCATGTTCTGTCCACCAGGCCACCCTGCTTCCCAGTAAAATGTTGTTGGCTTTCATTCTGTAACAACTTTTCTTCACTAAATAACTAATTCTTTGGCATTAGGGGAGAGGGAAGTAGCTCCAGTGAGAAAGAGAAGGAGGCAGCCAAGAAACCCCATCTGCTGCTCCTGCCCTTGAGGCCAGCTTGGTTGGGGAAGTACATCCAGCTTGAGGGCAGGATCATGGGGCGATAGCAGGACTCAGGCCGCCCTTAATAATAATGTTGGTATCTGTTAAGCGCTTACTATGTGCAGAGCACTGTTCTAAGCGCCGGGGGAGATACAGGGTAATCGGGTTGTCCCACGTGGGGCTCACGGTCTTCATCCCCATTTTACAGATGAGGGGACTGAGGCACAGAGAAGTGACTTGCCCACAGCCACCCGGCTGCCAGGTGGCAGAGCCGGGATTCGAACCCATGACCTCCGACTCCCAAGCCCTTGCTCTTCCCATGGAGCCACACCGCTTCTCTAGGCACACTGCCCTTGTAACTACGTGACACCGAAGTCACGTGGGGGCTGACTCCCAAGAACAGTAGCAACTTAGGCTGGGCCTCGTGGAACCGCAGTGTCCACTCCACCGTCTCCCCAGTCTCTGGCTGGTCCGTTCCAGGCTTAGCCTCCCTGGAAGGTGCCTCTCTCGAGAAGTGGTCCTTCGAGGATGGTCAGTCCCCACTCCCTAACAAACCCCCACACGGTCAAAGTCTTGGGGACCTTAAGCAGCCTAGATGCTTGCCCCCAAATAGTACAAAGACCAAGTGCATCAGACAGGATTTTTCAGGTGGAGAGATGGCTGCCGGATGCCCCATCCCCCTCCAGCCCCTCAACAACTGCCCTGTGCCATCATTCATTCATTCAATCCTACTTACTGAGCACTTACTGTGTGCGGAACACTGTACCGAGTGCTTGGAAAGTACAGTTCGGCAACAGACAGAGACAATCCCTACTCAACAACGGGCTCACGGTCTAGAAGGGGGAGATGGACAACGAAACAAGTAGACAGGCATCGGTAGCATTAGATTAGAGGCAGGCAGCCAGGTCCCGTGCAGGGGGAAAGTGAGGCATAACTCCCTCTTTCAGGAGCCCAGTTCTCAAGGATTGGTGTTTGGGAAGAGAGTTAAGCATTGTCATCAATAATGTCAAAACTCAGGCAACTCTCTTTGCCTGAGTTTCCTCATCTGTAAAATGGGAATTAAATCCCAGTTCCCCGTCCGACTTAGAATGCAAGCCACTAACGATAAACAGTGTGGGGCAGTGGATGGAACACAGGCCTGGGAGTGAGAAGGACCTGGGTTTTAGTCCCAGCTCCGCCACTTGTCTGCTGTGTGAACTTGGGCAAGTCACTTCTCTGCATCTCAGTTACCTCATCTGTACAATGGGGATTAGAACAGGGACTGGGTCCACCTGATTAACTTGTATCCACCCCAGTGCTTAGAACAGTGCTTAACAAGTACCGTTATTATCATTCACGTCGAGTAAGGGGCTGGAATGAGCAGTACCATAAGAAATCGGCCGTCAAAAGTGGGCTATCGGGTAGCGGGTAGAGAAGACTGAGCTCCTCAACTGGACACCTGCAAAGGGCTTTATATTCCTCATCCCCAAGCGCGCACCCTACGAGAAGGTTCTGTGTGCAGGGAGGCATAATAACTCTCTAGTCCGATGGGATAGTGTTTGAAGCATCACACAAATGCCTCGTAGCTTACTGGTCTCGGCGAGATTTGATGAGAGTCCACCACCAACTCTAGGTCCTGTCTAGGAGTGGAATAGTCCTGGAAATAGTGCGGTTCAGTGGCTCTTAAACAGTTATCCAGCGGATTAGCTTCACGTAGACAGCCCCATCCACCTATTCAGGCGCCAAAATACTTGAGATGCCCACTGTTGGTATGGGGAAAGGTTCGTTCCACACGATTCGTTTCATCGAACTGGTGGCACCCAATCAGGTAATTTCACTGAAACTTTGCTCCGGGTCTGGAGAGTTGTGCAGGGATTTTCAGCATATTTTCCTAGGATGTTGAAATAGATTTATTTTGCCCCCTGCGGATTCCTAGGAAATATCCATTATTGCCCCACATCTGCAGGGGATAAAATAAACTACCCATTCTAACAAAAAAGAATGATAATAATAATGGCATTTGTGAAGCGCTTACTACGTGCCAAGCACTGTTCATTCATTCATTCAATAGTATTTATTGAGAGCTTACTATGTGCAGAGCACTGTACTAAGCGCTTGGAATGGACAATTCGGCAACAGATAGAGACAGTTGTAAGCACTGGAGTAGGTACAAGTTAATCAGGTTGTCCCATCTGGGGCTCACAGTCTTAATCCCCATTTTACAGATGAAGTAACTGAGGCACAGAGTCACACAGCTGACGAGTGGCAGGGCTGGAATTAGAACCCACGACCTCTGACGCCCAAGCCCTTGCTCTTTCCACTAAGCCACGCTGTTTCTCAAGAAAACTATTCAGTCAGGGGGTATTCGTCCCCCTCCCGCAACAAACTCTGTCACCAGCAAGGCTGCCTGATTAACATTTGGATTGCAAGCTTTTCCAGGCTCAATCTTAATTGATCGGGGACCCCGCTCTCTCCAGCCAATCAAAGCTACCCTCTGATCTTCACCAGTAAGAAAGGGTCATCGGTCAGAGAGCACCCACATAATATTAATGTAGGTATTTGTTAAGTGCTTACTATGTGCAGAGCACTGTTCTAAGCACCGGGGAAGATACAGGGTCATCAGGTTGTACCACGTGAGGCTCAAAATCTTAATCCCCTTTTTACAGATGAGGTAACTGAGGCACAGAGAAGTGAAGAGACTTGCCCGCAGTCACACAGCTGACAAGCGCAGCGTGGCTCAGTGGAAAGAGCACGGGCTTTGGAGTCAAGGCTCATGAGTTCGAATCCCAGCTCTGCCCCTTGTCGGCTGTGTGACTGCGGGCAAGTCGCTTAACTTCTCTGTGCCTCAGTTCCCTCATCTGTAAAATGGGGATTAAGACTGTGAGCCCCACGTGGGACAACCTGATTCCCCTATGTCTACCCCAGCGCTTAGAACGGTGCTCGGCACATAGTGAGCGCTTAACAAATACCAACATTATTATTAAGCGGCAGAGCCGACATTCGAACCCATGACCTCCGACTCCCAAGCCCGGGCTCTTTCCACTGAGCCATGCTGCTCGTCTATCAGATGGAGCCTTTTTCTTCTGACAGGAGAAGGCCGATGGGTAGCATTACAGAGTCACTGGACACAGATAATCTGAGCCAATCAGAAGGGTCACCCAAGGGCAAATTTCACAACCCAAAACCCTGGTCTGCATGGCCTTCAATCGATCCAAATACCCAGCGACAGTTTCTGCCTCACAGGATCCCTTCCCGCTGCCATAACTCTATCGATCAAGCATATTAATTGAGTGCTTACTGTGTGCACAGCACTCTACAAGAGGTGGGGATAGTACAATGCCAAGAAGACTGAAAATATTCTGGCATTAAGACGGTATGACTTCTAGCCTATTTCCTCCATATGCCCATTGGTGCTGCCTTAAACAGACTTAGCTATTTTTATGAACATTAATTCAAAGAATGAAAAAATAAAACAGACATTTCAGTTTCTAGCCTGATAGGATAGCGAGCCTTTTTTAAGTTGGAATTTTTTGGTAATTTCTTTTAAATAATAAAAAATAAAACGTGCAGTGGAGATTGTGTCTATTATTGAGTATTTAAAAGCACATGCCATGATGATGCCTGTCTGGTTACCGAACATGTGTCAGTTAAAACTCCCGTTGTTGAGGGAGAATTAAATTTGGTAATGAAATTCATTCTAACTGACCCATCTTCCTATGTCCCTATCAGTAATATTGCTTGCTTCAGCGCATTTTGTTTTAATTTGTGTCCAAGGGCAGGGGTATTACTTGTGCATAGGTTTGGGCCATCACACATTGTTGACTACAGTGGTATTTTGCTGGGTTACCAATTTATTACTGCCAGAATCATGGTTTGTATTGGATTTTGCAACACGAATCCTCCCCTAGATAAAATGCCACTGACATTTTACACTGATCCTAAGGCCTTGCTTTGACTGACCATCACTTGCGGATCATGTAATTCTGCTGACGGCTTGAAAAAAATCAATCACAACTTAACATCGCCCTAGCTCGATGATTTGATTTGAATTATAATCAAAGGTGAAAGCCGACAAGTTCTAAGAAAGTGATAAAGACCCCTAAAATATATTAAGAGGATCAAACTTCCATATGGAAAAGCAGGCATCTCATCCAATCAACAGTGACAGGTTCATGCCCATGATTTCAAATTGAAGTGGATAAATGGGACTCTTGGAAACCTCTGATCTTGTCTGATTAAAACCACTCTAAGTGTGCTTTTTTTGACACGTTTCCCTTAGTGTGAACAAGTCCCCGCCAGGATCTTCACTGGATTGACATTATTATGACACTTATTTGCTGAAAAAGAAAACTGAACCCCCAAAATCTGTACTCCATGTGGGATATGAACTGCCTCCAATCTGATTAGAGTGTAACAGCCAGTATTCATTCATTCGTATTTATTGAGCGCTTACTGTTTGCAGAGTACTGTACTAAGTGCTTGGAAAATATAATTCAGCCATAAAGAGAGACGATCCCTTCCCACACCGAGGAGGGGGGAGGCAGACATCAAAACAAGTGAACGGGCATCAATATAAATGGAATTATAGATATATATATACATCTAAACAAGTAAACGGGCATTAATATAAATAGAATTATAGATATGTACATATATACACAAGTGCCTTGGGGCGGGGAGAGAGAGGTTGACAAAAGGGAGCGAGTCGGGGTGGTGCAGAGGGGAGGGGGAACTGAGGAAAACAGGGGCTGACCTCATGGCATACATAGCTTGGCACCTAGTAAGCTCTTACCAAATATCATAACTGGCCACATAACAAAGCATGAAAACTCCAAAACACTATCTGAATAAGTATTATATTTATTCATAAATTTGCTTCCACTGCATAATTCTCTCCCATGATTTTTGGAGAGTGAAGAAAACATTACTTTGGTTAGCAGTGGTACCGAGGCACAAAGAGGAGGAGAGCTAATGGGCTAAAGACACAGATAAATGTTCTTGAAGGGAAGGGCGCTTCATCATTGAGATGGGCAAGGTCGTGGAAGGAAGTTGCGGGAGTGGGGGGGGGGGAGCAATGGTTAATTCAGTCTACCTTGTATGCATTGTTTGGGAAAGTACAATAACAGCAACATCCTCAATACCCTCTGACTTTCCTCTTCCTCTCCCTTCCTTTCCTCCTTTTATTGTCTCCTGTTCTCCTTATTTACTTGATATTTACTTCTCAAATGACTTCATGTAATAGCCTCCCTCTAGCCCTGCTATGGAGTAGCAAAAATAATACAAAACAGTGGGCAATTTTGCAAGTAAATATGGTCTAATTATGATGCTAGGTCTATAAGGTAAAAATCCATCCAAAATCTTCTTTCCTTACTGAAGAGTCATCAACCCGCTGTCAAAAACGAAATACAGGTGGGCAGGAGGGGGTCACAGAGACCTGCACGGATATTACTTTTGGAAAATACGCATCGAGTCCTCAGATCCACTTGTAAATCACCAGTACACCCATTCTCTTTCTTCTCCACATCACAGATGCACTGGGTGTGAGATCTGTCCCAATTTAAACTCGAAGTGAGAGTGAATGGGGGGAAAAAGTTATTCATAATGAAATAAAACAATCTTTTTTATTCCCTATCACAAGTCACTTGAATAGCACAAATTGCTTTCAGCCTAGCAGGGCGTCACCATCAAGATGCAAAAATAAATACTAGAATCTTGTTAGACGCACGCTAGATTATGGCTGGGTTGCCAAGCGGCAGCTAAATTCTTCCTCAGGGGTCTGCTCCGCCACAGAGAGCAGCGTCTTGTTACCCTACACTTTATATCATTGTTTCAGCCCTTATGAAGACTTGTTGTTCTTTGTTATCTGACGCATGTTATCTTCACAGTGGCAACGCTCTTACATTTTCGGGTCTTGAATTACCACTAAACTCTATCGCTCAGGTGCTCCTTTAAGTATAGTAAAATGACTGTTGCCTTTACTCTAGAAATCCAAATTTGTCCAAAAATAAAGGCCGGTAATTACATCCCAGAAAGAAAACTAATATACATTGCAGTATGTGATACTGTCCCACTACTTGAGGATAAAATTACCAAAGATGTCCCGTTGATGTACTTTAGCACTCATAGCTTCTCAAATCCGGGCTATTTATCACAAATGACCACAATTAAAATACTTTATTTGGAACAGGGCAAATTAAAACAATCTTCTCTTATTTGGAGGCACATAATGTATTTAGTGGCATATAAAATTGTGATTTAATGGGCACTTAATTGCCCAAAGCTTTAAACTGAGCAAATCATAAATTAAAGCTTTTCTTAGTCCTTTATGTTTTCCCATTTGGCATTTGAAACACACTTTGCTTTCAGTGTAAGAGGCTGACGTTCAGTACCTTTCCTCACAATGAGAGTCAATTATTTTTAAAAAGTCTCCCCTAGTCTTCCATTCATCTTTGCATTATCTTCAGATGTTCTCCTAATCTCTCCTTAACAGAGAATGAATGAAGAAACTCAAAGTTGTTTATGCAACTTTGAAGTTAGTCCGCTGAATTGAGTCTCAGCAAACAGAGGTGATTTACCACCTCTTCAGTTCATCTCATAATTTCAAAGTAACAAGACACTATTTTCAAAGCATTCCCAGGGAAGGGTGAGGCTCCAACTCTGATAACTAAATAGGAATTTTGTGTTCCGGTTTAGTGGATAAGAGGTGGCAAAGGTGATTCAGGGCTTTCAAGTCAATGGAAGGAGTTTCTGTTTGAAGTGGCCAATGTCTGGAGGTTCTGGAGTGGAGGAATATGCGCTGAAATTTTTTTAAGGGAACATTTCAGGAAAGCAGCATGCCCTAGTGGATAGACGTACAGGGTTTTAACCCCAGCTCTGCCACTTGCCTGCTGTGGGATCTAGGGAAGGTCACTTAACTTCAGGGGAAGCAGCGTGGCTCAGTGGAAAGAGCACGGGCTTTGGAGTCAGAGTTCATGGGTTCGAATCCCGGCTCGGCCACTTGTCAGCTGGGTGACTTTGGGCAAGTCACTTAACTTCTCTGTGTCTCAGTTACCTCATCTGTAAAATGGGGATTAAGACTGTGAGCCCCACGTGGGACAACCTGATTCCCCTGTGTCTACCCCAGCGCTTAGAACAGTGCTCGGCACATAGTAAGCGCTTAACAAATACCAACATCATTATTATTATTATTATTCTCTGTGCCTATCTCATCTTTAAAATGGAGATTGATACTGTGAGCCCCATAAGGGACATGGACTACATCCATCCTGATTAGCTTGTATCTATCCCAGAATTTAGTACCATGCCTGTCACCTAATAAGCCCTGAACAAATACCATTTGAAAAAAAATCTGGGTAGCTCTGGGCAGAAACCGGAGGCAGGAAGGCCAACGAGGAGCAATAGGCAACTTGGTAGCAGTTTGGATGAAGAGAAAAGATGGATTTTAGCTACACTTAGAAGGTGGTACGGACAGGATTTGGTGACGGATTGAATATGGGGGCTGAATGAGAGAAGCGTGTTGAGGATAATGCTCAGGTTACAGGCTTTTGAGACGGAGGATGGTGTTACCATTTAGAGTGATGGGAGAGTGGTAGGGAGTTTGGGTGGGAAGACGAGGCGTTCTGTTTTGGACTCGTTAAGTTTGAGGGCTTGGCAGAGCATCCATCTAGAGATGGCCTGAAAGGCAGGAGGAAATATAAGATTGCAGAGGAGAGTAATCGGGGCTGGAAAGGCAGATTTAGGAATCATCTACGTAGAGATGATAGTTGAAGCCGTGAGAGCGAATAAGTTCTCCGAGAGAGGATACAGATGGAGAATAGAAAGGAGGGCACTTTGAACTGAGCTTTGAGGAACTCTCACTGTTAGAGGATGGGAGGCAGAGGAGAGCTTGCGATCGAGACTGAGCGTGAAGGGCCGGAGAGATAGGAGGAGAACCGGGAGAGGCCAAGTGTCAGTGAAGCCAAGGTTGGATGATGTTTCCAAGGGAAGGGGGTGGTGGACAGTGTAGAAGGCAGCTGAGAGGTTGAGGAGGATTAGGAAGGAGAAGAGGTTCTAGATTTAGCAAGAAAGAGACTGTCGGTGCTCTTTGAGTGGGAAGTTTCTGTGGAGAAAAGGGGTAGAAACTCCTAATTTGATTGCCGATGGCTTTCTCCAGCCCACCCTCAAGGGACCTGTTGCACATTACCGGTCATAAGCAGGGAATACGTCTGCTAATTCTGCTTTTCTTTCTCAAGTGCTTAGTACAGTGCTGTGCATATAGTACGCGCTCAATAGATCGATTGATCACTTTTATTGGGAAACTGCTGCTTTTACTACAGTAGCATCTTCCTTTATGTTTTTCCTGGGTTACTCTGCCGGTTCTTCATTTCTATTCCCAGAGGATCGCTGGACCTTTCTCCAGAAGTCAGCCTCTCTCCAGGGATTGGGGGAGGGGGTCTCCTCTTCCTCCTGCTTATGGCCCTCATCCACTTTTCAGGTCTCGTGTGCCTTTAATCAAAGAAATCCTCCCACTCTTAGAGTCTGTGAACAATAACAATAATGATAATAATGAATTTGGTATTTGTTAAGCGCTTGCTATGTGCCAGGCACTATACTAAGCACTGGGATAGATACGAGCATATCGGGTTGGACACAGTCTGTGTCCCACTTGGGGCTCACAGTCTCAATCCCTATTTTACAGATGAGGTGAGTGAGGCACAGAGAAGTAAAGTGACTCGCCCAAGGTCACACAGCAGGTAAGTGTCTGAGGCAGGATTAGAATCCATGACCTTCTTACTCTTAGGCCCGTGCTCTATCCACTACACCATTCTGCTCCGTAACCAAGTGCATTTGGCCTTGAAACCAAGTACACAGGGCTCAGTCACAGCAGGCCCAATCAATGGTCCTTTATTGATACCTTGCACACAGTGGAGGGCTGCAAGATCGTAGAAGGAGGCAGGGAGGGAAAGAAATGTATTCTCTATAGGTGACCCAAGACAGTCCGTGGATTTACCTTAGAGGTTTCAAAAGATTTTGAAAAGGAGAAGTAGCAGGACCAGGAAAACAGAGAACTGGCAGGACCAAGGGCTTAGTACAGTTTTCAAGAGTTTAGTACAGTGTTCTGCACACGGCAGCGCTCAATAAATACAGTCCATCGACTGAGATTACTGTGGAATAGAAAAGCGGCGAAAACAGAACTACCGGGTCACTTTGTTGGGTGATTAAAATAAAATTGCATACCGTCACTGCCAACCCATTTGCATTAACCTGAAAGCCTCGGGTTATTCAGAAGAATGTTGATTATCTGAATTCTGGTTATCTTTAACAATTAGGAGTTGACTCCATCTCAGTTCAGATGACTGGATTAAAAAAGGTCACATAAATGAAATCAGTTACACCAGTTCCCAAGATAAATATACCAAATTTTGTTCTGTTTTCTAAACTTCCAGTTATATAAGCCAACCTCGCTCCCAATTGGTTCAGATAATCATTTTCCTACTCTACTGGTATTTATTCAGACAATTCATTTTTACATGAAAGTATTTGCTATAAAGTCCTTAGTATTACTTCTGAATATCATTTCATATCAAATTACTTATAATGTTTGAGCTGCACTGCATTCACCTTTCTCAGTAAATCTAGATAACCTACAAGCAAACACAAACTCAGACGGATTCTTTAATGTGGGAACGCCTAAGCCCCAGGGAAAACACTCTTAATCATCTCTTTGTTTTTTCTTCATGAAGTTTTCATTCTTCATGAACTTTTAAGTTGCTTCCATGTTTTTTTGAAAGCAACATAATCTTTCATTTCTCTGCAAATAGCCAATATTCTGGTGCAAGTGTCAATCAAGGACTATCTATCTCTGGGCCTTCATGATAAGATGACCACAAAATAAACTGGTGTTATCTCTTTACATGCTTTAGTTTCCTTCTCCGGAAAAGTTTAGTCAACGCCTTTGCCTTTCTTAATCCATAAGTATGTCCAACTGGCACAAACTGTTTTTGAATTCAAGAGACTGCCGGATCAACTATTTCCAAGTATCAAAACCATTCTCTTACTAGATTGTGATCCCTTGAGGACTAATGTGTCTGTTCATTGTTATTCTGTACTCTCCCAAGTGCTTAGTACAGTGCTTTGCATACAGTAAGTGTTCGATATGATTGAATGAATCATTCCCATCTCTATAGTCTTTCCCAGTGCTCAGCCCAGTGTTCTGCACAATATTATTACTTAATATGATTAATATTACTAATGGATAAGAACCTAGACTCTGCAGACATGATTTGTTCCCTTTATTCAACCCCCAACCTCAGCCCCTACTGCATTTAGGTACATAGTCATCATTTATTTATTTATATTAATGCCCGTTTCCCCCTACAGTTTGTAAGCTCATTGTAGATAGGTAACGTGTCTACCAACTCTGTTATACTATACTCTCCCAAGCGCTTAGTACAGAGCTCTGCATGCAGTGAGTGCTCAATAAATGTAACTGATTGATTGATTGTAATCCATAGTCAATATGTGGCAGCATCCCAGTCATTTCAAATTTTAACTCATGACCCCAAATTGTTAACTGGACCGGGATTACATAAAATTTCATTCATTCATTCATTCAATAGTATTTATTGAGCACTTACTATGTGCAGAGCACTGTACTAAGCGCTTGGAATGTACAATTCGGCAACAGATAGAGACAATCCCTGCACATGGATGGGCTCACAGTCTAAAGGGGGGAGACAAAAAGGGGGAGACAGACAGCAAAGCAAAACAGAATTTCAATTTCACCTCCTGGGAATCACATAAGCTATGTGATGATCACCAATCAAAAAATTATTTTAAAGTTGAACGTGCTTCCCCACGATAACCCCGTTAGAAAGGTCAGCATAATCACGTACATTTATGGAAACAGAAACATTAATTTTAAATGGCTCAGATAGGCATTGAGATTAGAGAAGCAGCGTGGCGCAGTGGAAAGAGCACGGGCTTTGGAGTCAGGGCTCATGAGTTCGAATCCCAGCTCTGCCACTTGTCAGCTGTGTGACTGTGGGCAAGTCACTTAACTTCTCTGTGCCTCAGTTCCCTCATCTGTAAAATGGGGATTAAGACTGTGAGCCCCACGTGGGACAACCTGATTCCCCTGTGTCTACTCCAGCGCTTAGAACAGTGCTCTGCACATAGTAAGCGCTTAACAAATACCAACATTATTATTATTATTATTATTGGATTGGGAATCTAGAGTTCAAATCTTCGCCTAATCTCAGTCACCCCATCTCTCCAGAGCATGAATATAAATGTTAAAGGAATCAGGCATATTCGATTGCTCCGTTGTAGCTGCTTGGATGGTTAAAGGGTTTACCCACCTTGGTCTGAATCCCTTGCATGCAGGAACTCAGATCTAAAATGAGAGAAACTTAATACATTAACTATGGGCTCACTTTATCCGATCATTCTCTACTGTAACATTTCAGCATTTATTTGCATTTTTTTTAACACCAGCTACTATAAAAGTCATACTTTAAACGTACTAGATTAATATTATCTGAAGTTGTTCCCATTTCATTCATTAACCGTTACTTTGGTTTGAATAGTTTATGAAGATTGCTTTTATCGGTAATGCGCGGCGATAAATTTCGTCGAAAAGAAACATCCAGTGAATAGCACTTGGCTTAATTTTACGTCCGGAGTTAGAACAGGCCAGTGTTTGAAGGATGTTTACGGGCACCGTATATCATGTTCGAAATAGAATGCCGTAATGGTCAAATAGCTCCCCGAGCACACACTTCTTCAAAAATAGACAGCGTCGATTTAAAATTCAAAAACAAGGGCGGGCTGCCACTTTACGTGTGAAATCTGGGTTCAAAATATTACATCCTTCTGGGTGATCTGAGTCCGTAGTATACATTAAAATGAATCGCTGTTGAACACAGCTGTCACGCACGGCTATTAATAAGGACAGTTGAATAAAATAGTAGACCAGAAAAAAACGGTCAACTCGGTCTGTCTGAAACTTGCTTTAAGCCTCCGCGCCAGCCCTCCCCTCTTATTTACCAGCTCTCCTTTCCTTCCCGTCACCTCCTTGCCTACATACTTTCTTCGCCACGGCCCGACTCTTGGCTCTTTATAAAGTGTTCTCACGTTGCCCATCTCTGCCCCCTAACTCCCGGAGTCCACACAGCCTGGATCCCCTGACCTGCTTTATCGGCCATAGCTCCGATCCCCCCAACTTTATAGCCCTTCTGAAATTACACCTCCCCAACAATCAACGGGTCCGGCTCATTGTAGACAAAGGATGTACCTACCAACTTGGTTGTCTTGCACTCTCCCAAGTGCTTAGTACAGTGCTCTGCACACGGCAAGTGCTCAATAAATACAAATGACTGACAGACGGAGCCTTTGCTATGTACTTAGATTTTGGGAGAGTACAATACAACAGAGTCAGACATGTTACTTGCCCACAACAAGCGACAACGATCAAAATTCCCGTTTTTATCAACAGTGCACATAGCTGCTTCTGGCGTATATTTATTTAGGACCATCATTAGCACTTGTGAAAATAATGTACGCATCTGATGCTACCCTGCCTGTTATAATTTAAGCCCTTTGAGGGCAGGGAATCTGTCTTGTGCTTCTGTTGTAGCTTTCTAGCCCTTAAAATACAGTAAGCTGCATTCATCGGGCACCTAATAAATGTCATTACTCCCGAATACAATGAGGTTTTCATCTTCCCTCCCGATGAAGGCTACTGTATTAGGTGATTGAGAAGTACAGTAGGGTTTGTAGACACGATCCCTGCCCCCCAGGAGCTTACAGTCTAGTCCACTTGACTTTCCCATCACAGTTTGCTAACAATACCCTCTCTATATGGCTTAGTGGGAAGAGCCCGGGCTTGGGAGTCAGAGGTCATGGGTTCGAATCCCACCTCTGCCCCTCGTCAGCTGTGTGACTTTGGGCAAGTCACTTACCTTCTCTGGGCCTCACTCACCGCATCTGTAAAATGGGGATGAAGGCTGTGAGCCCCACATGGGGCAACCTGATTACCTTGGATCTACCTCAGTGTTTAGAACAGTGCTTGGCACATAGTAAGCACTTAACAAATACTAACATTATCATTATTATTATTCTATTCCAGAGGCCCATTATTAAGCCATTTTACTGATTTCAAAGCACTTCCTTGATGATCTCCCCCTCATTCATTCCCTCTCACTTTCTTCTTCCACTTCATCTCAGCTCACACTTTTCACTCCTCCCAAGCTCCCTGTGCCTCTCTCCTGGCTCTCGTACCATTGATACCTTGCTCGCGTCCTTTCCAAACCGATCAATCGATGGTATTTATCGAGTGCTTAGTGCGTGCAAAGGACTGTAATGTTTGGGAAAGTATAATACAATGGACTTGGCAGACAGATTCCCTGCCCGCAAGGAGCTTAGACTGGAGGGGGAGATGGGCATTGAGATAATTATAGTTAAGGGGATGGTAAAGTGAAATGATATCACTGTAAGTGCTTTGGAGCTGGGGGTGGGGTAAAATGTCAAGTGTTTACAGGGTACAGATGCAAGTTTCTAGGTGATGGAAAAGGAGGAATGGGTAGGATAAAGGAAGACTTGGTCAGGAAAGACCTCTAGGAGGGTTTTGTGGGTGGGGAGAGTGGTGGTTTGTCGGATATGAAGGGGGAGGGAATTCGAGGTTAGGGAGGGGATGTAAGCAAGAAGTCAGAGACCAGATTGCTATACGGTGAGTTGTTTGGTGCTAAAAGAGTGAAGTGTGAGGGTTGGAGACTTTCTCCTGCCTGGACCTCACTCTCTTTTCAAACCTTCTGGATTACAGTTCTCCTAATCTGAAATCTCTTCGGAAATCCCACCTCCTCCAGGAAGTTTTCCCCACTTAATTTTTCTGCTCCCAGATCGTAGCAAACCAACTACCACCGTGACAGCTTTGAACCTCTTCAGGAAATGTGTGCTCCCAACCATCCAGCTGCCATATTGTAGACATATAGTTTTCCATACTCTAAGCATCAACCTATCCACATAGCCATCTCTCCACTCTCTTCTCTCCATCTGGAAATTATGCCGTCTCTCTCCATTACATTATGCTGTGAGCTTCTTGAGGGCAGAGATAGTATACATTTTCAAGTACTGGTACAGTGCTCTGCACACAGTAGGCACTCAGTGAACACTGTTGCTTGAGAGATTGTGTGCATATACTTCCATTTATTGGCACCCGTGAAGCAATGCCTAGAGAGCACATAGGAGTTCGGTTGGCTGCCATTTACTTATACTTTCCAATCACTGCATTAGACAGGCATATGCAAGACAGTATTAGATCAAATAAAAGCATAGAAAAAGAAACTAGGATTTATTTTTATATGAAAGGACAGAAATTTGGCAATCTAAGATTGAGTAGTTGTTAACACACACACACACACACACTATATATATGGTGCATATATAGTATATGCATGGTGTATATATAGTATATGCATACTATATATACACACTACATTTATACGCGCACACACACAATAATACAATATCCAATTTTCACATGTTTGTCTTGATCCAACTTCAATTCCTATCTACAAATAAAACAAATGTGCCGTTTCTATTTTCTCCCTCTTGGAGCGTAGACCTGAAACCAAACCGCAATCCCGAAATCCACATTTTCTGACTTTCCCTTGCCAGTGGTAGTAAGCACAATTTAAATACACCGGATGGCAGCATTCCAGTGAAACAAAATCTATTAAAAGCCATCAATCACCAATTGCTGTTAAAGACATACTGAAAGAATTCAAGGTGTTCTTGGAATTTTTCCAGCCACCTTTTGCAGGTGTTGCAAACAGAAGAAATATGGCCATCTGTGATTGTTTACAAACAAAGGCCATTTAACAACTCTAGAGACATAAAAACAGCCAACTTTTCAGCAGGCTTCTATTATGTGCAAGCACAAGTGATTAATATTATTTACTCTGCTAGTGAGTAAATGAAAACATTGTTTCCGTGCTAAATGGGACACCCAGAGAAAAGATGTAGGCACAGCTGTTGGTGGCTAAGTAAATAGGTTCTTCAGATAAAACAATTGAAATAATATAATAATGAGTCACAGAATGACTTTTCCAGAGGTAGAGAATTTAGGAACGTCCAAGCAAGGTGGAAACTACCTCAGCCTTCCAAAGACTACTTGGTTTAAGACAATATACCAATATTCTAATATATCTTGTGGAATTTTAGGATATTGGCTCTTTGATTCCCTCCTCTTATCTGCGCTGGCCAATGTGTGGTTAGCCCCGTAACCGTTTTAGATTATGTTTTATTAAAACTTAAGCATGATCAAAGAGGGATCAGATATTAAAGTGTGGATTTAGGAGATATACAGAAGGAAAGTACACAAGAACTGGGATTTATTTGGAAGAGAAAAAGAGAAAATCTCACCCTGTCTTTAGGTTTTGAGGCTATGACTTCATTCATTCATTCAGGCGTTTTTATTGAGCACTTACTGTGTGAAGAGCACTGTACTAAGCACTTGGGAAGTACAATTCAGCAACAGAGAAGAGCCCTACCCAACAACGGGCTGAAGAGATATGCGCTGCATGTAGTTAAATGCTAAATTGGAGTGGAACATACAATCATTTAAAGCAGACAGTTAATGGAGGAGTCACATGGATGTTTCTAAATTAGTGGGTTTTGTTTTTAAAAGATAAAAAAATAAAGTTTGGTCACACGCTTGGCAAAAAATGATGGAAAAATGAAACAATGAAATGGGAAAGCTGACTGTGCAAGTGGACAAGGATCGGGATGAAGTAAATTAAGTTGGAAGGAAAGACAGAATGATGTTAGTTGGCCTATATCAAATTATGCAAAAGAAAAAATTATTATTCCTTTTGTCAATGGTTCAACAGACACATAGTTATCTATGTGCATATATACATGCACGTCCATAGCTGTACTTGATGATGATAATGGCACTTATTAAGCGCTATGTTCGAGGCAATATAGTAAGTTCTGGGGTAGATACAATCAAGTCGGGTGGGATACAGTCCCTGTCCCACGTGTGGCTCACAGTCTCAATCCCCATTGTACAGATGAGGTAACTGAGGCACAGAGAAGTGAAGTGACTTGTCTGAGGTCACGCAATGGGCAAGTGGCAGATCTGGGACTAGAACCCATGACCTTCTGACGCGCAGCCCCAGGCTCTATCCATTAGGCCACGCTGCTTCTCTGAAGGATGTGAGCCAGGGACTGAGGGGCAGATTTGAGAATGAAGCACAGTGAGAAGATGACATTGGCAGGAATAGCGGCTCAGAGCTGGGAAATAGTCAATGAAAAGAGTAGATAATAATGATGGTATTTGTTAAGTGCTTACTATGTGCCAAACACTGTTCTAAGTGCTGGGAAAGATATAAACTACTCAGGTTGTCCCTCGTGGGGCTCACAGATTTCATCCCCATTTTACAGATGAGGGAACTGAGGCATGGAGAAGTGAAATGACTTGCCCAAAGTGGAAGAGCCGGGATTAGAACCCACGACCTCTGACTCCCAGGGCCAGGCTCTTTCCACTAAGCCACGCTGCTTCTCCATGTAAGAAGGAGAGGCCTGATGAAGTGCTTTAAAGCCAATGGTGTGGAAATTCCCGTTAGACATTAACAGGTTGGTAACCATGTGCTCGGAAAAATGGAGCGAATAATAAATGAGAAACAAAATTATAAAAGATGATGTATAAGAGTACAGGACTGATACAAAATGGAGATCAATTAATATACACATATACACACATATTGATGGTATTTGTTAAGCATTTACAATGTCACAGGTACTGTTCTAAGCACTGGGGTGGATAATAATAACGTTGGTATCTGTTAAGCGTTTACCACGTGCAGAGCACTGTTCTAAGCGCTGGGGTAGATACAGGGTGATCAGATTGTCCCACGTGAGGCTCACAGTCTTCATCCCCATTTGACAGATGAGGTCACTGAGGCCCAGAGAAGTGAAGTGACTTGCCCACAGTCACACGGCTGACAAGTGGCAGAGCCGGGATTGGGACCCATGACCTCTGACTCCCCAGCCCGGGCTCTTTCCACTGAGCCACGCTGCTTACCAGTTGGACACAGTCCCTATCCCACGTAGGGCTCAAAGTCTTAATCCCCATTTTCCAGATGAGGTAACTGAGGCACAGACAAGTTGTGACTTGCCCAAGGTCGTCCAGCGGAGAAGTGGCAAGGCTGGAAATAGAACCCAGATCTTCCTCGACTGCTAGGCCCATGCTCTAGCCACAAACCCATTCTGCTGCCCCACACACATTCGCAGGCACACGCATACGTACGTATACATAATATGGATAACCGATATGCGTTAAGTGATTACTATGTGTCGTGTACTGTACTAAGCACCTGGGTCGATACAGGATGAGACTGCACACAGTCCTTCTTCCTCGTGGGCCTCATAGCCTAAGTAGGTTGTAGTAATATTACATAGAGATTGAAATTCATTTTGAATTTATATCTATAGCTTTATATAACTTTGTTTTTATAACAATAGATAGATATAGGATTGGTAAAAATGTATGACTAAATTATAATCAAAATGAATTTCAATCGCAGAAGCCTAAAATTCCATGGCCAGTTTATCAAAAATATATGGATTTCTCCATTAGTGGGAGAGATTTTTATTGCGCATTTTAAGCGATTGAAAGCGCTTGATCGATTTGCCAATTATAACTATCTAAATCCTTTAGCTATCATTCAAAGGACTCCAACTTAATTTGCTTTTACAAATTAATCATATAAAAATTATACTACCTACTAGTTTCATCAGGTGTTACTGTCGGCGATCGGGAATGAATTAGATAAGGATTCCAGAATATCTTTCTATCAAGTTTAGTTACTCTTTTCTCCAACTTGCTGAAGCACATCGTCATCTTCAGTAAGTCTGTGCACTAATCAGAGGGTTCGTTTTGGTTTTTTAATGGTATTTGTTAAGCACTTACTATGTGCCAGGCACTGAACTAAGCGCAGGGGTAGGTACAAGATAATCAGGTTAGATACAGACCATGTCCCACATGGGGTTCACGGTCTTAATCCCCATTTTACAGATGAGGCACAGAGAAGTTAAGTAACTTGCCCAACTCTCTTCCCCTCTTCGAAGCCCGACTGAGAGCTCACCTCCTCCAAGAGGCCTTCCCAGACTGAGCTTCCCTTTTTCCCTCTGCTCCCCTCACCTCCCCTCAGCTAAGCCCCCTTTCCCCCCCCTTTCCCTCTGCTCCTCCCCCTCTCCCTTCCCCTCCCCTTGCACTGTGCTCATCTGCTCATTTGTATATATTTTTATTACTCTATTTATTTTGTTAATGAGATGTACATCCCCTGGATTCTATTTATTGCTATTATTTTTGTCCGCCTGTCTCCCCCGATTAGACCGTGAGCCCGTCGATGGGTAGGGATTGTCTCTATGTGATGCCGGATTGTCCATTCCAAGCGCTTAGTCCAGTGCTCTGCACATAGTAAGCGCTCAATAAATACTCTTGAATGAATGACAGCTGGTGGAGCCACCGTTAGAACCCAAGTCCTTCTACCTACCTGAGTTTCTGTGTCTCAGTTCCTCAGTGTAAAATGGGGATTCAATACCTGCTCTTCCTACTCAGACAGTGAGCACTGTGTGGGACAGGGACTGTGTCCAACCTGATACACTTGCAACTATTCCACTGCTTAGAACAGTGCTTGACACCTAGTAAGTGCTCAGAAAATACTATCATCAATCAATAAATCATATTTACTGAGTGCTTACCGCGTGCAGAGCACTGTTCTACGAGCTTGGGAGAGTGCAACACGACAATATCACAGACACATTCCCTGCCCACAGTGAGCTTACAGTCTAGAGGGAGAGACAGACAGTAATATAAATGAATAATAATAATCATGTTGGTATTTAAGCGCTTACTATGTGCAGAGCACTGTTCTAAGGGCTGGGGTAGATACAGGGTGATCGGGTTGTCCCACGTGAGGCTCACAGTCTTCGTCCCCATTTTACAGATGGGGGAACTGAGGCATAGAGAAGTAAAGTGACCTGCCCACAGTCAGTTGACAGGGGGCAGAGGCGGCAGAGGCGGGATTTGAACCCATGATGTCTGACTCCCAAGCCCGGGCCCTTTCCACTGAGCCACGCTGCTTCCCTGCTGCATAATTTACTTCCCATAAATAAATCACGGATATATACGGTAGTGCCGTGGGGCTCGGCGGGGCAGTGATTAAAGGAAGCAAGTCAGGATGGTGCAGAAGGGAGTAGGAAGAGGAAGAGAAGGCTCAGTCAGGGAAGGCCTCTCGGAGAAGGCTTTGCATCTGGGGAGAGTAACTGTCGGATACGGAACGGGAGGGCGGCCCAGCGTGGAGGCAGGACGGGGGTGGGACGGGCAAGTTAGAGGAGAGAGAGGTACAGCGATTAGGTGGGCATTAGAGGAGCGAATTGTACGGGCCGGGTAGTAGCAGGAGAGTCGCAAGGTAAAACGGAAGGGGGCAAGTTGACCGAGCGCTCCAAAGCCGACGCTAAGGAGTCTGCTTGATGCGGAGGTGGACGGGCAACCACCCAGGAGAGGGGATACGTGGACTGAACGTTTCTGTAGACAAACGATCCGGGCAGCGGAGTGAAGCGTGGACCGGAGTGGCGAGAGACGGGAGGCGGGGAGGTCGGTGAGGAGGCTCATACGGTAATCGAGGCGGGAGAGGATTAAGTGGTCCGGAGCAGGGGCCGGCACAAGCTGGGGTCCGGCCTTGGGGAGGGCAGGTTTCAGATGAAGATCTGAAAAGGAACGGACGGAGTGGGGAGCACTGAGGGGAGAGACCGAACAGATGTGGATCGTTTCTGAACACAGGCAGGGCCGTTTCTATCCGATCGACCCATCGATGGTATTTACCGAGCACTTACTGTGAGCAGAACACTGTCCTAAGCCCCTGGAAGAGTACAATCCGGCAGAATCCCTTCCTGGCCGTGATAAAGAATCTGAGGATGTAGAACTCAAAACATTTTCTTTGGAAAATGACTCTTTTCTTTTTAAATACAATGCCTCCGGGAAAATCGCCATCTTAGGATCCATATTTTCCCCGGGGTCCAAGACTAATTACTGAAATTTACAGAAATAAAAGTTGAGATCCAGTTGTATTAATGTTCTCCTGCTGACAAACCTAGATGGGGATTAAATTAATTGGGGTGGCAATTTTGCCCGTAATTATCCAGTAGAATGATCCATGACATGCCAGTAAATATTTGAGCTCTGAACACTTAGGGTCTATTTATAAAACACGTGCATGCTACTTGCTTGCTGCCACAACTTAAATTGGTTAAATTTGAATCAATTATAAACGGAATTCATTCCGTGCAAACGTTCTGTGTTACGGGGCTTCAACCCATCACTGTACCTTGAATTAAAATTGAGTGTCCCCTGAAATAGTGCCCATTTGGTACGTGCTCTGTGTGAGACCGGATTTGCTAACGTGGCCTTTCCCGTCGATCAGTCGATCGTTCAATCAACGGTACTTATTGAACGCTCACTGAATGCGTGTAGAGCCCCGTCCTAAGTGCATGGGGGCAGCGTGGCTCAGTGGAAAGAGCACAGGCTTGGGAGTCGGAGGTCGCGGGTCCTAATCCCCGCTCTGCCCCTTGTCAGCTGTGTGACTCTGGGCAAGTCACTTGACGGCTCTGAGATTCAGTTACCTCATCTGGAGAATGAAGACCGGGATCCCCACGTGACACAACCCGATTATCTTGTATCTACCCCAGCGCTTAGAACAGTGCTTGGAACATAGGAAGAGCTTAACAAATACCATCATTATTATAGCAAAATAGAGTTGGTTGATGGGTTCCCTGCCCACTGCCCTCTTTCATGAACCGGATACCGGTTTCCACTTCTCCTGGAAGGAGAAAGTCATTCTAAAAGGACGACATTTATGACCCCTTTGGAATTTCCATTCCTTCATCCGATCATGTTTACTGAGTGCTTACTGTATGCAAAGCACTGTGCTAAGTGCTCGGGAAAGTATGATAGGGCAACAGACGCATTCCCCGACCCCAACGACCTCACAGTCTTTCAAATATGAAAGGCGGCGAGAGCCTTTCCCAGAGGTCGGTCCAACTTCAAACTAACGGCAGACAGAGCTGCCACTGATGTTCCAGAAAGGCCCACCCTTACAGGTAGAGAAGCCCGCTGAGCCCGGGCTTGGGAGTCAGAGGTCACGGGTTCGAATCCCGGCTCTGCCCCTTGTCGGCTGGGTGACTGTGGGCGAGTCACTTCACTTCTCTGGGCCTCAGTGACCTCATCAGTGACCAAATGGGGATGAAGACTGTGAGCCTCATGTGGGACAACCTGATGACCCTGTATCTACCCCAACATTTAGAACAGTGCTCTGCACGTAGTAAGTGCTTAAAAAATGCCAACATTATTATTATTATCATTAGTGCCTGGGACCACCAGGAAAACCCAGTTTTAAGTAAAGAGAGGAAGGAGGTGTAGATGGGAGAATCCATCAATCCATGGTATTCATTGAGTGCTTCCTACGTGCACAGCACTATTCTAAGCAGCGTGGCTCAGTGGAAAGAGCACGGGCTTTGGGGTCAGAGATCACGAGTTCGAATCCCAGCTCTGCCACTTGTCAGCTGTGTGACTGTGGGCAAGTCACTTCACTTCTCTGTGCCTCAGTTCCCTCATCTGTAAAATGGGGATTAAGACTGTGAGCCCCACGTGGGACGACCCGATTCCCCTGTGTCTACCCCAGCGCTTAGAACGGTGCTCTGCACATAGTAAGCGCTTCACAAATACCAACATTATTATTAAGCACTTGGGAGAGTACAATACAACAGAGTTGGTAGACACGCTCCCTGCCCACAACTAGCTTACAGTCTAGAGGAGCAACACGGCCCAGTGGAAAGAGCACGGGCCCGGATGTCAGACGATCTGAGTTCTAATCCCAACTCTGCCGTGTATCCGCTGCGTGGCCCCGGGCAAATCACTTAACTTCACTGTTTCTCAGTTTCCTCCTCTGTAAAATGGACGATTAAGACCGAGAGCGCTCTGTGTGAAACAAGGACTGTGCCCACCTGATTACCTCGTACCCTCAGGACGGTGTCTCGCATATAGTAAAGTGCTTACCAAATAGCATTTAAAAAAAATCTGGAGGCAGGAACTTGAGGCTTTAAATATTCTGGTGGCAGGACCGGGGCAAAGTCATTCTTTTACTGCCTCTTTTCCTAGCCTAGGTGTGGGTCCTACATTCCTGCCTTGATTCAAAGTCGGTCAAAGGCTCGGAAACTACTTCTTCAGGGAAAGTAGTCCACGGTCAACAGAATATATGCTCCAATTTAGCACAGCACCAATTCTGAGTCCAGAAAAATGGTAATTCTGGAAATGGTGAAATACTCTTTTTAACACCCCTTCTCCTCTTTAAGAACGATGTCAACTATTCGCACGCCAGATGATCGGTGTACTGGATGCCGAGAGGTACTAGCCTCCGGAGTGATCGTGTCCTGCGTGGGGCTCGCAGTCTAAGTAGGAGGGGAAACGGGTATTGAATTTCCACTTACAGAGGAGGAAACTGAGGCACAGAATCCCTTGAGTTAAAGTCAAATGAGTCTCCTAGACTGTAAGCTCAACATGGGAAGGGAATGTGTCTGTTATACAGCTGCATTTTACTATTCCAAGTGCCTAATACAGCGTTCTGAACACAGTAAACGCTCAAAAAATACGATCGACTGACTGATGGAAAGGCAGGCATGTCACTGTCTGAATGAGAACCCACGTCTTCTCACCCCCAGGCTTTCGCACTTTACACAACGCCATTACTTCCTCACAGGACTCGGTGAAGAGCGTACGGGAAGCGGCGTGGCTCAGTGGAAAGAGCACGGGTTTGGGAGTCAGAGGTCATGGGTTCGAATCCCAGCTCTGTCACTTATCAGCTGTGTGACTGTGGGCAAGTCACTTCACTTCTCTGGGCCTCAGTTACCTCATCTGTAAAATGGGGATTAAGACTGTGCGCCTCACGTAGGACAATCTGATTACCCTGTATCTGCCCCAGCACTTAGAACAGTGCCCTGCACATAGTAAGCGCTTAACAAATACCAACATTATCATCATCATTATTATTATACCTACTGGATAGAGCACGGGCCTGAGAGTCAGAAGGACATGAGTTCTAATCCTGCCTCTGACACTTGTCTCCTGTGTGACCCTGGCCAAGTCACTTGACTTCTCTGAGTCTCAGTTAGCTATGAGAAGCAGCGTGGCTCAGTGGAAAGAGCACGGGCTTGGAAGTCAGAGGTCGGGAGTTCTAATCCCGGCTCCGCCACTTGTCAGCTGTGTGACTTTGGGCAAGTCACTTCACTTCCCTGCGCCTCAGTTACCTCATCTGTAAAATGGGGATTAAGACTGGGAGCCCCATGTGGGACAACCTGAGTCCCTTGTATCTACCCCAGGGCTTAGAACAGTGCTTGGCACATAGTAAGCGCTTAATAAATACCATTATTATTATTATTATTAATTTGTAAAACAGGGATGAAGACCGTGAGCCCCATTTGGAACAGGAACCGTGTCCAACCTGATTATCTTGTATCTACCCCAGCATTTTAAACAGTGCTCGGCCCATAGTAGGCGTTTAACAGATACCATTATTTAATTTTTTACGTGACCTACATGTTAAAAGCCTTTTCTCCACAATATTTTAAAGGTGGACTTCCTCAAATTACCTTTATCCTAGAGGTCGACTTAAGATATGATTTCTGTAGTTAAATCCATCAAAGTAAGGCATTCTCTTAGTAATCATCCACGACTTGGCTCAGTCAACACACTCAGGACCTAAGATATTTATAGGGGGTATATTCATTTGGCCCTAGTATATTCTGGTATATTTATATACCGGAAATATAAATTTAAGTTTCTCCACTATTATTTTTTAGCTCGGATGTGCCCCGAGGAAAAACAGCAACGAGTCCCGTCCAATAAGTCTTGGCAGTGAGATCAGTTAGATTCACTTAACCGGCCTTGAAATAATTAGGCTACGGAGATTTGCTTCTGACACCCATTTGCCCTCAAATTCCCAACGCTGAAGGGGAGAACGTGTGTCTTACGACGGAGAATGATAATGTTGGTATTTGTTAAGCGCTTACTATGTGCAGAGCACTGTTCAGAGCACTGGGGTAGCTGAAGGGTAATCAGATTGTCCCACATGAGGCTCACAGTCTTAATCCCCATTTTACAGATGAGGTAACTGAGGCACAGAGAAGTGAAGTGACTTGCCCACAGTCACACAGCTGAGAACAAGGGGAGTCAATAGATGCACCTAAGTCGACCACCATATTGGCTCCGACAACCAGGGAATTGTTTTGTCTTGTTGTACGCAGTTGGGTCTTCTCTGCCCCATAGCAACTCCAAGGACACATCTCTCCCAGAACTCCCCGTCTCCATCTGGGATCATTCCGGTAGCGTATCGCAGTGGAAAGAGCCCGGGCTTGAGAGTCAGAGGTCATGGGTTCGAATCCCGGCTCTGCCGCCCGGCGGCTGCGCGACTGTGGGCACTTCACTTCTCTGTGCCTCAGTGACCTCATCTGTAAAATGGGGATGAAGACTGTGAGCCTCACGTGGGACCGCCTGATCACCCTGGATCTACCCCAGGGCTTCCAACAGTGCTCTGCACATGGTAAGCGCTTAATTGATACCAACATTATCATCATAGAATTTTCTTGGTAAAAATATGGCAGTGGTTTACCATTGCTGTCCCACGCCGCTGCTGCCCAGCACAGGTGAGTCCTGAATTTGCAGACTGCCTTCCATCGCTGGCCACTGCCCAAGCTAGGAATGGAACGGGTAAGGCCTCCGCTTGACTTTCTTTCCTGTAGCCGAGATTCGGAGAGCCCTGGAAACTCTCCAGGTGAGATCCCGAGAGGGGCCGGGGCACTGTGGGAACCAGCAGTCGCACGTTGCGGCCTCCTTGCACCTGGGGCAACGACTGATTCCAAACCCATTAACTAGACATCTGTGCTCAGAATGAAATGCCCGGATGGCATTTGAGACGCCGAAGCAGGCCAAACTTCATTTTATAAGGCTGCTAAACAAAAATGTGATATTGGCAGTTCACAGATGTGGGTTTATAAATCCAAACCAGCAGTGAGGGGGAAATTTGCAACGAAAGCCAGCTAGGTGAGGGCACTTCTCCCCTCGTCCTTCCGAGAAGCAGCGCGGCTCAGTGGAAAGAGCCTGGGCTTCGGAGTCAGAGGTCACGGGTTCGACTCCCGGATCTGCCACTCGTCAGCTGGGTGACTGTGGGCGAGTCACTTCACTTCTCTGGGCCTCAGTTCTCTCATCTGTAAAATGGGGATTCAACGTGTGTGAGCCCCACGTGGGACAACCTGATGACCCTGTATCTCCCCCAGCGCTTAGAACAGTGCTCGGCACCTAGTAAGCGCTTAACAAATACCAACATTATTATTATTATTCAAGACCATTTATGCCAGAACTAGGAGAAAATAATGTGTTATTTATCAGTTAGAGGATACGAGATGCAGAAGGCCGAGAATTTCCCAGTCTCAGGGGAGTGGAGGGTTAGGACTGTAGAA
Source organism: Ornithorhynchus anatinus (assembly GCF_004115215.2). NCBI lineage: Eukaryota > Metazoa > Chordata > Mammalia > Monotremata > Ornithorhynchidae > Ornithorhynchus > Ornithorhynchus anatinus. Next base: position 32,394,477 of record NC_041739.1, read on the forward strand.
GGGGAGACTCTGGGAATTCATTCTGCCAAGGAATTTCACAAAGACAAACAGCAGCGCTGAGAAGTAGCGTGGCCTTGATGAATGAGCACGGACCTGGGAATCAGAAGCCTTTGAGTTCTAGTCCTAGCTCTTCCGCCTGTCTGCTGTGCGACCTTGGGCAAGTCATTTCATGTCCCTGTGCCTCGGTTACCTCATCGGCAAAATGGGGACTAAAGCCGTGAGTTCCTCGTGGGACGTGGACTGTGTCCAACTTGATCAGATTGTATCTACCCCAGAGCTTAGTACAGTGCTTGGGACATAGTAAGCGCTAACAAATACCATTGAAAAAAAAAGGGATCCTTTCTTTCCCTCATCTTCCTTCTCCTAATTTTACACCACCCTTTTAGGCCCATCAATTGTGTTTTTTTCTGAAGAGAAATGTATATATTATTAAATTACTATTAAGAAGCAGTGTGGCTCAGTGGAAAGAGCCCGGGCTTGGGAGTCATGGGTTCGAATGCCGGCTCCGCCGCTTGTCAGCTGTGTGACTGTGGGTAAGTCATTTAACTTCTCTGTGCCTCAGTTACCTCTTCTGTAAAATGGGGATTAAGACTGTGAGCCTCACGTGGGACAACCTGATTACCCTGTATCTCCCCCAGCGCTTAGAACAGTGCTCTGCACATAGGTAAGCACTTAACAAATACCAGCATTATTATTAAATTTAATTTTTCAATTGCATAAAATTATATATATATATATATATATATGCAGCCTGTTTACGCATCACATCTATATATTATACATAAACATCTTACATCCTCTTAAGATTGAATAATTTGCATATTGTCATAAAAGCGGATATTGTAATTTTGTTGCAGAAATGCATCACAATGAATCATAACAGAAAACTATACAAAATAACTGACGGGACCCTCCCTTGTCACTTAACAAAAAAACAAAAGCATCATATGTGGAATGGGGACCCTCTGATTTGATTGTACTATATCTACCCCAGCACACAGCGTAATGTGTGACTTATTTTAAGTGCTTAGTGAATGTCATAATTAATAAGAGGACACCAAAACACAAAGTCTAAAAAAAGCATCACATTTCTCCCAACAGGTACTGTGGCTTAGATTTTTTTTTTAAGAAATTAGGCCATGCATTAGAGTGAGTTTGTTTCAATACAATATAACTGATCTACTGTCTCTGAACTAATCTGAGCTTCCACTGCTCCTTTTAACCCACTGACTCAGAAACAAGTGGAGAGCTTTTGTCAATTTAATAGAGTTCTTAAATCAAGTTTCAAGACTGTATTAAAAGCAGCCGTCTCTAGCTATACTGCTGGGTAAGTCAGGACTCAAAAGGAACATTTTCCCAAAGTCTAAACATACATATGATTGTTGGACCAACTATTTCCTCCCCTTAATGAGACTATCTGAAAACTATTTAGCAACTGGAAAGTGGAAAAGATAAGGGAGATAGGGTGGAGATTGCGGTAGGATCCAGCTATCTACTGCCAAACTTCTTGTTTTGTTTATGGAAAACTGATGGGTGCAATCTCTAACATTATTCTGAAAGGGAGTCCAAAAGCAGACGGTTCTGATACAAAACAGAACAATAATTCAGATCATTTGTTTCACCCGCCTAGACCACGCACCAAGCAGAAAAACCTGACAATTTTGCAGATGAGAGAAATTTCTTTTTTTAAAACCTTTAAAATGTGATATCCCATTTCTGGAAAATAATAAAAAAAGAAAAGAGCTTTAATAGTTTAGGGTTCCGTTATATCCTTAAATACCACTTTAGAAAGTAATTCCACCTGCAAAATCAATTTTAGATAAACTTTTTTTAGAAATTTGTGAAGCTCAATTAAGAACATGTATTTTTCATCGTGTCCCACCAAATCAAAATGGTTGAACTTATTGATAGCGGTTGCTCCTTGCTTTCAATGAGAAAAAAACCTAAAAATAGCAAACAGTTCAAAATCGATGTTCCTTTTATCATGAACTACATTCAGGCATATTCCTAATTGTGAATAAGTGTCCCACATGCAAACTGTGCCGAAATGATTTTGCAATGACAAGATAAATGAAATTAGTTTTTAGTTTTAAGAGAGTGGAACTCAGTAGGATTGAGAGAGGGGAGATTTATAGGTCCGAGCAATTACAGATAACCGATCAGGCAAGTATCGTTGTGTCAATTGGAAATACCTGAACTTTACATTTGTTTATCATCCAGTTAACAATCAAACATCCTGCTTTGTTTGTGATAGGCCCTTCCAGAGAAAATGGTGCATGGGCCTTGGTTCAATTCTGAAAGTTTCAGGAAGAAGGAATAGATTATAGTGATAATGTTCTGTGCAGTGACACTTACACTCTCTCCTCCCTGCCAGTCAGGTTCTCTCTTGGGCCGTGGCTGCAACACAAATGGGCATATGGGATGGCAGCACAATGCAAAGGACGTTCAATAATTTTATATATAAAAATATCTCAAGGCCACACAAATGTCACGCCTAGCGTTATACACAGACCATCAGGAGACAGTTCCAGTTTAGCTGCTATTGTCTTACGCTGTCGAGTCGACCGCGAACCTCAGCAACGCCACGGATAGGTCTCTCCCAGAACGCCCCCCTCCATCTGCAATTGTTCTGGTAGTGGATCCTTAGAGTTTTCTTGGTGAAAATATGGAAATGGTTTATCATGCATTCCTTCCTAAGACTCAGTCTCCGCCCTTGATTCCCTCCCATACGGCTGCTGCCCTGCACAGGGGAGTTTTGACCTGTAGCAGATCACCTTCCATCGCTAGCCACTGCCCAAGCTAGGACTGGAATGGGGAGGCCTCTGCTTGACTCTCCCTCCCGTAGTCGAGACCGGTAGAGTACTGGAAATTCTTCAGGCGCGACCCTGAGAGGGGTTAGCCGCTACAGTGGCTTTCGATTCCTGCCTCGTTGTACGCACCACAACGTCGTCCTCTACGGCTCCGATTCACTTGTGAAATAGGCGCAGTGTTCTTTTCCCCTTCCTGGCGTCTCATTTTAGAAGAAGCACTCACTTGGAGTTGCTGTAGGTCAGGTTGGTAATAACAATAATAATAATGTTGGTATTTGTTAAGCGCTTACTATGTGCTGAGCACTGTTCTAAGCGCCGGGGAAGACACAGGATAATCAGGTGGTCCCCCGTGAAGCTCACAGTTAATCCCCATTTTACAGATGAGGTAACGGAGGCCCAGAGAAGTGAAGTGACTGGCCCACAGTCACATAGCTGCCGAGTGGCAGAGCCGGCATTCGAACCCATGACCTCTGACTCCCAAGGCCGGGGTCTTTCCACTGAGCCACGCTGCTGAGCGGTTGTTCCCTTCCACCTGTGCAGGGCTGTGCTTTGCCGTTTCTCAGATTTGTTTCTTCTGCTCATCATTCTTGATCTGTCCAATTCAGTTCACTGTACAGAAGCTGTTTGAGTATGTTGCTTCTGACCCATACTCTCCACATTTCCCGTCGAATGCAGACCAGATGTGACCAGTCTTGATTTGATGCTCGTGGACTTGAACACCTTCCGCATTCGTTATCGCGATCCCGTCTTGTTTTGAGTCTCCAGGCGGTCATAGGAATAAGCTAAAGGAAGGGTCCCCCGTAGGCTAAAGATATTTGCATTTTGGCAGTCGTGGGAGGGAGAAAAGGACCCAACTAGAAAACCACTGGGCACAGGAAGTGGGGTTTTGTTGCGAGAGCAGTAGCAAGCAGGAGGGAATAGAGGTGTGTAATGGAAATCCATGAGGACAAAGGGAGGCGGTGACCCTGCTTAAATTGTCCATCAGCGAGATGCAATGATGAAAAATGCACGCCCAGCCATTTGGCTGAACGGAGACTCCTCCCTGACTCAGTGGTCTGCGAGCACACTACGTATTTTCACAGCAGCAACTTTGGAAACCGTTTTTTGGTCAGTCTACGCTAGGAGAGCTTCCCTGTACGGGTGGACCTCTACTTACACAGCTTGACCTGCTTGTGGTCTCTGGGCTTCTGAGTAATTCGCGCCTCCAGACCCCTGCCCAAGCTGGAGCCCGGGGGAGCCCCGGTCCCGTCTGGTCCCTCGGCCCCGGGGCCGGAGGTTCGACTGGCCGACTGCGGCTGCTCCTGCTGCTGGAAAGCTACTCTCCATATTTCACCATCTGGACGGCAGCTTCTAGCAGCAGAAGCACGTCCAGCTTGGACCTGCTAGCCAGAGAGAGGGGTTCTGTCTGTTTCCTCTACCTCCTGCTGCTATGACCAATGAGCAGTCCAAATTATTACTATCATTACTGCATTTGTTGAAGATTTGCTATAGGTCAAGCACTGGGGTAGACCCCAGCGGATGAGCCTGGACACAGTCCCTTGTCCCACACAGCATTCACAGTCTAAATCGGATGCGGGGCAGGCAGGGAATCCCCATTTGACAGTTGCGGAAACTTGGGGCACAGAGAAGTTGTGACTTACCCAAGGCCACACGGCAACCCATCGGCAGAGCTGGGATTAGAACCCGTATCCTCTGGTTCCCAAGCTTGTGCTCTTTCCACTAGGCCGTGATGCTCTGCTTAATCTCTACAGCTCTATCATTCCTGCCACTGTAGCGGCCTCCCACACAGAAACTGAGGTCCTTATCCAAATGAAGAGAGGAACAAGTTCGACTTGGGCTGCCTGAATGCTTAATGCCAATTTAATATAAAAACAAATATGGGAACTAAACAACTGGAATAAATAATTCAAAGAGTTAAAAAAAACCCGGTTTCTTAATCACCTGAAAAGATCAGAAACGCCCGAACGACGCCAAAACGTTAGCTTCTGAAAAGAATCAGGGAAACTACGAACGGCCACTTCTCACAAAAATGCCAGTTAATTAAGTTGCTCACGTATTAGTCGTCCATAAAATAATGGGGAGAGAAGCCAGGGTCCCTTGTGTTTCTAAAGCTAATCCCACCCGATCTCATGTTCTCAAAGTGAAGGCAAGGAAGAAAATAACTCAGCCCAGACCGAGTGGCTGAGCTTTCTCCATTTCAGACCTGTTGTGTATTTGGCAAGATGAAAGGCCCAAAGAACCTCAATCTTCTATTTCCAGTAGCTTAAGATAAAAGTCTACAAGTAAAGTATCTTTCGACTTCTAGTAATAACCCACGGATTACAGATAAAACATGATCCTTGGCAAGAGAGTCTCAGGGAAGCAGCAACCTCAGTGTGGGGAATCATCATCAAACGTATATGACAAATTAACCCGTACGTAGTCGTGCGCCTGAGTACAGTGCCCTGCACAGAGTAAGTGCTCACTATCACCGACTGAACGATCGATCACTAGAATAATGGGAGAAATGCTGAGACGTCGATAAGGGATGAAGAGATGAGGATTAGAAAATTCAAGAGAAACCAGGAGAATATGTCTATCGTGAACGCAAAATGATAAAATCGATAAAACCAAGAGGAATCGATAACGGGCCAGATAAAGAGACAACGAGTAAGGCTTGGGGAAGGAGTGGCGATGCATTCAGAGTACGGAAGGACCGGAGCTGACAAAGATAATGGTAATAAAATCATCACGCGGAAAAGAGAAGCCTAGATGAAAAGAAAATCTCAGAAATGTCACCAAAATGCACCTCATAAAGTGAGAAGATAGGCTATACTTCAAAGGCAACCTTTACGGGAGTAATAGCGAGACGCCGCATCTGTCACATAGAAAGTAGACAAAAGACAGATGCGTTTGAAATGTCTCACCTAGTAAAGATCCCAAATGTCACTCAAAATGATCCGACTACAGCTGAATGTGCAACGGCAAACAGGAAGGGAGATGTAGCGGGATACAATACAGACGGATGGATGGATTTATCTGTTTCAGGTGACATCTGATATCAGTCGGCATTCGGACGAGGGCCCCGGTAATCGCCGAGCGAATTAAAAAATTAAAGAGATGTGCATCCGCGGCTCTGTGCAGTCAACACGACCCACGGAGCTCACTCCGGAGCTCCAATGTACACCTCCGTATTTGCAGCAGGATTCGGCGTGGAGTGAAGCACGCCGTCTGACACTGCTCTCGCCCATGTGCTATATTATATCCAAAAGAAAAAGAAAATAGAGATCGACTGGAATAAAAGCAAAATGATTAGTCAAGTTTCTAGAGTTCAGATAGTGAATCCCAAAAGACTTCTAGTATTGACGTGTCATCCCGGTAAAATGCTACATTTAACACGGCCTTAAAAAAATGGAGGTGAACCGAGATCATCGTAGAGCAGAAGGAATCATTCTTTACAAGCAAATGTAAGTGAAATGACAAAAACATTTTCAAAAATGTAGACTCTCATGGTTTAAAAGGGTTTTTAACTGCAGCCTGTTCCAGGGAGAATTTAAGGGACGCTTAGAAATGGTGACCCAGTCCTCTCTGCATCAACCATACCTCCTGACCATTGGCCTGAAAGCACTCAATCCTCTCTCCCCTTCCACTTATCCTCCCTATTTTCCAACTAATCGCCAGTTCACACCTTTACTTCTCTTAAAAGAGTCTGCTCGGTTTTGACTCATCCTCATTTCTCCCACCCCCATCCTCTTGCTCCCGCCTTCCACCTTCCCATCTGGCGGATTACAGCTCTCCCAATCTTCAATCCCTTTCTGAACATTATTACCAACATTATTATTATTCTGAAATCACATTTTTATCAATCCATCAATCCTATGTATTGAGCACTTACTGTGTAATTAATTAATGTTGGTATTAAGCGCTTACTATGTGCAAAGCACTGTTCTAAGCGCCGGGGGAGATAGAGGGTCATCAGGTTGTCCCATGGGAGGCTCACAGTCTTCATCCCCATTTTACGAATGAGGGAACTGAGGCACAGAGAAGTTAAGTGACTTGCCCGTGGCCACCCAGTTGACAAGTGGCAGAGCTGGGATTCGAACCCATGACTTCTTGACTCCCAAGCCCGGGCTCTTTCCACTGAGCCACGCTGCTGTACTAAGCACTTGGGAGAGTGCAATTTAACACAGCATATTGTAAGTCCCCAGCACTTAGTACTGTGCTCTGTACGCAGTGAGCATTTTATAAATTCTATTACTACTACATACACTCCAGGAGGCCTTCCTCGATCAATTTCTAATATCTTCTGTTTCTGTCTCCCCTGCAGACTGCTCGGGCATTTTGCCATTCCCCAAAATCTTTTTTAATAATAATAATAATGTTGGTATTCGTTAAGCGCTTCCTATGTGCAGAGCACTGTTCTAAGCGCTGGGGGAGATACAGGGTAATCGGGTCGTCCCACGTGAGGCTCACAGTCTTCATCCCCATTTTCCAGATGAGGGAACTGAGGCACAGAGAAGTGAAGTGACTCGCCCAGAGTCACACAGCCGACAAGTGGCAGAGCCGGGATACGAACCCGTGGCCTCTGACTCCCAAGCCCATGCTGGTTCCACTGAGCCAGGCTGCTTCTCTTTTCCCTGCCATGGGCTCTGACTCCAGTTTGAGACGCCTCTCGTGGCCCGCACCTTCCCCACTGCTGCACACCTCACTCTCCGCGGCCCCTACCGCCAAGGGGAGCCGGGGTCCGGTTGGCGGACAGATGTAGGGATGAAGCATGAGATTACCGAAAATTCGAGGCACGGGGCCATCGGCCCGACGTACCTCGCGCCAAGGATAACCTTGCTCATCTCATTGGAAAGCAGTTCAGCTCTTAGTGGAAAGCCTGGCAGTCAGAGGATCTGGGTTCCAATCCTGACTCTGTCAACTGCTTGGGCAAGTCACTTATCTGTGCCTCAATTTCCTTAACTGTAAAATGGGGATCAAATCACAATCCCTCCTTCCTAGGCCGTGAGCCCCGTGTCGGACAGGGATTGTGTCCAACCTGATGAACTTGAATCTACCCCAGCGTTTAGAACAGTCAGTGACCCATAGTAAACAACAGAGAAGCAGCGTGACTCAGTGGAAAGAGCCCGGGCTTGGGAGTCAGAGGTCATGGTTTCGAATCCCGGCTCTGCCGCTTGTCAGCTGTGTGACCGTGGGCAAGTCACTTTGCTTCTCTGTGCCTCAGTTACCCCATCTGTAAAATGGGGAGTAACTGTGAGCCTCACGTGGGACAACCTGATGACCCTGTATCTACCCCCCAGCGCTTAGAACAGTGCTCTGCACATAGTAAGCGCTTAACAAATACCATTATTAAACAACTAATACCGTATAAAAAAAATAAAATAAATCTCATGGAACTCTGAACAGACACTTGTAGCTACCTCTGAACTGTAAGAACATGTCCAGCAATTCTGTTGTATTTTAGTCTTTCCTTCATTCAATTAATTCAATGGCATTTATTGAGCACTCACTTATCGAGCACTCCACTAAGCGCTTGGAAAGTACAATACAGCAATAGAGACAATCCCTGCCCACAAGGAGCTTATAGTCTCGAGGGAGAATATTTACTCTCCCGAATGCTTAGGATAGTGTTCTGCGTATAGCATGTGCTCAATAAATACCACTGATTGCTACCGTAAATTTATAGTATTGTTGGGCATAAATGATCTCAATGCTTTCTTGATTTAATATTGGCAGTCGCATGCCTATGTCGCCTTATATTGACCTACAGAAAAGTTACTTCTTTAAGCTTTCAAACTCCTACAATTTAGGCAATTTAGGTCTGCGTAAATGTATTTGCCCACGAGTATACGGATGTTGACGATGAATACAACGATGACGGTGATGACGACTAATTTCTTCTCTACAGGAAGATCCAAGGCCTCTGCTGGTATGAACTCATCAATAGTATTCACTGAGTGCTTACTGCGTGCAAAGCATTTGGGAAAGTACAACATAATAGAGGGGGTAGACATGATCCCTTTCCACCTGGAGCTTACAGTCTACGTGAATCAACTTTACGAAACCCATCGACAGAAACTTCTGATTTGGGGGACGGAGACAATTCCCTACGTTTTCTAGAATACAGCATTCTCAGAAATATCTCTTTTCGGTATATTATGGATAAAGCACAATTGGGGATTACTAGTGTTTATGATACATGGAGAAGTATTAAATGTCTTATTCCTAGGGCTTTGCTGTTGCTTAGCAACTGGGAGACCAGAAGGGAGGGGTAAAAAATAGGTCAGAGTTAAGTGACGGATTTTCTTGGTTTTTATTCCGGGGAAGATCTTTTGAGGGTAATAATAGCAATAAATCATATGGATATGCTGTGCTTTTCTCTGCCCGGCCTGTGTTTCACGAGCGTTTCTCCTCTCTCTCCCTTCTCTGTTCATTTTTATTCTTTCGGAAAGTATTAAAGAGATATTACATTAAGTCCGATGCTTTTACCATTCCCGGACGCTCATTAGTGCTCTGCTTAATGTCTTAACTGCAAATTGATAGGCAAAATAAAGAATGGCATGGGATCTATTCATTCGGTGATGTGGTAGGAATGAATGTCAGTAAAATTACGTTTACAAAGTTTGGCCTCTTTCCCCCGACTCATATTTTATAGCCACTCCCAGCTTCGCCTGACCTAGCAGGGCAGTTTGTAGACTTGAAGTTCATCGTGGGCAGGGAACGTGCCTGCTATACTGTTGTGTTGTCCTCTCCCAAGCGTTTAGTACGGTGCTCTTCACGCAATCAGTGCTCAATAAATAAGACTGGTTGATTATCAACAACATGAATGGTTCTGGACAGTTATTATGACTACTCTGACTGCCTGGAGTACAGGGGTGTGCAAAAAGATGATGGTTAATGAAAACAAAATAGGTGGCTTTTATTTTCCATTAACAACATAGGACACTTAATTTAGACTGATTTCAGTAATACATTTTGCAGGTGTGTTGCATTAATTATAATCACATTACTTTACTGATGTCCTAATTATGCGTGTTTATTCAGACAGCGTGGTTTTAGACAGCATGGTGCAGCGTGACTGAAATTACTTCCTAGTCCTTCCTTCTCACTGAAAATGTGAAAGACAGAGGACCACTGCAATTTGTCTGCCTAATGAAAAGGCAGGCATTCTAATATATACAAATTGTGGTATTAAACAATACAGAAAAATACAGATATAAATCATTTCCTACTTAGCTGAAACACGGATCCGAGGTCCTACAATGTGGAGAATTACAGTGTGCTGATGAATAATTTCTAATTTAATTACTTAACCTGAAGAAATTCGGGATGAGCATTAAGCCCGCAGTCAAAACAGCATTACCTCAGAAAAGGAAGCCACACGAGTGAGTTCACTGACAAATGAAAGTCTTCATTTCACTGAAGGAGAATTTATTGTGAAAATCTCACCCGGATATAATCAACGGTCAATGAGATCGATTCATCCTTACGGGTAGGGAACGTATCTGCTAATTCTGTTGTACTATCCCAAGTGCTTAGTACAGTGCTTTGCGCGGAGTAAGTGCTCAATAAAACCACTGATTGATTGAATGAAGCTTGCAAGCCCAGCTGGGTGACAGCTTGTCACGTCTTGTCTTACGCCATCGAGTTGTTTCCGACCCGTGGCGACACCGCGGACAGAGCCCAGAACCCTGGGATCAGAGCCCTTCTGACTCCCACCTCCATGCTCTATCCATTATGCCAATGCCCTTCATACTTTTATTTTTTTATGCTATTCGTTAAGCCAGGCACCGTGCTAAGCGTTGGGTTAGATATAAGCTAATCAGGTTGGACACAGCCCCTGTCGCATATGGGGCTCACGGTATTAATTCCCATTTTACAAATGAGATAACTGAGGGAAGAGGAGTGAAGTGACTTGCCCAAGTCATAGGGCCAGCAAGTGGTGGAGTAGGAATCGGAACCCATGCCCTTCCCATTCCCAGGCCTGACCTCTATCCAGAAAGCCATGCTCTCTTCCTTTCCAGGCAGGTTCCAGATGGGACACAGAATGCAAAGAGTAAGTAGGCAGGCGGGAAGAGAGTACATTGACAAGCACATGTGTAGTTTTTGTCCATGATAGCAAGCTGCTTGCCGAACTGGGGCTAGAACTACGCCTTTATCCACCTGACTTCCTACAGGACTACTCACGATTGGGCCATTGCCGATATACCTGTACGGAGTAACACTCTCCACCTTCCCCGGAAAATATATACTACCATCTCAGAAGCCATTCCCCAATCTGTTCACTTTCTTCCCCAAAGGGAGGAACTGGGCTGAAAAGGTACAGACACATATTTTATCAATTCATTAGAGAAGATGATTTTTTTTTTTTACTAGCTTCTTAATGCTTCCATTTCACTTTTGGTTATTTTTCAACCGTGTTTATTTGAAAAACAGTCACACGTCACTCTCTCCGATTTTTTTTTCCTCCTCTTCCTTCCGGTGCCCAACGAGGGATAGGCTGGTTTGCAGGCTAACAAAATAGGGTTTGAGAAATTATTCTCCAGCACACGGGGAAGACCTCGTTTCCCTTAGTAATTATGTTGAAACGCAGGAAGGTGAAGGGGAAGAACAGGGGCATTGCCCCAATCTTGACTTATGGGGCAACTCATCCATTTTTAATAAACAGAGAGTGAACTTGGTGACCAGCTAGAGAGCGGGGTGCATTATCATCACAGCACGCTGTGGGACTTGGGGAACTGTTAAAAAATGCTCCTCCAATGTTATTCAGATTTCCAAAGCAACTTAAAGTCACTGAGGGCAACACTACTTTTCATTCAGAAATATAAATTTGTAGCAACAGTTGATCCTGAAAGGGACTATTACCCATTTCCTAGTTTTACTCTATTGGAACTCGGACTACATAACAGAATAGCATCTCTCCGTAATTCCTTATGCTAGATGTCCTGTAATCTTGAGAAAGGAATCAACTCATGAATTCATGCAATAAATCCACTAATTCATTAGTTGATGAAATGACACCCATCTCACCATCTCATCATTAAAATCCTGCGGTGGCATTTAGATCAGACTTTAAGTTAATTTAGTTGTTCTGCGGCAATATCAAAATCATAAATTACCTAAGATTAAACTCTCTTTCATTCACTGATGAGGCTCCTTTTTTTTGTAACTTGGAAAGCAGTAGGGTAAGAAATCAGGCTTCCTTAACATCAACTGCAGTCATGAAGGATGAGAGACAGAAGAAATATGAAGTCTGTCAAAAGCAAGGTCCCTTTAGTGATTTCTAGTCTCATGTGACTCCGGGACGCATAACCTTATTAGATTGTACGGTTTGCTTTTTCTAAATCTAATTGAATTGATATCAGACTACACCCAATCAAGTCACATTGCTCGGTTCAGAACTTTATCTCTCTCTTTTGACGCACATTGCTTTCAGTGCTCATCACAACTTCATTTCTGGCAGCCTATTCTGCCTGCATAGATGCTCTGAGTCCTCGTTCCCTGTAGGAAGAGGGGAATTTAGTCAGACTACACATATGTATCGAACTTGTACATTGATATATTCCAATTTGTTCATGCCAGAGCTGGAATGAGAACTTTATTTGTTTAAAACGCATGAATATATAATAAGGAAGCTTTCTACCACCTCTTTGAAGACTTGGCCCTAACTCAGATTTTTAAAAACTTCATTTGTATGCAGTGTGTCTTTTCTCAAATAAACTATGAAAATACCCCTTGGGGCAGAGATAAAAGTTTCAGAGCATACCAAGGACAGAAAAATTTAGAAAGATACAGGACTATTAAATAGAATTAGATGTGTGACAAATTTAATGAAAAAGCCTGGGTCAATGCATCGTACAGTGAACTCTGGAATAGACACAAGTCACAGCAGTCTCCATCACTGATAATGCCTTTGAAGGAAATAATTCTTATTTTAAATAATGGGTTTGAGGGAGTTACTACTCTTTAACACTGCCATAACCCTTTCCTATTCAATTAAATTTAATTTTTAACCAAATACTGAAACCTAGAGATGTTTAAAAGAGGTTGAAAATGTCCTTACCCTATAAAGACTTTCATCCCTCCAAGTTTAGCCCACAAAAAAAAAAAATCTCAAACGGTTGCAGCACAAGGAGTTAATGGCAAACACAACCTCCTAAGCCTGTAATTGGTTTCTTGCAATTGTTCAAAGTGCCAAGGTCTGTCCAAACCTGATTGGATGTAGATGTTGTTTATTTATTTTTTAATAATAAAAATAATAATGATTGTGGTATTTGTTAAGTGCTTACTATATTCTAAGCCCCATATTAAGCACCAGGGTAGGTATAAGATAATCAGATCCCAGGCACTCACACGCTAAATGGGAGGGAGAAAAGGTATCACGACATGTGCAGATGAGGTAACTGAGGCACAGAGAGTTTAAGTGACTTGCCCAAGGTCACAGAGCGGGCAAGTGGCAGTGCCAGGATTAGAACTCCCATGTCCACGTTCTTTCCATTAAGCCATGCTGTCTGGTACTGGTCCAGCCTAAGACTGGGGTTGCACTTCACTCAGGACTTCTCAAGTGGTGGACAATCTTAGACGGTATCCTGCCCAAGTACTCTGAGATCCCGGCTAAATTGTAGCCTCCGTCCACTCTCTACCAGTTGAGTTTTGTCTTCAAGCCTGGAGAACCTCAAGAGCAGTAAAATCCAGTGCCAGTTACATTCTATGTCTCAGAGAGTCTTTTGAAGAAATACTGCATCGTCTACGCAGTGGGATCTGTACCCCTGAAGCCCTGGATAGTCACCCCATCCTCAACCCCACAGCACTTACGTACATATCTGTAATTTGCTTTAATGTCTGTCTCCCTCTCTAGACTGTTAGCTTTCTGTAGGCAGGGAATGCGTCTACCAACTCTGCTGTACTCCCCCAAGCACAAAGTACATCGTTCTGCACACCGTAAGTGCTCAATAAATATTATTGATGATGATGACGATGGTGCTCTGCACACAGTAAACATTTGATAAATGTCACTGATGGATCGATTGACATTGCTGGGCTGATGATGCCCTTATATATTATGGTAGTGGTTAAGTGCACGTGCCATGCACCATACCAAGCAGTCGGGTAGATACAAGATAATCCATTTGAACCCCGGGCTCACATTCTAAGTCTACCTCTCCGTTTGACAAGGTCGGGCCTATAAGAGAACTGTCTAACTTGGTCCTGGGGGGGGGGGTCAAAGAAGGGGCTTCATTTCCTTTTTAGACACCTTATTCAATAATAATAATCTCCAGAAGAAGAATAGTAAATGTTAAACACTTATATATGCCAAAGACTCTATTAAGCGCTGACGCTATCAGCTTGGACACTACTCCAGTCCCTAATGGAGCTCACAGTTTAAGGATCAATATATGGGTACAGAGAGGAGAGAGGGAGGGAGAGAGGAGGTGGAATGGAGCTAATTACATTTAAAAACCTCCACATGGAAGGCATAAGCCGATGGAAGTTGACACTCCGTTTTCCGCTCTAGCCTCGATGCGTGCTGTATACCCCAGATATCTTCAAAATTACACGAGAGAACTAAATTCATTCTGTGCTATCAGCTCCCCATGTTAAAGGAAGAGGACTAAGTGGATCAGATTTCTTCTCAAGGAATGATAAAAAAGTCAAAAAGGCCAATCTAGGAAACAAAAAAAGTTAACAAGTTTAAATTAGGTATCTACTAAGCAAAGATTATATCGGCTAAAATGAAATTTGAGGTATCCGTGGGTGCTTTCCTGGCCTCTCTCCAGTTAAAAACGCTCCGCATACTTAATCTCAGGTATTCTGTGCAAGTGAACGTTGAATTCAATGTTATGAATTATGTCTACGAGTGGTTACAAGAAAGCAATTAACTTCACATCATGTTTTGCGAATACCATGTCACAATAATACCATTTCCTCATCAAAATAAATATTGAAATAATGAATAGCTTTTAATTCATTCCACTTCTGTTCCTCAGCTCCATTTTCCTATTAAAGATGTCAACTGCTATTCCTATACCTGTCACAGAAACAGCAGACTCACGGGGAAAACTATGTAAATCACCATGTATTTCAGGCTGACAAAGCATGAGCAAGATAAAAAGCAGCAAAATAGATTTCTATTCAAAACCTGATGCTTCAGCAGGTTGTAACATCACAAAATGAAATATGAAAAATTATGAATTTAGAATCCTAAATCATTCCTTATGGTACAGGACTGTTATCCTCTGCGTGTCAACTGACAGAGTCATTGCTTATTCGGTTTATTGCCGTACGAATCCGGGAGAGCACAAAACAATTTGATCTCTACATATCCTCTTGTTATGGCAAGTATTTCTGGAGGTAAAATTGCTCGCTCCTATACTGATCCTCTTTGACCTCTTTGACCTCTAGACCGCTAGAGCGGAAAACGGAGTGTCAACTCTGATCCTCCTTGACCTCTCTGCTGCCTTTGACACTGTCGACCATCCCCTCCTCCTCCGTACCTTATCTCACCTTGGCTTCACGGACTCTGTCCTCTCCTGGTTCTCCTCTTACCTCTCTGGCCGATCATTCTCGGTCTCCTACGCTGGAGCCTCCTCCCCCTCCCATCCTTTAACTGTTGGAGTTCCTCAAGGGTCAGTTCTTGGCCCTCTTCTGTTCTCCATTTACACTCACTCCCTCGGTGAACTCATTCGCTCTCACGGCTTTGACTACCATCTCTACGCAGATGACACGCAGATCTACATCTCCGCCCCTGTCCTCTCCCCCTCCCTTCAGGCTCGCATCTCCTCTCGCCTCCGGGACGTCTCCACCTGGATGTCTGCCCGCCACCTAAAACTCAACATGAGCAAGACCGAGCTCCTCATCTTCCCTCCCAAGCCCGGTCCGCTCCCAGACTTCTCCATCACCGTGGATGGCACGACCATCCTTCCCGTCCCGCAGGCCCGCAATCTCGGTGTCATCCTTGACTCGTCCCTCTCGTTCACCCCACACATCCTATCCGTTACCGAGACCTGCCGGTTTCACCTCTACGATATCGCCAAGATCCGCCCTTTCCTCTCCACCCAAACGGCTACCTTACTATTACGGGCTCTCGTTATATCCCGGCTAGACTACCGTGTCAGCCTTCTCTCTGACCTCCCTTCCTCCTCTCTCGCCCCGCTCCGGTCTATTCTTCACTCCGCCGCCCGGCTCATCTTCCCGCAGAAACGATCTGGGCATGTCACTCCCCTTCTTAAACAACTCCAGTGGTTGCCTATCGACCTCCGCTCCAAACAAAAACTCCTCACTCTAGGCTTCAAGGCTCTCCATCACCTCGCCCCTTCCTACCTCTCCTCCCTTCTCTCTTTCTACCGCCCACCCCGCACGCTCCGCTCCTCCGCCGCCCACCTCCTCGCCGTCCCTCGGTCTCGCCCATCCCGCCGTCGACCCCTGGGTCACGTCCTCCCGCGGTCCTGGAACGCCCTCCCTCCTCACCTCCGCCAAACTGATTCTCTTTCCCTCTTCAAAACCTTACTTAAAAATCACCTCCTCCAAGAGGCCTTCCCAGACTGAGCTCCTCTTCCCCCTCTACTCCCTCTGCCATCCCCCCTTTACCTCTCCGCAGCTAAAGCCTCATTTTCCCCTTTTCCCTCTGCTCCTCCACCTCTCCCTTCCCATCCCCACAGCACCGTACCCGTCCGCTCAACTGTATATATTTTCGTTACCCTATTTATTTTGTTAATGAATTGTACATCGCCTCGATTCTATTTAGTTGCCATTGTTTTTACGAGATGTTCTTCCCCTTGACGCTGTTTAGTGCCATTGTTCTTGTCTGTCCGTCTCCCCCGATTAGACCGTAAGCCCGTCAAACGGCAGGGACTGTCTCTATCTGTTGCCGACTTGTTCATCCCAAGCGCTTAGTACAGTGCTCTGCACATAGTAAGCGCTCAATAAATACTATTGAATGAATGAATGAATACTGTTCTGCAAATGGGTTAATTTTAAGTTCAGTATTACAATTACATTCTCAAATCAACAGTTGATAGTATTTGTGGATGAAATTCTATACATTAGAAAATAGAGACCATTTTACAAATATTTCTCCCTCCCTCATTCGGAACTATCAGTGGAGTATGTAAAACAAGCCGTCAAATTCCCGGGATGACAGGATTCATGACCACAAATAACGCAATTCTTGACACGAGATGAATCTAGCTTGGAATTGCCCCTTAAAATTGAACCTGCCTTCTGTTTCCCAACACGTTAGACTTACAATATCAAGAGTTAGGAAAGTAAGGGAAGCGTAAGTATTAGGCAAGCAGAGTGCCCTAGTGAAAAGACTATGGGCCTGGGAGTCAGAGGACCTGGGTTCCAATCCCGGCTCCATCACCTGTCTGCTGTGTGACCTTGGGTAAGTCACTTCACTTCTCTGTGCCTCAGTAACCTCATCTTCAAGTTGGGGATTAAGACTGTGAGCTCTATGTGGGACAGGGACTGTGTCCTGCTTATTTTGAATCTACCCCAGTGCTTAATGCCTGGCACACAATAAGTGCTTCACAAATACCTCAATTATTATTATCATTAGTGGCTGCTGTAGCTATGGGCACGCTCCAGTGCTTGATGTAGTGTCTGGCACATAGTAAGCACTTCACAAATAACATAAATATTTGGACTCTAAGCTTGAGCGACCCTGAAAATCTGCTCCTCTAACCACAGCACCCTGCTGGGTTTTGGTTTTATTTTGTCTACACTGTGATTTTGTCCTTGTCCCTTAGGCTGCTTTAGTGTTTCATTATTTCACTGCTCCTGATGTGTCAGTCCACGGCCTCGTCTCCCTGATTGATATCCTTTGATCATTAGTCTCTCAAGGGACTGTCTGATCCCAGCTGGGTACTCTTTTCCAGTGCTTAGTACAGTTCCCTGCACACAGTAAATTCTTAATACTACTGCTATTTTATCACTACTTCTACTGCTGCTGTAGGACCTTGCTATATTGACATTAAAGGACCGAGAGATGAATAGAGTTAGGATTGACTACTGTGAAGGAGCCTAACACACCACATTGCCACCAACGCAAAACAATTCAAAAAAGTGATGCTATAACCAGTTGGACTGAAATTATCTTTGAACACCATGTTTGTGCCATCGACAAAAGTTTATCAAGAGCATTACTTTACTTTGTACACGATGGGAGGAAATTACAATAGAATTACTATCATCATCGACATCATTATCGATGGCATTCAATTGAATATCGTGAAGGAGGCTAATACACCATGCGGTTGTTATAGCAGGATTGTTGCAAAAGTGATGTTATAACCGATTGGACTGAAATTATCATTGAACACCATGTTTGTGCCATAGACAAAAGTTTATCGAGTGCATTACTTGATATTATCATTATTCAGTGATAATGGCATCAATAGTATTGAGCATTTATCGTGGGCAGAGCACCATACTAAGCACTTGGTAGAGTATAATATAACAATGAACAGACCCATTCCCTGCCCCTTATGAGCTAAAAGTCCAGAGGGGGAGACAGACAATATGAATAATTTTTAATATGTATTTTGTAGATATGTACCTGAGTGTCATGGGGTGAATATCAAATGTCAGAGTAGGTGCTTACCAAATATTATTAGTAATAATAACAATAATGATATAGGATGTGGTCCTTGCTAAATTACACTACACTGAGGGAGACAAAGTATATACAAAAATAGGGACCAGGAGGAAGAACAAGGACATGATTTTTTTTTTTAAAGTGTACGTCAAAATGAATTGATAATTGAATTTACAATTCGTATATATCCATAAGCTCTGAGGGAAGATAGATATTAAGGATGGCTGTTGGGTAGACAAAAAGTCAGGTAGTAGAACTGGGGCTTCTAAAAGGAGGTGGTGATTTGAGGAGAATGCTGAAAATGGGGAGAGCTTCAGTCTGATGGACTTCAAGTAGGATGGAGTTCCAGGTAAGGGGATTAGGGTGAGCAAGAGGACAGAGATAGAGTGGAAAGAGAGGCACGGTAAGATGGTGAGTTTGGAAAAGCTTCCAGAAGGAGGCAGCCTTTTCAGAGAGATTTAAAGTGGAGAGAGCTGTGGTCTGGTGGATTTTAGCAGGAAAGGATGGTGACTGTCTTGAAAATTTGCAATATATGAGAAAGGCTTTTATATATACCTTTCGGATTAATCTCACCTGTCATAGATGTGCTATTCTTCATATGCATACGTATGCATAGATACATATGTAATCATACTAGTAAAGAGCCCATTAATGTATACACAAATACTTTAAAGTCACATGCTGTTTGTTTTTTCCTAATCTTAATCACAAATGCAGTGCCTTAGAATTCAGGTTCAAACTAACTCCAATATTGAGGGTATTACAAGAAAATCCTGGCACCCAACAAATTACTACATTTTAGAACCTGGAAAGAAAGAACACCAGATGCTCTCAAAGAACAGGATACGGATTTACGAATCAGTAAAGATGATGAATACAGGCCATGAAATAAAACATTAAGCAAAGTGAAGAGCATCTGTTGAGTTATAAATCGGGTTTGTACAATACTGAAATGAAATGTTTTCATAGCAAATTAATGGAAAGTCAGCACCAGTCTGATGAAAACCTTGTCATCTTCAGAAAATACATCTCGCCCATTTTAATACCTTCATTCAATCATTTAAAAATGAATAATCATATTTAGTTGAAAAATCACACAGTATTCATTACGGGTGATTTATCAAATTGGCAAACCTTAGTCTTGGCTAATTCTTAAGGGCTACAGCTTCGTCGCACGAATGCACTGAGACGATATCTTAAAGCCACTAATCTTAAAATTCCTAAAATGATGGAAAAAGTCATCTTAAACCAATATAGTTTACACCACATGAATCAAGATTTTAGATTTTATTCATATTAGAACGTTCAAGCCCTTGTTTGTAGTCAGTAATGAGGACTGATGATGGCTGAGATGTGCAGATGGGATCCACAGATCCTACTTAAGAGAGAGATGCTACTTAGAGGCAGCCTGGCGATTTCCCACAACCTGTGCTAATCGTTGTCAGAGTCATTTATAGAAATGTATTTACTCTATGCACTTTGAATTTTGGGCTGCAAGTCACATGATGAGACACGTTTTAGGGGGATAAGTGAATATCTAAACAACACACCTCGATAGTGAAATAGACTCCTGGATCTTGGATTTAGGCAAGACAGCCTGCGACCAGCTTAGTAAACAAAGCTAAGCAGAAGGGTCAAGACAGCTAAATGCCTGGAATCTGGACAGATGGAATGATGTCTAGAAGATGAAGAAGAAATATTTGAGACTATGCAGATGGACCTCCAAAATAACAATCAGGGGACAGTCAAGAAACTTCTGTTGAGACAGATTCATGGGAATTCTTTTTTGGCCTCCTCAAGCTTTCTAAGATTCACAGAAATTTTATTTTCAACTTTCTAGGTGCCTAGTACAGTGCATGTCAAGCATACCAAGTGGGTGCTCCATAAATACTATTACTACTTTAAAGGAAACAGAACCTGAGATTACAAGGGTCAAACAAAAGCCGAGGAGGGAAAAAAGGTAAAACGACTGTCGATACACTTATAATTCAGTGGCCGAGAGTTTAAATAAGAAGCGTGAACAAAGCAAACCCTCTTTCCTTATGAAGATAGAATTTAGAAAATTTCTAGCCATGCATCTGGTTTCCCAAACACAAATGGGTGGTGTAAACTGGATGCTAATCATAGCCACTTGATGAAATTTAAATAACTCCGCAATTAATCAACAACCGGTGGTATTTATTGAGCCCAGAGTGTGAAACACCACACCGAGCACCTGGGTGAGCACGGCAGAGGTAGGCTACATGTGCCCCACCTGCAAATAATTTACCATCTAATGGAGGAAAAACAGAAAGTTACAACCTATTGACAATTAGTGAGAAGCGGTGTAGCACTGTAGAAGGAGCATGTGACCAGTTCAAATCCCAGCTTTCTCTGACTTTGGGCAACTGTGAAAGACAAACTTGCTACTGTTTTCTGCATAAATATTCAAAAACAGGGAGCAATCAGTCAAAGATCTGTGGTCTGGTGAATTTGAAGGACGAGTAGGGTCTAGGCAGGAGGAGAGGCGCGAATGAAGGCATCAAAGGCAGGGGAATCAAGAGCAACGCAGAGCATAAAGATTAGTTTAAGAGGAGCCAAGACTGTGGGCTGAGATACAGAGGGTAAAGAGAGCTGTTAATAAGAAGAAAATAGCTAGTGGAGAACCTTGAAGCCAATGGTCAGATTTTATTGAGTGCCTACTGAGTGCAGAGCACTGTGCAAAATGTTTGGGGGGGGTACAAAGGACTAAGTAAACATTACCCTTACCCCTCAAAACATACAATCTGTTGTGAGAGGGACACTGAAGTACACTGGAAAAGCAGGGGTACCTAGTGGAAAGAGCATAGGCCTGGGAGTCAGAGGACCTGAGTTCTAATTCCGGCTCTGCTACATTCCTGTTGTGTGACCTTGGGCAAGTCACTTCACTTCTCTGTGTCTCAGTTTCCTCATCAGCAAAATGGGGATTCAACGCCTATTTTATCTCCTACCTGATTAGCATCAAACAATCAATTGTATTTATTAAGAGCTTACCGTGGGCAGGACACTGGACTAACCACTTGGGAGAATAAGACACAACAATGTAACAAATTTCCTGCTCAAAATGAGCTTGAATCTTCCAATCGCCCCGGTGCATAATATACTAAACCCTTACCAAATACCATAAATTACTATAAATTATAGGTAGGATGGAGTAAAAGAGCATGACGTCATAGACACAGGACACGTGGCGGTTGTGAGTATTTAAGTGCTTTGGTGGCACCAAAGGGCTGAAAGGCAGTTGGAGGATCAAATGTGGGCAATCTTGGAAGGCTGCCTGAGGGACGTACGCTTTCAGGAAGACTCTGAAAATAGAGAGAGCAGACGGAAAGGAAGAGAGAGTTCGTAAGCAAGAGGTTTGCAGCTACGGAGATGAGAGATGAGGCACCACGCGTAGGTGGACTTGAGAGGATGAGGAGTACAAGCTGGGGTAGAGGAGGAGAAGAGTGGGTAAGTAGGAGGGAGAGAGCTGACTGAGTGCCTTAAAGCCAATAGTCTGTTTTTCTTGCTTGCTACGGAGAGGATTAGGAGGCAAGGTGACTATGGTGACAGAAGGCATTTTCAATTGCCATGGCAATGTCAAAGGTTTGAAAGAAAGGAGGAGGAGAAAGAGAAGGAGGAAAAAGAAGAGGAAGATGCTAGGTAACTGCTTCCCCCTTTTTCTCCTAATGATAATAATGATTATGGTACTTGTTAAACACTTACTATGTGTCAAGCACTGTTCTAAGCACTAAGTAGATTCAAGTTAATCAGGTTGGACACAGTCCCCGTCCCACATGGGGATCAAACTATTAATCCCCATTTTAGGGACTGTTATTTGCCACACTGGAACATCCCATTCATACATTTACTCAATCATATTTATTGAGTGCTTACTGGGTGCTGAGCACCATACTAAGCACTTGGGAGAGTACAATTTAATGATAAATGGACACATTCCCTGCACAGTGAGCTTAGAGTCTAGAAGACCTCATTACCTCTTACCGCGGACACTTCAGGCAGGGTAACTACTAGCTTGTTATGGCAACGGCACGATTCAATTTGTGGGTGTGTTTGTTTTTTTTAATAGTATTTGTTAAGCACTTACTATGTGACAGGCACCGTATTAAGTGCTGGGTAGATACAAGTGAATCAGGTTCGAAACAGTCCAAGTCCTAAGCGGGGCTGATACCTTAAATATGCATTTTACAGTTGAGAGAACTAAGGCACAGAGAAGTGAAATGACTTGCCCAACAACAGACAAGTGGCGGAGGCAGGATCAGAACTGACTCCCAGGCTCTATCCATTAGGCAATGGTGCTTGTCTATAATATATAGACACTTTATTAAAGCTTCCATTGTATCAGGGGAATATATCCAGCATCACTCTATGTCATGGGCCCCTTTCATTCATTCAAAGGTATTTATTGAGTACTTACTATGTGCAGAGCACTGTACTAAGCATTTGGAATGTACAATTCGCCAACAGATAGAGACAATCCCTGCCCAGTGACGGGCTCCCGGTCTGAGCAGAAGGAGATAGTGGAGGTGAAGCAAGACAGGAGCCAGTAATTAGGCTAAATAAACATTTTGAGGAGCCAATAGCTAAAAATGAAGAGTTCATCTGGACTTTAGGTGAGATACTGGGATCTGCGGATAAATTTGGCAAAGAAGGTGCCCCAGTATTAGTGACTGGTCCCACGTACAAACCAAACTCACTGATGTTCATTCTTTCCACAACAACGAAACAGAAACACGATTGCTGTGCTGTTTGCATAAATACTTATAGAGATTAATCAGCCAAAGGTTTCTGTTGCCAAGTGGAGGCCCTTGGAGATCCAAGCAGAAGGTGATGATGGAGAAGCAAGGAAAAGAAATCACAACAGAGAGCAGAGCCAGAAACTGGGTACCTGAAGGCATGCTTCACTTTTGCTCCTCCTGACTGAGTCTTCCCCAAATAGGCTCTGCCTTCCTTTCCTCCGGTGGATTGGATAAGCCTGTTCACCGGCGAATCACTCGTCCTGAAACACCTCCCCAAAGCTTTAGGCCCGTGGGTTTAAATCACTTGATACCAACCAAATGGCAAGCAGGTGAGCTTCTCATCCTGCACATGTTTCAAAATCTCAGCTGGGAAAGCAAAGCGCGGATGAGCTTACATCAAACGTCAGCCCATGTTTAGTCATTTCAAACTGGTGACCCAGCCAGGTGGCAGTTAGTGAGTAGTTTTTGGGGGGTTTGTTTTTTTAAGTTAATACAGTTCCACTTCAAATAGGAGTGCATATTTCAGCATTCTTCATCTGCAGTCATTCCGATACTGGGAAAATAATCAGCTATGGGGGACAATGTTTAGGGCAAAATCATTCTCAGCATATGCCATCAATATGCATTTGAGACTGCTGTCATGTTATTACAAAGACTCTTGCAAAACCTTGGTTGGGCAAATGTTATAGTGACCCTAAGAAATCATCTTTCTTTTCAGTCTGGTGGAAATGAATGGGAGAAGACCAAAGATAACACTTGGATCTCCTTCAAATTCATTCAATCGTATTTACTGAGCGTTTACTGTGTACAGACCACTGTACTATGGGCTTGGGAAGTACAATTCAGCAACACATAGAGACAATCCCTGCCCACAACGGGCTCGCTCTCTAGGGAGTTATCATCTGGGCTCTCTATTAACCCCAAAGTAGACTGACTCAAGAAATTATATATTTAAGGAAATTCAATCACCTGCAATGTCACTCAGGGCTCCCATTGAGGATTTTCACATCTTAAAATAATAATTATGGTATTTATTAAGCATTTGCTAAGTGGAAAAACGTTCTGTAGAAAAACTGATAATCAGATCGGACAAAGCTACCATCACACAGGGAGCTCACGGTCCAAGAGGTAGTGAGACCAGGATTTGCATCCCCATTTACAGCTGAGAAACTAAAGTTTAGAGAGGTTCAGTTACTTGCCCAAGGTCACACGGGTCAGTCGGTGTCAGAGCTTGGAGCTTCCCGACTCCTAGTCCCTTTGCTCCTTCCCAAAGGCCATTCATTCTGCCTCCTAACTTCCCAACTTACTCTCTGTTGTCTAATTTCTACTTCTTCTTCCTTCTCACAGGATCTCAGCTCTCTGCATATTTGATCACTGGCCCTGTAGTCTCCACCTCCCATGCTCAAAACGAAAAGTTGGTTCAATAGGGTACAAATGCCCCGTGGGGGAAAAAAACAAAACATCACAGCCCTTTCCTGCATATTTGTTTCTCATAGCTCTCAACCACTTGGTGCTATAACTGGTTTAAAATACATTGTAAGTAATAAGTAAATCCAGCAAGAGACTATCATTACGTGGCACAGAGTGGAATGGAGTATCTGGCTTTTCAGCTCTTCCATGCACCCAGACGGAATCTCACGGCCGTTGGCGTGATTTTCCATCTCTTTTCCCTCTCTGTCTTTATCCAGGTTCACGATTAAATAGGCGATTCATTCACAGAATGTATTTGTGATAACAGTATGGCAAGAGGTGCCCAAATCTGAGAAAAGACACCATGAGTACAAGAATTAGTGATATCCCTGGATTCAGGCATAAATGGTCATCCAGGAAGTCTATGCCTTCTATGCCAAGGGAACAGTGAGTATGCCAAGAGAGAGGGAGGGAGCTGAGCGGTCCCTACCCATTTGTAATGGCATTCGTAAAGCGCTTACTATTTACCAGACACGGTACTAAGAGCTCGGGTAAACGCAAGCTAATCGGGTTTGATACAGTCCATCTCTCACACGAGGCTCACGGTATCAATCCCCATTTTACAGAAGAGGTAACAGGCACGGAGAACTGAAATGACTTGGCCTAGGTCCCACAGTAGACAAGTGGCAGAGCTGGGATTAGGATCCAGGTCTTTCTGATTACCGGGTCCGGTGATCTATCCACATGGCCTCACACTTCCCACAGATCAGGCCCCTGGTTGGGTGGGGAGAAAATTATTCCAGGTTTCTTGAGAAGAGAAGGGAGAAAGATAGATTGGGAAATTAGCCAGCCCAGGCGCAGCAATACCCTGTTCACCTTACATGCACATTTGACAATAACAACCCTCTAGAATCTTTATGCCTACCATGCTTCAGTGGCGGGACTAATAGACTAGAACATCTCTAAAACACACCTCACGTAAAACTAATCAGCCTTCTGCTCTAATAGATTTAACACACCGACTGACATGTGTGACTTTTTTTTTCACAGTCTTATGCTTCTTTCACGGGAGCAAAGGAGAACCATGTGCATCAGCTGTATGTTTCAGGACATTTTTCACCCCTGTAATTAGCATGTGGATTGCAATCCATCAAGACATAGATGTGTTCTCCTAGGGTTGCAATTAGTACCGAAGTACTTCTGTCACACTAAAAGGATCCTAATTGGTAATGTAAAGCACAAGTTCTTTGGCGTTCTAATCACCGCATCGATGTCTGACAGTGTCAAATAAGCTTGTTGAGGAAGAAGAGAATAACCAAATTAGAATCATCATACAAGAAAGGCAACACTAACAATTAAAAACATGGTTCATTAGCTGATTTTTTTTTTTAATATGAACACTCATTTTCCTTACCATGAACGGAAGAGAGGTAGAAAAAGCCTCGATGATGAGCTGTTTCCAATACCATCTTTACGCTTTCCCAACACACACAAAAAGGCTCATTTGTAGTCTTCAATCCTACAGGATAATCTGCCCAGATTCCTAAAGTTTCACATTTAAGAGACAGGACCCATAACAGCTTCAGTGTGATGCAACTGGGAATTTTTCAAGATGCTGATATAAATGGAAGAATCATAAAATAACATATTCACCTAGAACAAAAGCTGACCCAGAAAAGGTTTCCATTTCCCTTCCGGCTGTATTTGCTTTGACACCAAAAAAGATGTGTTGATAGCGAGGCACAGACGTCTCAGGCAATTGGCTGAATATGTTAAAAAAAAAAATTCAAAAAAAATTCCACCTCTAGAGAAGCGTGTTTGTTGAATCAGGCGACAAATTATCTTCTTTTAGAAAAATATTTCTGGAAGTATTTTTGCAAAAATTGGCTAATGTTATTACTTCTATTACAATTCTGCCATGGTGGATGTATGTGTTATTTGCTATATTTATGTCTAGCTTCCACCACTAATCATATGCTTGTGCTATGTGCTGTATTAATGCCCAGAGATGTCTAATAGTTGGTACTCACTTCAAAACGGGGAATGATCAGTCCAGAGCTACCATGCCATCAGGGCTCTAGGGGCAACGGGGCCTGGCTAATATCAAGCTCGCTTGCTTCCTCCCTCCCTTCCCGACACTAAGGAAGAGAAGCCTACATTTGCAGCATTTTGAGATAGTTGGGAGAAGAGTTTAAGGACTGTTCCTTTCCAAAATTGGCATTTCACTGTCACAGTTTTGGTTTCATTAGACCGTTGGCTCGCTGTAAGCAGGGAACCCGTCCACCAACTCTGTTTCATTGTATTCTCCCAAACGCTTAGCACGGTGCTCTGCACAGAGTAAGAGCTCAATAGATACAGTTGATTGAGTGATTCATTCCTTGATATTCATTTCCTGGGTCACTGCTGCTATTCTTTCTGTTCTGCTCCCTTACTCCCTCTCCTCCCCTATTTAGATTTGGAGTCTATCAGAAGCCAGGACCGCTGTCTGAATCAATAACCCTCCTCCTATCCCCAACACTTAGAACATTGCCCTGCACATTATAAAAGCTTGACAAATGGCATTACCATTCCGAATTTAGTGAGTAGTTTTAATATGTCCTATCTCCTTAATTATTTAACCCCTCTAGACTGTCAACTCATAGTGGGCAGGAAACACGTCTACCATCTCTGTTATACTGTACTCTCCCAAGAGCTCAGTGCAGTGGTCTGCTCAATAAATATGATTAACTATTGTATATTTGGCAGTCTACCTGCTGCTGCTTCCTCATTTCATTTTAAGCTCCCTTGAAGAAGGAGCCTTGTCTTTCGTTTTAATCTCTCGATTTCCTAAATATAGTCATGTTCTCTGAAAATGTGGATACTATCATTAATGATTAAGTGAAAGGATATACTTGCCTCTATACTTATATGTTCTAATTAGGATCCAGTCAAGGAACTGGAAAAGTAATATGAAATGTCTTTCTAGGCTATAAAAATAGCACTAAATTACTGTTTAATCTTTAATAAAGTTACTCAAAGCCTGACTTTGCAGTGTCAAACAAATGAGGAATTGTGGATTGAATTTGAGTCTCTGCATGAGGCTACAGAATTGGTACTTATTCTACTACTTGTAGCAGGGTTTGTCAACTTTAGTGAATCATTTGTCTATCAGTTTTATAACAGCCTTCTTAATTTCATCTTAACACACCTAATAGCGGGTTAACTCCTGAATATCTTGAGGACCGCTGAACTCCTCTTTCCATTAAGTTCCTCTTAATCATCTGCTTTCTCAAAAATTGATACAAGTCCACATTATGTGCCATTAAACCAAGGAACCCTCTCAATCAAACTCTGCCTTTTAATAGCGTAGAAGTGACAGCATCTATTGAGCACCCACTGGGTGCAATACACTGTACTAAGCCCCTGGGAAGTACCAAACAAGCATGAGACCTATTCTCTGTCCACAGGGAGCTTACACTCTAATAGGGGCGACAAAGATAAAAGTATTTACAGAGTAAGCCAAAGAAATAATTGAATGCACGATTGAATGAACGTATGCACACAAGTCCCGAAAGTGTGTATACGGAGCCTTGAATTGCCAAAGTTTGATCAACCTAAGGTACATACTGAATGCTTACTGTGAGCAGAGAATTATACTAAGCACCTGGTGATGGTGCTGAAAACGAGATACCTTAAAAGAAAATCTAATTAACAAGTAAATAACAGTTTAAATGATCTTCCTGACATTAGGCCAGATCCTTCTTCCAGTTTTACAGGAGAACTGTAAGCTTCTCGGGGGATGAGATCATTTCTACCAACTCTGCTGTACCGTAGTCTCCGAAGTCCTTAGGCGAGTGCTGTGCATACAGTAAGCTCTCAGTGAATGCAACCGATAAATGAATTGATAGTAGTAAGCCCTCACCATCTTCCATACAGAGAAAATAGGCATCTGTTCCTCAGATGAAACACATAAAGAACTAGGAAGAAAGAGTTCGACACCCTAATGGATAAGCTAGCTGCAAATCATCTGCTAAAACTTCTTTTTTTCCCCTCTATTTAAAGATGGTGAAGGATTCCCGGGCTTTCCCTTAAAGAGTGTATATAAAATTGAACAGGAGCATATTTTAAAAAATATTACCAGATTCCTTACCTCATCACTAATGCAAATTAAAATGTATCCATAAATCTATAATGCCAATCTTCAATTCAGAACAAATTTGCATTCTTTAATTTCACAGTGCGGGTCAAATGTTAGCCGCACGCAAAGGGTCAGGGCTTGAGATCCGTGTCAGCAAGAATTAATACAGGATATCCTAAAGCAAGTTTGCTACAAAAACAAAGTCCATTTGCCATGTACTGAGGTAATACCTAAAGGATTAAAGGGCAAGGCTCTATGGAGGGAGTGGTTGGGACTTAATGACACGTAGACAAAACTTGTTAACTTTTAAAAATACAAACATTTGCCCGACTTTATGCTTCTTTATAATGTACCTATAATTTGAAGACCTTTAATGATGTCATACGGAGCATTTTTAAGCTTTTAATGATAGCAGATGTAGAGTTTTAAGCATTTATGCATTTATATGATAATCGGCTTTTGAGAAGTTTTGTATACTAAACATGAATAAAAGATGGAAAGGCAAATTAACGTCACATATAACCGATACTATGCAAAACAAAACTATAAAGCTAACAGCAGGAATTCTACTCTAAATGGATAGAGATAAATCACATTAGAAAAGGTGCAAATTGCCCAAATAGCATATTGAACATTTGCTTGATGTTGTTGACCTTAGCATCCTAATCTAACTACTCTAAATGCTAAAGTATGTTTTGCTGGCATTTTTGATGGATTGTTCTAGCCACTATTAACCATTCTGTTTCCAGAAGGTGCCCTTGGCCCATTAAATTGGAAATAAATATGATTTTTTCAATATTTTCATTATTAAGATCAACACACTTGCTTGGGTCTTCATTCTCTAGTAAATACGCAGCAGAGAAGGATTCTAGGTTAGTAAAATACTTAAGGGGAACTGGCAATCTATTTTGGCTTGCTTCCCTTATGTGACTGCTAAGTCCTTGCCCTCAATATGGAATATGGTCTTTTCTTTCCAAGGCATTATCCCAGGCCCTTAGTCCTAGGCACAAAGTAGGCGTTCAGTACATCCTACTGATTCATTCATTCATTCTAGAGGAGAAATGAAAAATCAGAGAAAATGGAAATCATCCCATATAAGTTGTGATGAAACCAAGATTGTAGCACTTGCCGAGCACTGTGATAAGTGCAGGTGTAAATAATACATCGTATCCAACACAGTCCCTGACCCACAAGGTACTCACAGTCTAAGAAAGAAGGAGAACAGGAGCTCGATCCCCATTTCACAGATGAAGAAACTGAGGGATAGTCAAGTTAGGTGACTTGCTCAAGGTCATACAGCAGACAAGTGGCAGAGAGAGAGGATTAGAAACCAGACCTGAATTATGAGCCTGTGTTCTTTCCACTACACTATGCTGCTTCTCTCATATATTCCTAATTACAGATATATATTCAGGGCAAGGGTTTCAGGTATATGAGAAGCAATGTTGCCAAATGAAAAGAGCACGGGCCTGAGTGTCAGAAGGACACGGGCTCTAATCCCATGTACTTAGTAGACAGAAATGAGCAAATAGAGTTCACAGTGAGAAATTCCGTACAAGAGTTGGACACCGTGAACGAATGAACAAGAGATAAATTAATGAGTGTCGGAATGGCTAATGGGATGGCGTGACTGGGAAGATCGGGGATGAATCAGGGAACTTCCCCTGGAGTTACTCTTCAGAAGCGCTTTGTAAGAGGGCAGGTATAGTTTGACAAATCTTGGAGGAAGGTTGTTGGTTTCACCTCTGTTGGTAGCAGCCTCTCTCTCTCTTCTCTCTTTTTTTTATTATATAGAATAATGATGGCATTCGTTAAGCGCTCACTCTGTGCAGAGCACTGTTCTAAGCACTGGGGAGGATACAAGGTGATCAGGTTGTCCCACTTGGGGCTCACAGTCTTAATCCCCATTTTACAGATGAGGTCACTGAGGCTCAGAGAAGTTGAGTGGCTTGCCCAAAGTGACACAGCTGACAAGCGGTGGACCCGGGAGATGAACCCATGGCCTCTGACTCCCAAACCCGGGCTCTTTCCACTGAGCCACGCTGCTTCTCAGTGCTTACGTGCCTACTGTGTGCCAGCCACTGTACGAAGCGCTGGGGTAGACACAAGCCAATCAGGTTGGACACAGTCCATGTCCCACATGGGGCTCACAGTTTTTATCCCCATTTTACAGATGAGGTAACAGGCACAGCGAAGTGACTTGTCCAAGGTCACACAGCGAACAAGTGGAGGAGTTGGGATTAGAACCCAGGTCCTTCTGACTCCACTAGGCTGTGCTGCTTTTCACGCCTGGGAGGTTGTCCCTGGCGTGAAGAAAATTATAAGCAGAAGATCAGAGGGGTTGACGGCACAAAGTTGGTGTGGATCACAGAGGGCACGATATCCGTTCATGCATTCAATAGTATTTATTGAGCGCTTACTATGTGCAGAGCACTGTACTAAGCGCTTGGAGCGAACAAATCGGCAACAGATAGAGGCAATCCGTGATAGAGATATCTGTGGCTGAGAAAGCCATGCTTCAGATAGCTGAGTTAGAGCTATCTTGGGTAGAGTGGAGTGATCCTGAATCCTGCAAACAGCTCCGGTTGACAGCTTGCAAGGAAACCCCAGGGAAAGCAGGGGAAAAAGTAGATATACATATACATAAATATATACATATACACAAATATATCAACCAGAGAGCAAAGGAGCAGTTGTACCTACATTTCCCAAAGACCACTGGGGTGGGTCTGGACTGAGTTTGTCTTCTCCGCCTTAGGTGGAGTGCTACATGAGAAGCAGCGGGGCTCAGTGGAAAGAGCCCGGGCTTGGGAGTCAGAGGTCATGGGTTCGAATCCCAGCTCTGCCACCTGTCGGCTGGGTGAATGTGGGCAGGTCACTTCACTTCTCTGTGCCTCAGTTCCCTCATCTGTAAAATGGGGATGAAAACTGTGAGGCCCACGTGGGGCGATCGGATTACCCTGTGTCTACCCCAGGGCTTAGGACGGTGCTCTGCACATAGTAAGCGCTTAACAAATACCAACATTATTATTACATCCCCGGGCAGATTTAGAGCAAAGGAATGGCCCAGAATCTTGACTCAGGGCCTGTACTGGCTTGTTGTTTTCACCTCTGTTGGGAGCAGCCTCTCTTTTATGATACTTGTTAAGGGCTTAATATGTTCCAGGCACTGTTCTAAGCACTGGGATCGAGAGAAGCTAATCAGGTTTGAACTAATCCATGTTCCACCTGAGGCTCGCAGTCTTAATTCCCATTTTACAGATGCGTCACTAAGGCCCGGAGAAATAAAGTGACTTGCCCAAGGTCACACAGCAGGCAAGTGCAGAGCTAGAATCAGAATCCAGGTCCCCGCTCTTTCCACTAGGCCATACTGCTCTCTCTGGGGCCGTTAATGGCCTGGCTGCTTCCTGATCTGTACCTGTCTGGGATCCAGCCAGAAAATAGTTTCCACGTGGTAACATAGTTTCCCTCTATTTAACCAATATCTGCTTTTCGGGATGTCATATTCCACTCACTCATTTTCCCAAACAGATGCATGAACGAAAAAACACTTGGACTTTGTAGGCTGTAGCCAGAGCACATATTAGGAAGCCTCTTGATCATTCACTCAGTCTTTGAGGATGCAGGGCAAATCTCCATAACTGTCTGTAGCTTTCATGTGCATCCTTCGGGCTGTATTCTTTTCATTTACAAAATCTAGTCAATGGAGAAGCAGCTTGGCCTAGTGGATGGCACATCCGGGCTCCACCACTTCCCTGCCGGGTGACCGGGTGACCTTGTGCAAGTCACTTCACTTCACCGTGCCTCAGTTACCTCATCTGTAAAATGGGGTTCAAGACTGTGAGCCCTCTGTGGGACAGCGTCTGTGTCCAACCTAATTATCTTGTATCTCCCCGGGTGCTTAGTACAGTGCCTGGCACATAGTAAGCGCTTAACAAGTAAGATGAAAAACAAAACAAAGCAAAAACATTGAGTTTGGCCATTATTCTATCTGGGAACCTAGTTATGAGATTTCTATACAATTTTTCCTTAGGTGTGTGAATATAGGAGGGCCAAATATCAATCAATCATCCAATGGTATTTATTGAGCACTTGTGTGTTCCAAGCACTGTACTAAGCACTCAGGAGAATACAATATATCAGAGTCTATAGGCACAACAGTATTATCAGTTTTAATCTTGATTCAGAGTAAATAACTAAGGGGTTCCTACCAATCTCATGAAGAATGGGCTTTTGCGTAAAATATCGTGTATTGTTAAGTTACAGTCTCAGCCCTTCCGCGGAAGCTGGTAATCGACCTTTAAGGGTGAATCTTTTGTCGTTTGATAGCAATCACAGTTATATAGCAAGAAGGCCCGCATCTCCTTGAGGCAGCAAATCATGGATCTTTCCATTAGGAATGCCAAATCTGCCTCACCCTTTCTTCTTGCCTTGCCATCTCCAAACCATTTCAACTTGCCTTTTCTTCGCCTATAATCGTCCCATATCCCGAGGCTGCCGGGAGCCCATTTTAGATCCGCAAACTGAGACGATCATCCTCCGCTCCAAGGCCGGCTTCGCTACACCCGTGTCTAATTCGATTAAGCACAGTGCGATGTAGTTTGGGACGGCACAGCTGACGCACGGCATTCACAACACGCTTCAGGGTGCAGTTTAGGCTTTATAAAGATGAACGTGAGGAAAAAAGAGAGGCTTACGTTTATGTTACATACTCAATATTGCTAAAGGGATCCTTTAAAACGCTATTGTTTTTAATACCTTTTTTCGGGGACATGATATTAACTGGTCTCGAAAACCAATCTGGGGAGAGATTACAAAGATGGCACAAGAGGGAGGTTAGTGACAGCAGGAATATGAAATAGAAGTTCAGTGCCAACCATGCGTTCCAATATAATTTCTCTGGCCGCTAATAAAGGATAGATTCAGACAAAGGTTGTTGGCCCAAGCCTATAGACGGTTTTTGTACTTCGTGATGGGACAGTGTTTTAGTACTTGGCAGTGAGCAATTTTAGGAATAAATTTATCAGGATATACTACATTCAAGCAGACAGAATTGGATAATAAATATGAAAAGTCTGACAATCCCACCCACTTTGGCTCTTCGGTTGTCTCTCTGGGATGGCAATTTCACGGCAATAAGATGGCAATACGGACTAGTGCATAGCGGGCCCGGGAGCCGGTGGATCTGCATTCTAATCCCGACGTTCCCACTTGTGTCCTGTGTGACACAGGGCAAATCGCTTCACTTCTCTGTGCCTCATCTTCCTCAACTGCACAATGGGGATTCAATACCAGTCCTCCGTCCTCTTAGACTGCCACAGGGGCCGTATCCAGCCTGATTAACTTGTATCTACGCCAGAGATTTGAAAAGTCCTTGACAAATAGTAAGTGCTTAACAGTACTACTTTGAAAAAATGCCGTTAAAAAAATGGTGGAGAGTCACCAACAATTAAACGACTAATGTTGCTGGTTGCCAAAAGTACTTCTGCTCATGAAGCCTGGAGTGAGGGGGAAAAAAACAATTTAAACGGAACTACAGGGTTGTAATTCAGTCCTTTCTGTAAAAAAAAAAAAAAAACCCAACGAGAATCTAATCATTTGTCTGTCACTATGTAGTATATACCCAGGTTGACCTTGTAGACAGAAACTGAGACGGGGTAATGTGTGACATCTCCTTAGACAGAGAGAGGATGGGGAAAAAAAGGTTTGTCAATTAATTTTCTTATACCCTTCCTTACAAACACCAGATTTCCCCAAAGGCTACACAGCATTAGCCTTACTTTGAAAGAAAATGCAAGAGTGTTAGAATTCTACCAATGACTCATTTCGGTCTTGGCTTAGAACACAAAGGCATCTTTATGAACCTACGTCTAGGAAGGAGATGGACTGACTGAACCGAGGGATAGAGGGGCAGAGAACTCAACCGCTGGGTTGAAAAGAGGCTGAATGTCTAAGGAGATCAAAACATTTCACTATTAATGGGGTGACAGAAGACATCATTAGCATTGCGAAGTGACTCGAGAGTGTCAGATCCCACTTTGGAGGCTGGCTCTCTCGCCGAATGGCATCCAGGGCTCTCTACTGGGTATGAGGAAGGCCTCAATCACCCAGGGCCCAGTAAGTACAGTAAGATAGATTTCATCCTCCATATAATTCCCACAGGGGAATTTCATACATTTCTAAGTTTTAAGTGTTTTGGTTTTCTTTAGACACCCAGTGTTCCTACGTATGTCCTTCGGATTCTAAGAAGATGCTATTGATGCTAAGAATGTGTGTGTGTGTGTGTGTGTGTGTACACGCACATGTGTGTGTTTGTGGGGGTGTGTTTGTGAGTATGTTTTATCAGTAGAGCTGAGAAGATTAAGTCATGACTGACGATTCTTTCTGAGCAGGAAAAGACTGCCATGTACAGGCATCTCCCAACAAGGAGATAATAATGTTGGTATTTGTTAAGCGCTTACTATGTGCCGAGCGCTGTCCTAAGCGCTGGGGTAGATACAGGGTAATCAGGTTGTCCCACGTGAGGCTCACAGTTAATCCCCATTTTACAGATGAGGTAATTGAGGCACACAGAAGTTAAGTGACTTGCCCACGGTCACACAGCTGACAAATGGCAGAGCCGGAATTCGAACCCATGACCTCTGACTCCCAAGCCCGGGCTATTTCCACTGGGCTACGCTGATGACTTTCTTTTCTCTAGTCTGTGAGTTCACTGTGGGCAGGGATTGCCTCTCTAGTGCTGTACTGTACTTTCCCAAGCGCTTAGCACAGTGCTCTGCACACGGTAAGGACTCAATTAATACGATTGAATGAATGACCGAACAATCGTGTTCTGTCTGTTCTACCCAGTGCCTGGCTCGGTATTAAGGCCTCCTTCTTGATGTGTTGATCTTTCCAAAGCTCCTGTTTATACTATTAGAGTGTAAGATCCTCGTGAGCAGGAAATTTGTCTCTTCTCTATTCTGTATTTTTCAAGTGTCCACTGCAGTTGACTGTACCAAGCGGGCCCTCAATAAATGTTGCTGCTGCTATTTCAGCTCATTCATTCAATGGTATTTATTGAGCGCTTCCTATGTGCAGAGCACCGTACTAAGCGCTTGGAACGTACAAATCGGTAACACATAGAGACGGTCCCTGCCCTTTGACGGGCTCACGGTCTAATCGGGGGAGACGGACGGACAAGAACGATAGCGATAAATAGAATCGAGGGGATGAACGTCTCATTAAAACAATAGCAAATAAATAGAATCGAGGCGATGTACATTTCATTAACAAAAGCTCGGAGATAATCACTGCAGTTCTGAGGGCTGTTTAGAAGCCTGACCTGTTACAACCGCTGTATCCGTTTACCGCATATGTAGGCCGCAGTTCTTTCACTGATCAATCTTCTGTTGCCCAGTGATTTTTATCCCATCCTGCAATATAAGTTGTGCACTGAAATCTCCCGTGAGACCTGGCTCATCAGACACTGGTGTTTTTGTGATTTGTCTGTTCAGAAGATCCAGGCTTCCTTGGCAGGCCCGTCTTAGCCATAGCGCCATATTTTTGTCTTCGGGAGGGATCTGTTCCAAAACATTTCCTTTCTCTGGGTATAAGGCATGGACTTTCTTTTCCAGTTCGTTTCCGTGAGCTAAACAGTGTGGAAAATCAGGTTCGTTAAGGCAATTAAATTTAATGGTAGATAATCATATCTTTCCATGAGAATGGTGGTGGTCATTTATGCGCGGCAATTTTTGAATAACTGTCTCCAGGATTTAGGATGATGCTGGAGATCTTTTCCGTGGAGAGGTTTTTCCAGGGTTGAAGAAGAATATTCGAATACTTGCATCCAGGTCTCTTGCATGTTTCAAGACGGCTGTAAAAAATACACTGACAGGGTCCACTGCGCATCCCCGCACACCTGCTTTACTAGTAACAGAGAATGCATTGGACAAGTCACTCCCAGTTCTGACATGATTCATCATGATGTCATCCAGAAGTCTAAGATAAATAACTTTCAGGACAGTCAAATGTGTTTAGTCATTTTAGAGCCCAGATCTACTGACGGTGTCAAATCATTTAGTAAGTAAGGTTAATGAAAACCATCTGGAGGTCTTCAGCCCACCATTTTCCCTGTCGCTGTTAAGCTGCAAGGGATCACATCTGCTGTTACACGATTCCAGGAGTGTTCGCTGACGATATTCTACAGTAGTTGATACAAGAAGACACTGGTTAGAATCTTATCGGGAGCGGAGAGTAATGCAGTCGATCGAATTGTACTTATTGAGCGCGTACTGTGTGCAGAGCACCGTACTAAGTGCTTGGGGGAGTGGTAGACCATTCCCTGCCCACAGTGACCTTACAGTCTAGAGGGGGAGATAGACATTAATATAAATTTATGCATTACTCATACGTAAATAAGTCCCAAGGGGATGGGGGGAAGGAGTGAATAGAGCGCGCAAAATCCAAGTGCAAGGGTGACACAGAAATGGAAAGGAGGGCTCAGTCGGGGAAGGCCTCTTGGGGGAGATGTACTTTTAATAAGACTTTGAAGATGGGAAGAGTGGTTGCGCGTCAGATATGAACGACGAATGGGGTGGGGATTCCAGGCCACGGCAGTGAAGCTTATTGGATAGAGCACGGGCCTGGGATCAGAAGAATGAGGGTTCTAATTCCGGCTCTGCCACGTGGATGCTGTGCGACCCTGGACGAGTCATTTTACTTCCCTGGGCCTCAGTTACCTCATCTGTAAAAGGGGGATTAAGAGTGTGAGCCTCAGGTGGGACAGGGACTGTGTCCGACCTGATTAACCTGTATCTACCACGGTGTTTAGAGCGGCGCTCGGCACACAGTAAGTATTTAGCAAATACCGTAATCATTATTAGAGGCAGGATGTAGGTGAGAGGTCAAAGGCAGCTAGATAAATACCTAGCACTCAGTACAGTGCTTGGCACAGAGTAAGCACTAAATGAAGAGTAAGCACTCAGCACCCCTCTCAGGATCGCAACTGGAAAGTTTCCAGTCGTCTACCAACCTCGGCCCCGGGACGGAGAGTCAGGCGAAGGCCTACCCGTTCCATTCCTAGTCTGGGCAGTGGCTAGCGAGTGGAAGGCCATCGGCTACAAGTCGAAACCCACCTGTGCCGGGCAGCAGCGGCATAGGAGAGAGTCGAGGGAGAGGACTCAAGTTTATTGAACGGAAGAAGGCAACGGAAAACCGCTCCCGTATTTTTCCTAAGAAAACGCTAGGGGTACGTTACCAGAATGATTGCACGCGGAGGTGGGGCGTTCTGGGAGAGATGTGTGGGTCCCAAGACAGGACAAGCACTTAACAAATACCACCATTATCAACTAAACAGCTATTACTGTAGGATTCAGAATGGAGCTCAGTGGAAAGAACCTGGGCTTGCGAGTCAGAGGTCATGGGTTCGAATGCCGACTCCGCCAATTGTCAGCTGTGTGACTGTAGGCAAGTCACTTAACTTACGTGGGACAACCTGATTACCCTGTATCTACCCTAGCACTTAAAACAGTGTTCTGCACATAGTAAGCGCTTAACAAATACCAACATTTATTATTGGATGCCATAACTGGGAAGATGAAGGATAAAGAATGCCTCCTAGATTATTAACATTTTTGGGAGGATCTGAAGGAGAAGGGTGTGTCTGACAGAGATAAGGAGGGAGACAGTTCTGTAAGGTGGAAAGGGGTTGCTAAACAGCAGAACGTATACAAAAAAATACTTGAGAACAAGATGTAAGATTAAAGGATTCAGAACATTTTCAAACAAATAAAACTGTCCACTGTGTTTTAGTTTTCCAACAGAATTTACAATATCATAGACTTGACTCAAAGGATTAGACACTGTAAAATGCCCAACTTCAAGTTCTACCTCGGTATTTTATAGAGTCCCCGATTTCAAACTCTGCCTACGGTGCGTATTTGCATATTTATTTTAATAGGATTTTTTTTCATTTTTTTCTTTTTAAAATTCATACCTTTGTCTAATCTGAATTGATTAGGCGATTGTACGACTCCGTGCTCTGACTGATAATTAACATCTTAGCAGGTAAGAGGCTAATAAAATACAACTTAATATCCTTGAGGATGTGTAGGTGGTGATCTAGAGCCCTCCAAACAAATGAGCACCAAAAAGGCCAATTTGAAATTAACCCATCAGGGGGTTTTTTCCCCCGAGTTGAGGAAAAGTACTTGAGGAAAGTATATTGGGATTACGACCATCCATCTCAATTTGGCTGAGAAAGCCCTGACGTTTGTTCTTCTGGCAGTCCTGCTCTGAACACCGTAAGCGTCCAATAAATAAGATTTGAATGAATGAATGAATGAACTGAATGAATGATAAAGATGAGTAGAAAGCAGAGCAGGAACTGCAGCAATGGTGAGGTGGAGCTGGTCCATCCCTCCCCCATTTTTTTTTTTAAATGGTATTTGTTAAGCATTTACTAGGTGCCAGGCTCTGTACTACGTGCTGGGGTATCTACAAGCTAATCAAGTTGAACCCAATCCATTTCGCACCTGAGGCTCCCAGATTTAATCCCCCCTTGCAGATGAGGTAACTGAGGCACCGCAAAGTGGAGTGACTTGTCCGAGGTCACTCAGCAGACCAGTGGCAGAGCCGGGATTAGAACAGTTTTTCTGACTGCCAGACCCAGGCTCTGTCCACTAGACCACACTGCCCTTACCTTTAGCCTCTTCCCTGCTTGGGCTGACAAAGTAGCTACCCCTCCCCACTCACCTGCATCAGTTCTGATCACCATCACTGTGGTATATATTGGTGGTATTTGTTAAGCGCTTACTATGTTCTAAGCACTGGGGGGGATACAAGGTTGTCCCACGTGGGGCTCATAGTTTTTAATCCCCATTTTACAGATGAGGTAACTGAGGCACAGAGAAGTGACGTGACTTGCCCAAAGTCACACAGCTGGCCGGAGCCGGGATTCAAACCCATGACCTCTGACTCCCAAGCCCGGGCTCTTTCCACTGAGCCATGCTGCTTCATAATAATAATGTTGGTATTTGCTAAGCGCTTACTATGTCCAGAGCACTGTTCTAAGCGCTGGGGTAGATACGGGGTCATCGGGTCGTCCCACGTGAGGCTCACAGTTAATTGCCATTTTACAGATGAGGGAACTGAGGTCCAGAGAAGTGAAGTGACTTGCCCACAGTCACACAGCTGACAAGTGGCAGGGCTGGAATTTAAACCCATGAGCTCTGACTCCCAAGCCCGGGCTCTTTCCACTGAGCCACGCTGGAGATACAGCCGGATACAGTTCATGTGAGCCATTAGCTGAGAAGGAGCGTGGCTCGGTGGAAAGAGCACGGGCTTTGGAGTCAGGGCTCATGAGTTCGAATCCCAGCTCTGCCACTTGTCGGCTGTGTGACTGCGGGCGAGTCACTTAACTTCTCTGCGCCTCAGTTCCCTCATCTGTAAAATGGGGATTAAGATTGTGAGCCCCACGTGGGGCGACCTGATTCCCCTATGTCTACCCCAGCGCTTAGAACAGTGCTCGGCACATAGTAAGCGCTTAACAAATACCAACAAATACCAACATTATATACGTGCGTCCACCTCTGATTCTTCAAGACACAAAACCTGCCCACAGAGCATATCGAACTCCTTCCGCTCCTGCTGGTGGACAACTGGAGGAAAAAGCACGGGCCTTGGATCGGGGTACGAATCCCAGTTGCCTCTTGTGTGGCCTTGGGCAAGTCATTTCACTTTTCTGTGCTTCGGTTTCCTCTGCTGTAAAATGAG
This sequence comes from Ornithorhynchus anatinus, assembly GCF_004115215.2. NCBI lineage: Eukaryota > Metazoa > Chordata > Mammalia > Monotremata > Ornithorhynchidae > Ornithorhynchus > Ornithorhynchus anatinus. The sequence continues at coordinate 32,434,902 of NC_041739.1, forward strand.
GATTAAATCCTCCTCCCTCAATTTAAATAATGAGCCCCATCTGGGACAGGGATGGCGCCCAGATGATTATCTTGTACTTAGTACTTAGTTCGGCGCATGGCACACAGCAAACACGACACATTATCATAAATAGCTTATGAAAGGGTCTGTGGTGTTCACAGCAATGAGCAACCATATCTGGGGGAAGAAGAGTAGGAATGAAGTTACATTCATTCAATCGTGTATGTGCAGAGCACCGTACTAAGCCGTACTAAGAAATGATGCTTTAAACAGCAGCCAAGGGAAGGCAGGAATATGGAAATACATGAATATGATGCTCTTAATACACATCTACTGCATCCAAAAGATATGTCCAATGCCCAGGCAACTGATTACTCCCCGGTAGCAAAAAACACAATCCCAAATCTTGTCCTTAAATTTATGTCTAACCCTGTGCTAAACATACCACTAATCCACTTTTGTAGCTGCCTGTATTTTCTGAGTCTTATCCTAACCCAATCTTAATTTTAACCCTGACAGAACCAACTATTTTCCTATAATTGTTAACCTAAACACCGTCCTAAATCCTAATTTTACCTTCTCCTTAACAACAGCTCAGCCCCAACCCTAAACTTTAATCTATGTCATCCTTAACTCTACATTTAATCCTAACACTTGCCTTAACTTTGATTCTACTCTTACCTTTACTGCACCAAGTGTCCCCAAACTGGGGCATTCATGCTAAGAGAAGTACCATGATCCAGTAGAGAGGGAGTGGGTCAGTGGACCTGAGTTCTAATACAGGCTCAACCGCTTGTCTGCTGTGTGACCTTGGGTAAGTCATTTCACTCTTCCGAACCTACCTTACCTCATCTGAAAAATGGGAATAAAATACCTGCTCTCCCTTCCTCTTATACCGCGAGCCCCACGTGGAACAAGGACTGTGTCCGACCTGCTTATATCGCATCAGCATGGCTTAGCGGAAAGAGCCCGGGCTTGGGGGTCGGAGGACGTGGGTTCTAATCCCCGTTCCGCCACTTGTCTGCTGTGTGACCTCGGGCAAGCCACTTAACTTCTCTGTGCCTCACTTATCTCGCCTGTAAAATGGGGATTAAGACTGTGAGCCCCACATGGGACAACCTGATTACCCGGGTTCTACCCCAGAATTTGGCACATAGTAAGCGCTTAACAATTACAGTAATAATAATAACCCCAGAGCTTAATAGAGTGCTTAGCACATAGTTTTAAGCTTAACAAAAACCACAGTTACTGGTATTATTATGCCTCAGAGGACTCAAGGGATCCAGAAGTACCATTCTGATCCTGGGCCTTCAACTGAGCATTCCTGGGGAGAGGGTGGAAGCAATGCCAGGAAAGAACACCACTGTCCAGGCGGCGATTTCCCGAAGAAAGCGTTGTCTTAAAAAAAGGAGAGGGATCAGGAATGAATTGTCACTCCATGACTTCCAAGGAAGCATTTCCGCACCTTCGGGAATTTGGAGAGTTAGATCCGCTATCGTATTAATGAGAAAGGCCGGGTGGAAAGGGAGAGAGAGCACTAAAAAGATGCAGCGTATAACTTGCTCAATTCTTTTGTCCTTGTTTATTCCTCCGTAGACTAATTTGTTAAAAGTAAAAAAAAAATAATAATAATAATAGTGCAGTAGAGTGACTTGAGCTGGAAGTACTAGTCATCTGTAACATCCACTCAGGTGAAGAAGATCTTGACAGTTTAATTATCATTTTGCCACCCTTCAGACAGGAGTCCACATCACTTGGAATGGTGAGATGAATATTAAAGTGATATATATTCACTTGCGGAGCACCAAAGCTTAAAAATAGACTTTTACTGCAATGGATCAAAAATGCCATCACCATTTTCCTTGCTCATATCATATTGCAACTTGTTAATCAGTAAATTAGCCCAGGATACACATATTAATACTAGGTTTAAAACTTCAAGTCAAAATTTGAATAGTCATGACTTAATTCTACTGAACAGTCCAAGTAGCAGACTCTGTCTAGCGACTTTCCTCAACACCCCTCAGCCCCTTTCTCCATGAATCTCCATCACCAAGACCCTTTCCACCCTCGAGCCTATTAATCATAACTAAAAATGGAAATACTCAAAACGAATAGCCTGTTTTACTGAGCACTCCAAAAACGGTCATGGCAGACAGAGGTTGAGAAACAGCATGGCCTAAAAGGATGGGCCTGGGAGAGAGAGAGAGGTCCCGAGTTCAAATCCCGACTCTGCCACTCACTTGCTATGCCACCTTGGGCAAGTCACTTAACTTCATCACGCCTCGGTTTCTTCATCTGTAAAATGGGAATTCAATATCTGTTCTCCCTCCCACGGATTGTGAGCCCATTGTGGGACAAGGACTGCTTCCATCCTAATTTACTCCACAAATAATTTTGAACTCAAACTGAAGTTTAGAAGCCTGCAAACAGGATTTTAAGAGCAGTAATGTACGCTAAGGTTCATACTGGTCGCTTCTAAATACTCCAAAATACAGAGTGCAAGAAAGTAACCTTTGGTTGAAGAACCAGATAAACCTTCTCACTCCTAGTTAAAAGGAAAGAGCAAGCCACAATTAGTATGCAAGAGGAAAGTTCTATGAGTAGTGACGCGTTTACAGATGCCAGAATTATGAACAGTCGCCTTGCATAATGAGTTGTGATAAAACCTCCTACTGACCTAAACATCTCACTAAATCTTACACAAACACACACACACCCTTTCCTCTTATCTACATTAAAAAAACGAAACAAAAAGGAACCAAAAAAAAGGATTAATTGAACAAAAATCTCTGTGGAAATATCTTAGAGTAGTTTTGGTTTTTGTTTTTATTCTAAAACTGTAAATGCGCAGATGACTGAATTCAGTAAATAAAATTGAGTGATTGATGGATTGATGACTGGAGTTTGGAACATTCATTTATGATAATTTACAGGAAGATTTACTGTCACCTGGAATTCAAGCATATTCAGTGTGAGTTTCCCTCTGAGGAGCCACTTCCTGGGTTTGACTCTCTCCCGGCACCAGGCTATTGCGTCCCAGGTGACCAAAGGTACAACCTCTGGTTAGGATGCTAAATGGGAAGGCGGTGTTGCCTAGTGGAGAGAACACGGGACTGGGAGTCAGGAAAACCATGTTCTAACTCCTCGATGGGCTCACTGATCTTTTCTGGGCTTCAGTTTCAAGTTTGGTGAGAGAAGAGAGTGGCTGAGTAGAAAAAGGAAGCTGATAGAGTGCTTTGATGCCAATGATCACGAGGTTCCGTCTGATGCAGAGAGGAATGGGGAACCACTGGAGATCCTTGAGGAGTGGGGTCACCTGCACAAATAATGTTTTGGAAAAATGACCCAGGCAGCAGCAGACTGAAGAACAGCCTGGATTTTGATTTGATAGCCTGGATTTGTTTTCAACAAATTAGGTCCTCGAGACTGTAAGTTCACTGTGCGCAGGGAATGTCTCCCAACTCTGTTGAACTGAACTTAGTACAGTGCTCTGAACATAGTAAGCACTCGATAAATATAACTGGTGATGATATTGACAACTTGCAGTGTGAGCCCCATGTGGGAAAGGGACTGTGACCAATCTGATAAACTTGTATCGACCCCTGAGCTTAGAACAGTGTTTGGCACATAGTGAGCACTCTGCAAATACCACGCTTATGACGATGATGATGGGGTCGACGCAGTAAACTGTGACACGACAAGTACCTGGACAGGTAGGTATCACCTATAAGTAAGACATCACTTAAACTGGTTCTAGTTTCGAGGAATGCTAGAAGCCAGTATCTAGAACTCTGCAGATGGGAAAGTTTCTGATATCTGTGCTTACACTTTTATAATAATAATAATGTGGGCATTTGTTAAGCGCTTACTATGTGCCGAGCACTCTTCTAAGCGCTGGGGGGGATACAAGGTGATCAGGTTGTCCCACGTGGGGCTCACGGTCTTAATCCCCATTTTACAGATGAGGGAACTGAGGCACAGAGAAGTTAAGTGACTTGCCCAAAGTCACCCAGCTGACAAGTGGCAGAGCCGGGATTCGAACCCATGACCTCCGACTCCCAAGCCCGGGCTCTTTCCGCTGAGCCACGCTGCTTCTCCATATTGGCCTCGGCTTCAACCACTATGTATAGCATCACCTTTTAATTACTAGGTGAGATCAGCTATTTATGGATGGAAGAAAAATAGTCCTATTCGGAAGAGCTTCCTACATTCTACTTCCTAGAACAGTTGATATAGCTTTAAAGTATTCTCATCTTCCCTTTTCCGGAAAATAAAAAAAAAGCGAAACCACCGTCTGGAAAAGTGCTCCCTTTTGAAAAGAGACAGCACTGCTGTGCTAGCTGGTAATTGAAATTTCCTCAGCAGTGAGAGCACAGAGCCTGTAATTTTGAACCGTTAACTGATTCAACCAATTCCCTCACCGCTTGCGGTTTCAAATGACACTCTGATCACCTCACCTAGGAGAAGATTTGGGCCAGGTCAGATGAATTTTTACTCCCTCCAAGCATTTTTATTCCCTCAAACCAAGACTAGATCTTGATTGGGCAGGAACTGTCTCTATCTGTTGCCGAACTGTACATTCCAAGCGCTTAGTACGATGCTCTGTACATAGTAAGCGCTCAATAAATACGGTTGGATAAATGAACGAATCCCTCATCACAGGAAATTACTAAGAGCAAGACCCTAACCCTGGCCAACTTGGAGGTCACCTTCGAGGAACTCAGTGTTGTATGATCCAGGGGAGCATCTCATTAGAGGGAAAAGTTCTAGGAGCCGAGCTGTCGGCTGCTGCTGTAAAATCACACCTGGTCTCCTATTTCCCGAACGTTCCGATCGGGAGCCAGAGCTGGAGACCCATTGAAAACAATGTCAATACATTTACTCCCAAATGACTATTACTATCATTAGTATATTCATTAAGCACCTACAATGTCCTAAGCTCTGGATTATTCATTCATTCATTCATTCAATAGTATTTATTGAGCGCTTACTATGTGCAGAGCACTGTACTAAGCGCTTGGAATGAACAAGTCTGCAACAGATAGAGACGGTCCCTGCCGTTTGACGGGCTTAGGGTCTAATCGGAGGAGACGGACAGACGAGAACGATGGCGACAAATAGAGTCGAGGGGAAGAACATCTCGTAAAAACAATGGCAACTAAATAGAATCAAGGCGGATCCAGGGTGACCAGATCAGACACAGTCCCTGTCTCAATTGGGTTCTCAATCAATCTTATCCTGAATTTACAGTTAAGGAAGCTGAGGCCCAGAGAGGTTAAGTGATCTGGCTAAGGTCCCGCAGCAGGCCAGTAACAGAGGTGCACCAAGATCCCAAGTCTTGGGACTCCCACTCGTGGCTCAGTGGAAAGAGCCCGGGCTTGGGAGTCAGGGGTCATGGGTTCCAATTCCCCGCTCTGCCACTTGTCAGCTGTGTGACTGTGGGCAAGTCACTTCACTTCTCTGTGACTCAGTTACCTCATCTGTAAAATGAGGATTAACTGTGAGCTTCACGTGGGACAACCTGATTACCCAGTATCTACCCCACCGCTTAGAACAGTGCTCTGCACTTAGTAAGTGCTTAAATACCAACATTACCATTATTATTATTTCCTCTCAGCTGCACCACTTCCCGGCATATCATTTTCTATTTCTAAGAGTTATATTATGAAAGATGGTGTCTTTCTTTTAACCAGCTTGGGCGCGGTCTCTAAAATAATAAGAATGACGACGATGAAGTTACTATACATTAGGCACTTACTAAGTGCTAAACAATATCATAAGCACTGGCATACCTATTCATTCATTCAATAGTATTTATTGAGCGCTTACTATGTGCAGAGCACTGGACTAAGCGCTTGGAATGTACAAATCGGTAACAGATAGAGACAGTCCCTGCCCTTCGATGGGCTTACGGTCTAATCGGGGGAGACGGACAGACAAGAACAGTAGCAATAAATAGAATCAATACCTATGATAAAAATCATACGAGATACATGGAGCTTACAACCTAAGAAAGGAAGAACGGTTACCTTATTCCTGTAGATTGCAAGCTCCTTGTGGGCAGAGATAGTGTCTACAAACTGTTGTACTCTTTTCCCAAGCACTTAACACAGAGAGCACTCAATAACTACCAGTGATTGACTGATTACACACCCATTTTTCACATTGGGAAACTGAGTCCCTACAAGCTCATTGTGGGCAGGAAACATGTCTACCAACTCTGTTCGACTGTACTCTCACACACACTTAGTACGTGTTCTGCACGCATTAAGCACTCAGTAAATATGATTTATTGATTAAAGGTTAAGGGACTTGACCAAAGACATACAGCAGGCCAGCAGGCTAAACATCCACTGTATTTCCAATGATTCTATCTGAAATTACATGCAATATATAGAGAAAATGCCCAAACAGAGGCTGGTCTGACGGGATACAAACCCACTGGCTCAACAACCATTTACTCGCACTTTTAAAAATGTGAGATTTTTTAGCTACACTTGCACACACATATGATATTTCACCGTCAGTAGCTTTAATTTTGAACAGCCGTCCTACAGGCGATGATATCCTTCCTGCTCGTGTGATAGAAGACCACTGATAACCTATGTAATTGTTGTTAGTCTGCTGTGATATTTTACACGACTAGTCGGCCGATAATTGTATTTAGAATCCATTTTCCCTACTTAATCGTTTTCTCTGAAACGGAACGAATGAAAAATCAGTTACAAGTTGAGGCTCGGATATCTTGGTGTACGAGCGCCATATGAGAGGAGAGGGCCGACAGGATTTTCCAGGGTCACCTTCATATATGTTTGTATTTTCTGTGTTGCAGACTTGATGATTGCAGCAGAAATCAATCATGAAATCAATTGATGCTATTTGAGTGCTTATTGTGTGCAGATCATTTTACTAAGTGCTCCTGGGGAAGCACAACCAAACAGCTACTATATTAATCCAAGCATTTATCCTATTCAGTCTGGATTACTCCATCAGCCTTCTCGCTGACCTCCCTGCCTCCTGTCTCTACCCACTCCAGTCCATACTTCACTCTGCTGCCCAGATTAAGAAATGGCAGAACCAGGATTATAACGCAAGTCCTTGACCTCCCAGGCCCGTGCTCTTTACTCTCGGACATGCTGCTTCTTATTAAAAACACGTCTCCTCCAGGAGGCCTTCCCCAAATAAACCATTTCCTCTTTTCCCACTCCCACTTTTGCCCTGGATTTCCACCCTTTAGTCACCCCTCCCTTAACCCCACAGCACTTACCTAAATATCTGCAATTTATTTATTTATATATATGTCTGTAGCCCCCTCTAGACTGTAAGCTTTTTGTGGGCAGGGATCACGTCTACCAACTCTGTTAAACTGTACTCTCCCAAGCAGTTAGTTCAGTTCACTGCCCACGGTAGGTGCTAAATAAATATGACTGATAAATAGTCGTTCAACACTCGCTTCCTTACCTGAAACGCATTTAATGAAGACCCAGTCCTCGCTGCATCAGGTAGAAACTTTGACCACTGATTTTAATGACTGACTCCATCAGTTCTCTCTTCCCTGCTTTTTCTTACTCTCCACCAGCTTGCACTCTTCTTTCCTCCCAAACTCACTTCCTCACTATGAATTCCTGATGTAGGCTCATTAGAGGATATTTCCAAATTTGAGTGGCCTGGGAAATATCCATGGACACAAATGGCACTGCATTTATGTGCAATGCGTTTCTTACATTTACAGAGAATACTCAGGGAAAATGTATACACACGACTATACTCCTCAAGCATTTAGTCTAATTGTACAAAAATTGGTCCCAACCGGTGACCTTCCAAGAAAAGATTTTCAGAAGACGTCTTTACAGATGATCGCATTGTTGCCTCTCCGGATCAACACTATAAGCGTCTCAGGACTTGGAATACCGCTGGATGGTAAGTCATCCTATCCATTTTCGGTTAAAAGACGCTAGACATCGGCTAATTCAGTCAGCCACATTCCCCAAGATTTTACGGTATTAATAATGAAACACAAAAACCTGCAAAGCTTTTTGCAGCATCCTGACAGCCACAGTTCTAGTTTCAACCAAAATGCCTCCCCGACTCAGGTGTTGAGAATCTTCACTTTTCTCTCTAAGTTGAAACATTTATAGAAATCTTTAAAATACCAGAGATGCTCAGAAATTCCCCGAAGAACCATCCAGAAGAATCAGGAAGTGGTTGTGACTGACATAACATCTCTTCTTTAGGAGAGTCAGAGATTACTCTCACCGATCTTGGTAATAGGAGAAATCTTCCGCCTCTCCCCCGCCACTTACCCCCACCCGTTTCAAGTGGAATAGACTCAAAGCGTTCACGTGTAACAGCAAAACCCTACCATTTGATCTCTGGATACCTTAGAGATTATCCTTCTCACTTTATACTTGCAGAACATAGGAGTATACCCAGGGCATTCTAGTTAATAATATATAAATGCAAACATCAAGAAACCAGAGAAAGAATATATTCTCTGAACATAGCTCAGCTCCCGACGGGCCTCTCTCTATCAGGTTAACCTTGAGAGATGAAAAAACAAACAAACAAAAAAACCCTCCACTTCATGACCTGTTTCACCAAGGTGGATCAAAGTGACTACGGTATTACTGGGGGTCTTTATGTTTCGCCTGTCTGATGTTTGAGAGAGTGAAATGTATCAGCGAATCAATCGACGGTATTTACTGAGCACTTACTGTGTGCAGAGCACTGTACTAAGTGCTTGGGAGAGTACAATACAACATGATCCCTTCGCATAAGGAACTTAGAGTCTAGAGGGGAGCTTACAGTCTAAAGGATTTTTTTTTAAGGTTATTTGTTAAGCACCTACTATGTGCCAGGCACTCTTCTAAGCACTGGGGTAGACACAAGGTAATCAGGTTGGACAGAGTCCATGTGATTCATTCATTCATTACTGAACACTTACTGTGGGCAGAGCACTGCATTAAGCACTTAGGAGAGTATAATTCAATCATAAACACCTCCTGCCCACCATCGAGCTCACGGTCTAGAGTTTTCAGGTTCACAGTCTTAATCCCCATTTTACTCGTGAGGTGACTAAGGCACTGAGAAGTTAGATGGCATGCCCAGGGTCATGTAGAAAACAAGTGGCAGAGCTGGAATTACAAACCAGGTCCTCTGGCTCCGAGGTCCGTGCTCTTACATTCGTTCGATGGTATTTCTTGATCTCTTACAGAGCAGAGCACTGTACTAAGTGTTTGGGAAAGTACTACACAACAATAATCGGTGCCATCCCCTGCCCACATCAAGCTTACTTTCCATTAGGCCATGCTGCTTCTCAATTAATAATATTAATAATGGCATTCGTTAAGTCCTTAATATGTGCCAGGCACTATACAAAGCACTGGGGTAGATTCAGGATAATTGTGTTGGACACAGTCCCCGTCCCACATAAAGCTTATAGTCTTAATCCTCATTGTACAAATGAGGTACCTGAGGCATAGATAAGTGAAGTGACTTGTCCAAGGTCACACAGGAGATAAGTGGGGGAGCCGGGATTAGAACCTAGGTCCTTCGGACTCCCAGGCCCGATTCCCCTCACATCAACCTACTCTCTGTACCACCACCTTAAGGATCCCGCTGACGTCCCCTGCCCAAATCCCGGCCCAGGCCTGAAACTTCCCCCTCGACAATCGACAGTCCACTCCTCTCCCCACCTATTCAAAATTCTCCTAAACTCACATCTCCTCTAAGAGGCCTTCCTGGCTAAGCCCTCATTTCCTCCATCGTCCCTCCCCTTCGTGATGACTATAAATCCATCCATTTATTGAGCACTTACTATGTGGAGAACACTGTACTACACTTGGGAAAGTAGCATATAACGGAGTTGGCAGACATGTTCCCAATTGTACATGCTTGAAGTATTTCGCTTCCCTTAACCACAGTGATATTCCTCCCAGCCCTATTCTATTTACTGCTGTTGTTTTAATGAGATGTACATCCCCTTGATTCTATTTCTTGCTATTGTTTTTGTCTGTCTCCCCCGATTTTACTGTAAGCCCGTCAATGGGCAGGGACTGTCTCTGTTGTCGAATTGTATATTCCAAGAGCTTAGTACAGTGCTCTGCACACAGTAAGCGCTAATAAATACAATCGAATGAATAACACTTATGTAAATATCCTTATATTCCACTATTTCTCCTATCTGTAATGTAGTTTATTGTCTGTCTTCCCCCGCACACTGCGATATCCTTGGGGGCAGGGATTGTACTTAGTAACTCTACTGTACGATATTTTCCCAAGTGCATCGTTCAGTGCTCGGAACACAGTAAACACTCAATGAATTCCAGTGATAGACTGATTGAAGGATGGTGAGGAAGAATTTCTGTTTGTGGGTTTTCAGTCTGTGATCCCTTCTGGATGACATCAGCGATATAATAACAATACCCATCGTCTTTGGTAAGTGCTTACTATGTGCCAAGCCTTGTAACGGACCTTTGGGATAGACGGAATATTTCTAGGTCGGATGCAGTCTCTTATCCATATAGGGCTCACAGTCTAAGGAGGAAGAGGAACGTGATTTAATCTCCGTTTTATAGATGAGGTCATTGAGCCACCGAGATGTTTAAGTGCCTTCCAAGGTCACCAAGCAGGCAAGTGCAGAGCCGGGATTAGAACCCAGGTCCTCGGACTCCCGGGCCTGTGCTTTTTCACTGGTGGTTCCTCCTCCTGCCTCTCTTCTGTCTCTCCCTCTTTGTGTCTTTAGATCAGTCATCTCTTTCTCTTTTTATGTTTCTTTTGCTGTCTCCGTGTCGTGGCTCAGTGGAAAGACCATGGGCTTGGGAATCAGAGGTCGTGGGTTCGAATCCCTGCTCTGCCACTTGGCAGCTGTGTGACTGTGGGCAAGTCACTTAGCTTCTCTGTGCCTCAGTTACCTCATCTGTATAGTGGCGATTAAGACTGCGAGCCTCACGTGGGACGACCTGATTACCCTGTATCCACCCCAGCGCTTAGAACAGTGCTCTGCACGTAGTAAGCGCTGAACAAATACCAACATTATTATTCTGTCTGTGGTATAACTGCCTTCCAGGACTTTCATTCATTCAATAGTATTTATTGAGCGCTTACTATGTGCAGAGCACTGTACTAAGCGCTTGGAATGAACAAGTCGGCAACAGATAGAGACGGTCCCCGCCGTTTGACGGGCTCACGGTCTAATCGGGGGAGACGGACAGGCGAGAACGACGGCAATAAATAAAGTCAAGACTCCTACACCACGCTGGCCCATTACTTAAGTCCTTGAGAACTTCCACACCGGAGGCCTCACTACTACCCTGTGTCTTACTTTGAACTCTTGAAAATATAATTCCATTACCCATAATAATAATAATGCTGGGTTTTGTTAAGCGCTTATACTATGTGCATAAGTTAAGTGACTTGCCCACTGAGCCACGCATGTATTATGGGGGAACAAGACTCTGGCCATTACCAACGTCAGCAATCCCGGAACCGGAAATATGGGAAATGAAACTGGGATATTGATGGAGAAGATTGTTGAGGAGGGAAGATGGAAAAACAGTACTGCAACCCTGGTAAAAGAAGAGGCAGCTCATTCAACTGCATTTATGTAGCGCCTAATTGTACGCAAAGCCCTGTAATAAGCGTTTAGGAGAGCACACTAACGGGGAAGCAGCGTGGCTCAGTGGAAAGAACCCGGGCTTCGGAGTCAGAGGTCATGAGTTCGACTCCCGGCTCTGCCGCTTGTCAGCTGTGTGACTGTGGGCAAGTCACTTCGCTTCTCTGGGCCTCAGTTACCTCATCCGTAAAATGGGGATTAACTGTGAGCCTCACGGGGGACGACCTGATTCCCCTGCATCTCCCCCAGCGCTTAGAACAGTGCTCTGCACAAAGTAAGCGCTTAAAAAATACCAACATTATTATTACACTATAACAATAAACAGACACATTCCCTGTCCCCTAAGGAGATCACACTCAGAAAGGGGGGATGAAGGGCCGCACATTATTTTAAAAATACATACACACACAGAAATTGAAATCAGTGTCAGACTTTGTTGTAAGAGCCAGTTTCTAAATATAGTTCATGGGGAAGAATCTGTCTTTTCCAACTGTCAGGCTCATCATCAGAACCTTCTGAGAACTGCCCACTCGGAGTTATCCCGGAGGGAGTCAACGTCTGATTTGCCTATTCAGTCAGCCCTATTTGAACCAAATAACTCAAGGGCCCTACTTAGCTCTAACATGGATTTGCCATGAGTGCTGAAAGAATTTTGCTTTTTACACTGGATAGATACAACCAAGGGTTCACATGACATGCTACATTGCCGCCTCCTCACTCTGTTCTCAACTACGCAGCTTCAGATAATGAAGCCACAGAACGCGGAGATCGTTTCCATCTCTTGCATGCATTAGATTAACCGCCTGCAGTCGTCAGAGAGAAACCTGACAAAGCTCTTTTTGGGTGAGGCTTTATTCTGAATGAACTGCAGCCTAGCGCATTTGGGATCTAATTTAGCTAGCTAACCATATTGTTAATACAGTTATCGTCAACAACGAAGCTGCCGGTATGCTTTTATAAAGCCACAGCTTTAGGACTATTTTCTGAATTGTGTCCTTGCAGGATTTTAATTACACTGCTGGGTTCTTTTTTAATTTCGTTTGATCTGTTTTTAAGGGTTTTGTGTGAGCGTTCCCTCCTCGGTGAATCTGGAGCTATTACTGTACCACCAAACACATTATCAGTTTCATCACCAGTGGCATTTTATTAAGTACCTACTAGATGCACATATGGTAGTATAGGTTTGGGAATATGCAATAGAACTAGGATATGAACCCTGCACTTAAGGAATAATAATAATAATAATGTTGGTATTTGTTAAGCGCTTACTATGTGCCGAGCACCGTTCTAAGCGCTGGGGTAGACACAGGGGAATCAGGTTGTCTCACGTGGGGCTCACAGTCTTAATCCCCATTTTACAGATGAGGTAACTGAGGCACCGAGAAGTGAAGTGACTTGCCCAAAGTCACACAGCTGACAAGTGGCCGAGCCGGGATTCGAACCCACGAACTCTGACTCCAAAGCCCGTGCTCTTTCCACTGAGCCACGCTGCTTCTCTGCACTTACGATCTAATGGGGGAGACAAGTAGACACCAGTTATGAAATAAGACAATAAATGAAATGGTAAAAGCTTCGAAGAAAAATAACTAAGAGTAGGTATTTCATGACAAATTAAATGGATAACAGTTTTACTCCGGTGCTAAATTGACTTATGTGGACGAATGTCCAGGAAGATTGGGGATTAATAGGAGAATTAGGCAAATACAGAGAAGTGACTTTTTTTTCAAAATGGTTTTGAAACTGGGGAGGCCCATGGTTTGATGAAGTTGAAAAGGAAGATAATCCCAAACAGGAAGAGAGAGGCGAACAATGGGTCAGTGAACGGAATTATCAGATAAATCCCAGGAGGAGAGAATAAACTGGGATGTGGTAGAGAATGGTAGATAAGAAAGGCTACAGCTGCTGGAAAATCTCGAAGCCAGTTGTTAGAGGTTTCTGCCTTGGGTACTGGTGACTAGATGTTGTGTTCATTCATTCAGTTGTATTTATTGAACTTACTGGGAGCAGGGCACTGTACTAAGCGCCTGGAAAGTGTAGTCCAAGGTCAGTCAGTGGCTTGTTATATGGTCTTGAGCAAGCCTCTGTGGGCCACAGGTACACAACATGGTTGAGAACTGCCTAAGATATTTTCGATTGGAGTTTGGGTGTGCCCGAGTATCTGTATCTGATCACCTTCCACCCAGTTAGAAGGGTTGGTTTAGGACTCACTGATCAGCTGCATCCTCAGAACGGTTCATTCAGAGAGGATCTGATTAACTGGAACATCTGTCATTTACAATTTTTTTTTTTCTCTCCCTTAGCTGCTTATCATTACAGCAGGTGGGAAGAAAGTTCTGGACAGTCGCTTTAATTTCCTAGAGATTACCCCCGAGAGTCTCACAATGCTGGGTCCAGGCTCCTCAGAGGTTGCGGGTGGGGGCTTTTGTCCCCAGGAACTCTACACCGCTTTATCTCGGTGTCTTTTGGGGCGGGGGGCTGACGGATCTGCCACGGCCCTCTGAAGAAGTCCCCTCCAGAGTCTCCCCGCCCCTCTGGAAGACTGAGACGAAGGATGGGGGAAACCCCGACCGGGGACGTAGGAGTGGGGATGATGAAATGCCCCAGCTCCCCACCTCTGCCCTCTAGGCCCGAGGCTTAGAACTTAGTTTAAACCAACAAAATGGAAAAGGTGGTGAGACAAAGAGTCTGTTTAGCCAGTCATTTCAAAGGACTTCGAAGGCCTGATAAATGGGTTGTAGTTCAAAATAACGCTAATCCTTCATAGTGATTATCGTAGTGATTATGGTACTTAAGAGCTTACTATGTGCCGAACCCCGCTCTAAGCACTCGGCTAGACACAAATTAATCGGGATGGATTCAGTCCCTGTCCCCCATGGGGCCTATACTCTCAATCCCTATTCTGCAGAAGAAGTAACTGGAGTGACTTGTCCAAGGTCACGCAGCGGACAAGTGCAGTGGGGTAAGCGGGAGCGAAATCAGTATAGCGGAGTCGGAGACAGGGCCGGGGCAGGGAGGATAAGATTAAATTTGGTTTTATTCGAATTAAAGAAGTACAGTGAAGGAGATGGGTTTATAGCTCGGGGATGGAGGTCCAGCACTGCAGGGAACACGAGGATAGAGGCGAGTTTGAGCTTGAAAGAATCCAGCACAGCCAAAGGAGGGCACGGCGGGAGGAGGGAAAGGAAGAGAGAAAAGGAACCATTACAGAGACACAGGTTCAAAGGAGGATGGGGCAGGCAAATATGCACCTCTGAAGCTTAGGCGTTGGGGCTCCTACCCACCAACTACCTCAACCTGGGATGGCCCTGAGAATCAATTAATGAATTGCATTTACAGAGCGACTACTGTGTGCAGAATAATGTGCTAAGCACTTGGAAGACTACAATAGACTTGATAGGCATGTTCCCTGCTCTTAAAGACATCATTTTATTTTGTTAATGAAACGTACATCGCCTTAATTCTATTTATTTGCTATTGTTTTAATGAGACGTTCATCCCCTAGATTCTATTTATTGCTATTGTTCTTGTCTGTCCGTCTCCCCCGATTAGACTGCGAGCCCGTCAAAGGGCAGGGACTGTATCTGCTACCGATTTGTACATTCCAACCGCTTAGTACAGTGCTCTGCACATAGGAAGCGCTCAATAAATACTACTGAATGAATGAACAATCTAGTGGAAGAATTTACAGTCCAGTAGATACTCTTAGGTGGCA